>NC_081183.1:151912957-152232341 GCF_029867415.1 Vicia villosa
TTTTAACAAACTTCAATTAATTATTTAACTAACCAAATTAACTCATTTTTTATTCATTTTTTGCATACCTCTCACTTAATATATATATTTTGAGAATATCAAAAAAAATCATCAAAAAATATTTATTTGATACATTTTTTAATAGTTTTAAAATGACTTGCTTTTAAGTAATTTTAATACTTTTAAATATTATTTTTCATTTGATTTTCAAAAGTTAATCATTTGTAAATACTTTTTGAAGCAAACCCTAATCATCTAAATGTTAATTGAAGACAATCTTTTTGTTTATCTTGATTAATTTGACTTCTTTCAAAATTCAAATCGTTTTAAAACGAGCGATCGCGATTCTTTTCAAAACAATAAACCATTTCTTTTTGAAACTATTGATTAAATCTTTTTAATTGATCAATTGATTTTCAAAACGATGTGGGGCCTCTCGAATATTAGAGAGTATAAGTCCCTTTCGTCTTTCTTTGTACAGAAAACTTTTTCCAAAACCTTCACAGTTTTTAACGCCAAATCTTTCAACTCTTTTTCAAAACTACCCACCCTGTTTTATGAAAATAAAACAGGGGCCTCTCGAATATTAGAGAGTGTAAGTCCCACTCCTTTTTCTTTTTTGTACAGTTTTTCTTCAAACAGAATAAACTTTCAAAACAAACTTTCAAACAGTTTTACAAAAGCGAAACCTCGCGTCCTGTAAATAAAAACAATCAACCATGTTTTGTAAATAAAACACGGGCCTCCACGTAGGTATAAGTCCCAAGCCCTTTTGTACATACCCATTCCAGTACATGAAATTAGGTATTTCATTGTACGCCTTTTGTACATATCTCAATCAATGTGTTTTTTAACTTTGAATAACAAACCAAAAATGAAGGTTTACTTTAAATCTCCCCAAAAATATACCATGGGCCTCCATGTAGGTATAAGTCCCAAGCCCTTTTTGTAAATACCTGTTTACATAGCTGTGAATAAACTCAAGCGGACCTCTCCCCGAGTGTAAGTCCCGAGCCCCTGTGTATACAAACGGATCATGCTTACAGGTATATTTCCTTCATAAACTCCATTATATACACACACTTTGTCATATATATATAATTGTTCATACCTGTTCATGTTTGTTCATACTTGTTCATGTTTGTTCATATATGTGATATGTGTGCTTGTTCAACTTAGTACAACACTAGGTTCCCCATAGCCTCCTATTGGGCTTCGTGCAAAGAATCTCCACTAGTTTAGGTTAGGACATAGAGTATGGTTTCCCGGTGAAATCGCTCTAAGAGCTCAAACCAACTATACCATGCCTCCCCTTGGGCTTTGTACAAACGAGTGACCCTCCCATAGCCTCCTCTTGGGCTTACAATGCAAGGACCCTGGATTGTCCCTCCCATAGCCTCCTCTTGGGCTTACAATGCAAGGACCCTCGGATAGCCTCCTCTTGGGCTTCGTACAAGGACCCACGGGCTTCTTATAAGCATCCCCAATATCCAAATCAAATACCCTAGGAGATTAGACATTTATCATCTCTATGATAGGAGTATCTCTTATATATCATCACAAACAATCAAACAATCAATCAAACTTTTTTGCCACAAGGCTGGCTAATCAATCAAATTTCTTTTTGCCACAAGGCTGGCTAATCAATCAAACTGTTTTACCACCGTACTGGATGATTAATCAAAGTTTTTGTCACAAGGCTGACTTCATTGAAACTTTTGCCACAAGGCTGGCTGATTAATCAAAGTTTTTGTCACAAGGCTGACTTCATTGAAACTTTTGCCACAAGGCTGGTTAAACAAAAACATCTTTATCATTCTGAGCACCCTAAGTGGCATGGCCCCGGGCTTATAATGAAAAGATTTTCAAACAAAAACAAACAGATGTATGTGATGATATAGATTAGATACATCTAGCATTTAGACGACATTTGTCTATTTTCCTTTGCTTCCACTAGCATAAGTGGGAACTACGACTGCTCTGACTTTCTCAACATCCCTTTGAGAATACGTAGGCACAAGGTCGATCCTTGGCGAGCAAAACAAAACAAAAAAAACCAATCAAACCTTAGCACCCGTAGACCCCGAGCTACAGATGCTCTGATTCCCTCTAAGGGATATGTATGCAGAGGATCGCGATGATCTTTGCGAGCATAATCAAACAAACACCTTAGGTCCCACCTATTTCACAAGAACCTCTCAAGAATGGAATAAATAAAACAAAGAAACCTATAGAGTACTATAGATACGTTGGGTGCTAATACCTTCCCTTCGTATAACCAACCCTCTTACCCAAGATCTCTCCCCCACTTTTAAGGTTATTGCAACTTTTTTCCTTTTCCTCTTTTGGAAACAATAAAAAGTTTGGTCCGTACAAAAGAAAAATCATTTTTTGAGCACTCGAGCCCAAAGAAGGCATCAGGTGTCTCATCCCAAAAAAAAAAGACAACGATTTTTCCCCGCGACAGGAGGAGCTGAATTATATCGCCAACACAGAGAAGTTTCCTTGGATTGTAGCTGGAGACTTTAATGATATAGATACTGCGATGGAAAAGAAAGGTGGAGCTCAAGCATCATTTATAAAGTGTTCCTTGTTCAGAGATAATATGGATAAGTGTAAGCTTAATGATCTTGGATCCAGTGGGCCAAAATTCACAGGGAGGGGAGGGATATATCATGGTGGACAAAGAATATATGAAAGGTTGGATAGAGCCATAAGTAGTAAGGAGTGGAAGTTTTTGTTTCCTGATGGCTACATAAAAGTGTTAACAAGAGTGAGCTTTAGTGATCACCATCCTATAATGATAGCTCTTTCAAATTTCAGTTCGGTTAGGGCAGAGAGAAGTTTCAGATTTGAAAGCGCTTGGTTGGAAGATCATAGCTATGCCAATCGAGTCAAGGGTTGCTGGAGGAATGGTGAAGACATTTTAAACAACCTCAGGAGAATTGAATGTGACGTCAAGGAATGGAACATGTGCAATGTGAAGCAAGTACAACACATCGAGAGGAGATTATTGGCACGTCTGGATGGCATCCAAGTAAGCATGCAGTCTAATAATAATACTCGTGGGCTGAGTCGTATGGAAAATAAGTTGCAAAGGGAGTTGAATGTTATTTTGAAACAAGAGGAGCTAATGTGGTTTCAAAGATCAAGGACTAAATGGCTGGCTGATGGGGATCGTAACACCCGGTATTATCATCTTAAAACAGTCACAAGACGAAGAAACAACAAAATTGTGATGCTTAAAGATAATGAAGGGCACTGGATTGGTAAGGAAGATGAACTCAAAGCTCTAGTGAATCAGTTCTACAAGGATCTTTTCAGGATAGGGGAGAATTGGAGAAACTGGTTCCAAACTAAGTATACTTTCCCAACGATGAATGATGAGGAGGCTAGGAGGCTGGACGATGCAGTAACTGAAAATGAAGTGAGACAGGCAATTTTTGATATGAAGCCATGGAAAGCTCCTGGCCCAGACGGCTTCCCAGCGGGATTCTATCAAAGGACATGGAGTACAGTTGGAAAGAGCATGTATGAGTTTGTGAAAAGGGTTTTGGAACAACCAGACATTATAGCTCAGGTGAACCAAACTAACATTTGCTTAATTCCGAAGATTGACAAACCTACGCTAGTATCACAATTTAGGCCTATCTCTTTATGCAATACTCTGTATAAAGTGGTAAGCAAGGTAATTGTGAATAGGCTTAAGAAGCACATGAACATGCTTATTTCGCCACACCAAACAGGTTTCGTCCTGGGGCGAATTATTCATGAGAGCATAATTATTGCCAGAGAAGCAATGCACACAATGGAAAAGATGAAAGGCAAGATTGGTTACTTTGCTATAAAGGTTGACTTGTCTAAAGCATATGACAAACTCAGGTGGGACTCTAAATGGAACACTATGCAAGAAGCAAAAATTCCTGAAAATCTGAGTAAAATCATTATGCATGCAATAACAAGTGTGGAGACAAATGTGAATTGGCATGGTGCTCAAAATGAGTTTTTTCGACCATAGAGAGGTATACGACAGGGAGATCCTTTGTCTCCATACCTTTTTGTGATGTGTATGGATAAACTCTCTCATATTATTGAAGAGGAAGTGGATGCCAAGCGTTGGAAAAGTTTGAAACTCGGCAAGAATGGTGTGAGAATATCGCACTTAATGTTTGCGGATGACTTACTCTTATTTGGGGAAGCTGTTAGGGACCAAATAGTACTAATTTTCATATATTGTTTTTGGTCTCTTTAACCACTTTTCATTCAATAATCACACTTTTATTCGTACAATTTAATAACTTTGCAATTTTGTTAAGTTTTAGTTCATTTGAATTGTTATTTCACATGTTTGTTAGTTTTGTAGTGCTTTAATTAGGTTTGAAGCTCATGGAAGCAAAGAGGAATTACTTGAAGACTTGGAATAGCAAAAGAAGTGCTGATGAAGCCTGTTTGCCCCGCAAACATCCTTTGCCCCGCCAACTGATTGATGCTGAACAAGTCCCATTTTGAAGTGAAACTGATGTGGCAAAAGATTCCCTGTTTGCCCCGCAAACATTGTTTGCCCCGCAAACAGTGCGCTGCAGAATTTGTTCTTTTATTTGGTTGCCACTTGTCATGAGAAAGGGTTTATCTTTTAAAGATTAAAAGTTAGTACGAATTAGGGGTTATTGAGGGAGATAAAAAGGGGAAATAGAACATTCTATTCTATTGTACACCACATATTGAGATTAGGGTTTTGGAGAGAAAAGTTGGCACCTTTGTGAGAGATTGATGCTCATAGCTTCTTCTTCATTGTTCTTGTTGTCAACCATGGTGATGAGTAGCTAAATCCCACTTTGGCAAGATTGGAGGTAGTAGCTATTCTTGTTAACTATGTATTTCCTCTAACACTTTTGTATGAACTTCATTAGTATTGAAATGGATGAATGTTGTTGTGTTATATTTCATATTTAGATTTGATTTATGATTGAGAAATATATTTCAAGTCTTGTTCTACAACATTTTATCAAGTAGTGGATAAATGCTAGAGATAGATTTATTTGCCACTTTTCTATTTGTATCAATCAATCAAGCTTAATGTATTGATAGTTAGAGTGAGAGATCATCTAAAGATTAATATATTAACTTTCACAACCTTGTTTAGACATAAACATTGTTGAGAGGATACTAGAACATTTTCATTGTTATTGAAGTTATGCATTAGTTGTTAAAGTCACATAGAAGATAGGAATAGTGAAACCAAAACCAATCTTGTCAATCTTTTATTATTGAAACAAGTTTTATTCTATTGTCTTATAATTGTCTTAATTAGAACAAATAGCTTTTCAAAACAAAACAACTTTGTTATCTTTCGAACTTAAAATAATTGTAACTATAGAACGGCGGTAATATCACCCAATCTCTGTGGATACGATTTAAAAATATTTGCCTTGAATATACTATTCAACAGAAGCCACTGAGAGGAAAATCAAATGTGTTATGCAGACCTTAGACATCTTTTGCAAACTCTCGGGGTCAGGAAATAAGTGAAGACAAAACAAGTATCCTCTTTTCTAAAAATGTGGGGAGAAGTATGCAGCTGAAAATTTTGGAGATTTCAAAGTTTCGTCATACGCGGGGATTTGGGAAATATTTGGGTGTTCCACTGCATGGCAAAAGACAAAGTTAAGTGATTTTCAATATTTAATTGACCAAGTAGCAAGCAAGTTGGTGAGTTGGAAACGTGATAACTTATCTTTAGCGGGAAGACTGACTCTCGCTAAAAGTGTTATTGAAGTAATACCGTTGTATCCAATGATGACAACAAAGCTACCTAGAACTTGCATAGAAGAGATTCAGCGTCTTCAGCGACAATTTGTGTGGGGAGATACTGAAGAAAAAAATAAACTACATGTTGTGTCATGGGATATAGTGGCCAAATCTAAAAAACAAGGTGGGGTGGGTCTGTGAAAGTTGGATGTGTGTCTCATGAAGATGGGCTGGAAGATTTACAACAAATCCGATGATCTATGGTGTTGGGTTTTGCGTCAAAAGTATAACATAAGGGAAGACAAGGACTGCATGATGATTAGGGCATCAGACTCAAGTTTATGGGAAGATATTGCCGGGACTGTTACGACAATGATGAATTACGGGCAGTGGAGTGTCGGAGACGGAAGGAGAATACAAGCGTGGGAAGATAACTGGCTAAGGGAGGAATTTCGGTTATGTAATCTTGATGTTCAAATTCCTGAAAACTTTAGAGGAGCAACCGTGCGCGATTTGATGAATGTTAATGGCGAGTGGAATTTTGAGTCACTTTCTGTGTGGCTTCCTCAGATATGGCTGGATAAACTTTGTGCGTGTGTACCACCAAGCACGGATCAATTTGCTGACACTCTTTGTTTTGTAGGTACAACACTAGACAGGTTCTCGATTAAAGTTATGTATCAGAAGATTGAAGAAAGTGACATTGACATAGCAGACGGGAATTGGCAAAAGATTTGGAAGGCTAATGTCCCTGAGAGGTGCAAAACGTTTCTATGGTTGTTAAAGCACGATAGGATTCTAACAAATCTTAACATGGCAAAGAGAGGTCTAGGATATGCAGGCTGTTTGTTGTATGGTAGTGTGTGTGAGACAACAATTCACGCGCTAAGAGACTGCATGAAGTGTGAGTTCATTTGGAAAAGTGTTGTTCCCAGTGACATAATGATAAAGTTTTTTGACTCAGATCTAGATGAATGGATTCATCTTAATTTGAATTACCGTAATGCGAAAATGCATTGGTGGAGCGAATTTTGGATCATGGCTTGCCATACACTATGATATTGGAGAAACCTTGAAGAGCATGATCAGAATTTTGAGAGACCTCACAATCCTATAAGCTATATTTTCAAAAGGAAGTAGGAGTATGCCAATGAAATTATGGCAAGAAGACAAAGCAATGGAGAGGTAGGCAGCAACAAATTTATGGGGTGGAAACCACCAACCAATGATATGTGGAAACTAAACACTGACGGGGCTTGTAAAGGGGGTCAGGAGGCTGGGTGTGGTGGAATCGTTAGATAGTAATGGCACGTGGCGAGGAAGTTTCTCTAAATATTTGGGAAGGTGTAGTGCTATTCTCGCTGAATTTTGGGGAGTGTTTGAAGGGCTAAAATATACCCTCTCATTGGGTATTAGACGAGTGGAAGTGAATGTGGACGCTTTAATAGTTGTTAATGCTATTGAGGAGGGAGTTACCGGGTTAGTGGATTGTGTTACAATTCTAAGGAGGATAAAAGAACTCATTGAGTTACATGAGTTGGTTATTATATCGTATGCACCTCGATCTACAAACATGTGCGCAGATGCCCTAGCTAATAGGGGCTGTTTAGATAAGAGAGATTCGGTTCATTCAGTTACACCTGATTTTCTCTGGCCCTTGTTGGCAGCGGATTCTCTAGGGATTAGTGGGCTTTTTTTCGATACCGTGTAGTATCTTTTTTTTTTGTTTTGGGCTTAGGCCCTCCATTGTAACAAAAAAAAAGTAAAAATCTGGAAGAAATTAATCTTTTCCCATATAATTTTAAAGAATCAGTCCAGAATTTTAAAAAGAATATTGCTGGAGAAAGAAATATTTATTTAAAATTTTATTCATCCTATCCGAATTTTACAACGAATCAACCAGCCAAGCACTTTGTCTTCATTGAAGTAAGTAATAATCAATTTCCTTTAAGAGATGACTCAAAAGAAGAAATGTATGATGATGATCACTTGAATATAATTTTATCTAATCAACTTTCAAGCATATTCTTTCAATGTCAAGCTACTGGAAAGAATTTATGTGTGAAAGTATTGTACAAAGCACCTAATCTCCTATTACTAAGCAAGACAAGTGGAAAAGCACTAAAGGACGGATATATCCATCTATTGACATTTTTTGAGCTACCATTCTACGCATTTAATAAGGAGACAATGAATTATAAGCCATGTGTACTTAAGGAGTTATGTTCAAGTATAAAAAAGAGTGAAAATCATGCATGTGAAAGATGTTTTCAAGAAAAAGATGCCATAGAAGTGACCAAGTGTCTAGAAAAGTCCATGTGCCTTAAGGATCAGGATAAGGAGGAAGCAATAATAGAGTCATGAAGATGAGGATAAAGGAAAGCAATAATAGAGTCATGAAGATGAGGATAAGGGGAAGCAATAATAGAGTCATGAAGTAGATAAAGAGTAAAGTCATTTGTCACGTAGTATTAAGTGTTTGAAATAAGTGGTACAATAGATGAATAGTACTATGCATTATTGTAAATAGAAAATAATATTATAATGTGTGTTTAGGGCTATAAATAAGTGCTTCTAGAATGGGAAGAGGCAAGTTGTAGAAAACAACCTTTGTGTAAATTTCTCTTTAGAAACATATGCTAATCCTTTAGGATTTAGCTTGTCACCTTTTGTGTGCATTGTTGTAACATAAACTTATATCAATAAAACCATGTTTCTACTTATTCAAGAATCATTCAATTAAATTACACAACATATATATATATATATATATATATATATATATATATATATATATATATATATATATATATATATATCTTACGGAAGCAACGGTGGACCAAAATTTCAGAAGAAATCATGATCAGGTATAATTTCTTTATTTACTTACTTTTATTAAGTGTTATAATTTTCTTACATGTCTAGCATAACAAAAATGGAAAAAGAAATAGTAAATGATATAGAACATTTACATATTATCGAAGAAGATGGAAATTACGAAGAAAGTATTTTAATAGATCCAACCTTATTTCAAAAAATACAAAAGGAAGATTTAGATTTAACTAAGGATGCAAATATGAAGGAAAAAGATAGAATTGGAGGAATAATGAAAAGATTTAACCAAAAGGATAATATTATATATTATGGTAAAATAATTAATGAAACACCAACTGATATAGCAGATGTCCAAGGACATACCTATATAAAATTATTAAATAAAAAGAAACTCATGGAACTCAAGAAAAATATAAAGAAAGATGAACATAGAAATAAAATAGGATATATTCATATAGGAGCAGTGCAAGTATTAATCAAAGCAACTTTTCAAGAAGAAATAAATTCTCCAGTAGAATTAATATTAAAAGATGATAGAATGACAAACCCAGTAGATAAAATACTTGGAGTAGTAGAAGCAAATTTAGCTTATGGTAAACTAAAATTTGAAATACATCCAAATATTGGAATACCTTTAAATACTCAAAGATTAGAGCAAACTTTAACTCTTGAACACAAATTCCTTAGAGGAAATTTAATAAGATCAGGAGATAAAATATTTTCAATCACTTATTTTGTTAATTATGCATTAACTAATTCTCACCATAGTATTACCTTTAGAAATAATAATAGAATTGATATTCCAAGTCTTTTTTGAAGATATAGGAAAAATTTATTATCCAAAGAAAAATGAAATAATTGAGCTAGGAACTTTTATGAGTAAATCAAAATTCTTAGAGCAGAGAAAAAATCAAATACCAAAATCACTTAGATTTTATGAACCTGAAAAAAATTGAAGAAAGTGATATTGATAAACTTTCAAACCAAGTAAAAGACTTAACAACATATTTAAAAAATAGATTATAAACAAAATGAGTATTGCTGAATTTAGTATAAAGGAAAAAGAAAAAGAAATAGTTATAAAAATAAAAGAAATAGATATAACTTATTTTGATAATATTGAAAATAAAGAGAAAGATTTTTATGAAAAACTAAGATGTATTTGGAAATTTACTTTACCAAATGACTTAAAAATAAAAATATGTAAAGAATATGAGAAATTATGTGCACAAGCTATACTTTTTGAAAACGAAATAGATTATGCACTAGAAAGTGATATAGATTATATTTTATTAGTTGAAAGTTTTTATGATGATGAATTTATAATAGACTTAACTTTAATAGAAAATGATGAAATTTGGAACTATTTTGATGATGATTAAGCTAATAAAAATAAATTATAAAATTATTTCAATAAATAATGAGGTATCATTTTTGGTATTAGAGCACTAAGATTCAAATTAATTAAATTTTTTTAAAAAGGTGAAAAACCAAAATTTATTTTAAAACTAGAAAATGAGTATAATTAATAAAAGATTACGAATTATAGAACTTAATAGTTTAATTAAAAGAATAAGAGTTCACATAAAATATTATATGATAGACTAGATTATTATTTAAAAATAGGAGTTAATTTTGAAATTGAAAGAATTACAAAACACCTTTTAGAATATGAAAATAAATTAGATTTTTACAAAGCAAGGTTAAAAGAATTAAATGAATATAAAAATACCCGTCACTGAGATTTGCGACTAAAGAATTAGAGACCAAAGTTAAAATTCGGTCAGTAAAAACCGTCACTACCATGACTTATTTTAGCTGTGTAAGTGTTGAAGACTTACTCCAAATCTTAACCATTGATTTGTCACTATCATGACTTATTTTAGCTGTGTAAGTGTTGAAGACTTACTCCAAATCTTAACTATTGATTTTCATTAATCTAACGGTTTTAATGGATCATTTAATCTAATTATTTTTGGAAATATTTTTTATATAAAACCTTAATTAAAGTCGTTGGATTAATGATAATCAATGGTTAAGATTTGGAGTAAGTGTTGAACACTTAGAGCTCGTTTGGCCCGACTTTTTTAAGTCTTAGAAGTTACTTTAAAATTAAAGTTAAAAATAAGAGCTTTTAAAATTAAGTTAAATATTTTTAAATATATATATTACTGATTTAAATATATATATATTACTGATTTCAATATATATATTACTGATTTAAATATTTTTATATATTGAAAGAATTATAGGTCCCGATTTATTATATGTTTAAAAAAAATATTTTATTATTATTATATATTTGGAACAAATGCGCATATCAATCTTTTTTCGTATCTTCATATTTATTTTTTCATATAATTTTTATTTAACTATCCTATTTAATTTTCTTTGCAAAATAAACTATTTAAAACAAACGAGCGTACCACCCGTGCGTTCGCACGGGTATCTCACTAGTTATTAGAAAATAGTATAGTTACTATCATTGTGATTATTTTATTGATATTCAAAAAATAAATCAATTGAAATCAGTTGTTACTGTTTTTTACGGTTTATAAGTCTTCACCAGGGTGGTAAATCTTCATTAATTCTCATCAAAATCAATTGAATTCAAGATAACAATTTTTAGAAATATTCCAAAAGATCAGATTTTCAAACTTTCAAATTGCAGCAAAAAGAGAGATAAATCAAATCTCTTCAAAAGTCATATTTACATTCAATCTGCACAACTCTCATACTTAATTAGTAGAATTAAATCAAAAGTACTCCTAAATACATAATCAAATATTTCGATCTTGTAACAAAAGATCTTCACAAATTATTATAATTTTTTAAAATTGAGTCAAAGATTCAAAGTTCACAAAAAAAGGAAAATCATACCCAATATTTCCTAATTCAAAATCAATCAACCAAATCTTCATCTAATCACATAGAATCAAATCTCCAGATTACATCCAACTTTCTCATAACATACCATACCTACACCAAGTTCATATAAATTCAAATCAAATCACAAAAAAAAAAAAATAACATAACAATATTCAATCTTTTCTAAATCAAATTAAATTGACATTAACTCCAAACCTAATACTCATCCTATAAAAGCCAACAAATTTCACATAAAAACGGACCCAAAATAATTGAGAAACCGAAAAAGCTTCGATTCCAGTTTTTCAACGGACGAGCATAATTCCCACCAATCGTACATCACAATCAATCAAGAACCTCCGACCAGAAGCAACCGGAAATCCGGATTTTCTCCCGCCACCGCATCTTCACGGGTAACTCTATTCCCAAATATAATTGATGATTGTTATATGTTGTTTTGGAATGCCATGTTTGTTTAGATAGATGATGCCATGTTATAAAAATATCAAATTTCGACACATCCTCTTGCTCGTCATTCCACTGTTGTAATTATTAAATGGTATAATAATTACAAGTGTGTTCTAAAATGACAAATGGTGAAAATGAGTAAATGCTAATAAATGCATGTAATAAAGTCCCACATTGGAAGATTCACTCATTTTCAAAGTCCTTATAAAAGAATTAATGACATTAACTCAACAAAAGGACAAAAGAGGATAAAGTGCCACATTGACAAATGTGGTGGTCCCAAGCATTATTGCCACTTGTCCCAATCCTACAACCACTCGCCGGTCCGGGGGCGTGGGCGTAGAGGCGCTAGTGGCGGCTTGTAGACGGCCGGCCTTGCTCGGTGTACGTGATTTGAATTTTGAATCGGAAAGGAGGCAACTGTTCACGAAACCATGCAGAATTGAAACCATGCAAATGGTGCATGAATCTGTCTATGTGCAACAGTCATAACTTTTGAAAATATATTGTTTCATTAAGGGTCGCAACCTTTGAAACTAACATTTTCGTGGCCTATATAAAGATGATTCCGCATTCAGAAATCACATCACAAATTCCGAAAATCCTCTGAATAATTCCAGATCGTTCTTCGCTGCATTCGAGTTTTCGCCGGTCTTGCGCAAACTCGATAAGGCTGAATTATCCTGGGTATTCCTGCATCAAAACTCTAAGACATTTCGGGAGTGCTTGAAATACTTTAAGGAAAGTGATTCCGTTCACGATTCTAGCCTCGGTCCTCTCGATTGAAACATATATTTCCAACATCCACACTTAATTATTTCTATTTCTTCAAAGCACATCCATCAACACCGCTACTCTACATGCCACATTGCTCTCCATATAAAAAAGAAATTTAACCGAGGTTCTATAATTTAAAATAAATTATAATTAAATTATTTTCATAATCATTTTTTTTACAATTCTCTTCTCTTGTGTCAAAATACTTTAATTGTAATTGATGGATTGATAAACTTTTTACTGTATATCTTTCAGTAGCTTCAAGATGTCCACCCGTAGCTTCAAGATGTATTACCGCGGATATCAAAACGGCACTGTTTTAACTCAATCTCTTTCTCAGAATGGTGATGATTTATGTTCCCACCTTTCGGAAGAACTCATAGTTGAGATCCTCCTAAGACTTCCTGTAAGATCCCTCCTTCAATTCAAATGCATTTGCAAATTATGGAAAACTCTAATTTCAGATTCTAAATTTGTAAAGCGCCATCTTCAAATCACATCCGCTGAACCAAGTTTAATCCACCAGCGATTGTTCTTTTTTCATTTGAGTGAACCCTACAAAATCTTATATTATCATTTAAAGCCATTATTGGAAAACCGATTACCTCCGGTTCGCTCTAGCGGGGTGATGAAGAGCCAATATCAAATTATAGGTTCATGCAATGGATTGTTATGTTTGTATAGTCGAACTTGAAATTGTGTCAAACTACACAACCCTTCTATCAGGTTCAAATCCAAAAAATCCCCAAAAGCTATTTCTCTTGCTTGGATTCTCGGGCAACATGGCTTTGGATATGATCAAGTTAATGACAAGTACAAAGCATTACTTGTTATGCAAAGTAACAAACATCCAAGTCAAACTTTGACCAAAATTTATACCTTTGGTAATGATTCTTGGAAAACTATTCAGAATTTCAACCTTACACCCGATATGTCCTCGAGGTTGTTGGGGGAATTTGTGAGCGGCACTTTGAATTGGATAGTTTATGGTTTTAGTTCTAATAAAAGCTCAATTCTTTCCTTTGATATGGAGAAGGAGACTTACAATGAAATGTTGCTGCCTCAAGATGATGATGTCAAAGTGTTTGAACATACTCTCTATGTTTTAAATAATTTCCTTGGTGTGTGTTATGAGAGTAAACAAAATCATTGGGTTGGGTGGTTGATGAAAGAGTATGGAGTTGTTGAGTCATGGACTAAAATCATGTTCATCCCTTATGACAAATTCAACAAACAACTTGGTTTTCCCCTTTTCATCTCAGAAAATGGTGTTGTTCTACTAATGAACAATTGTAATTCCCAATTAGTCCTATATAACATAAATAGTGGTCAGTTTACTAATTCATTGGAAAATACCAGCAACACTCTAATGTTCAATCTACATATTTGCTGTGAGAGTCTTGTATCAGTGCCAAGGTAAATCACATTTGTCAAACCTTTCAAGTTTTGCTTCATTTCTACTTATGTTGGGATATTGCTTTTTATTATAAAAGATTGTCTTGCAAGAGTTGTAACCTTTATATACTAAATTGCAGAACTTATTATGTTTCTTCTGTTGCAATATTATATGATGCATTTGGATTAGCTGTTGTTTATACTGTCATATCTTGGAAGATGGTCTTCCCATAAACTTGTTGCATATTTTATTTTTGCAACTTAAAACAGAAATATTATTGAAAAAAATCAGAGTTTGATTACATGAGTCACACACAATATATTGGTACAGTATTGTGTATATACTCATGTACAGGGGAAAAAATAAAGTAAGTAGACTTTGAAGTGAAATAGGTAAGTTGTAAGTAATAAAGGAAAGGTTTGTGTCTGTCATTCATTCCCATACAATCATTATTTTAGCTTACTCAAAGCTATAAAATTTAAGTAGTATTGTGAAGTAGTAGAGTATTGAAGATATTGTTTGTTGTATGTGAACTTTATTTTCAAAATTATATAGTATGGTTACAAAAATAAAAATTTAAGCCACAGTTTTCAACAAACAAATTAATATGTATTAGAATGCATAGAATTTTGTGTAGGAGAGTTGTCACGTAGCTTGAGGTGAATCAGTAGGTACATGTTATGACAAGCCCAAGGTATAGATATTATGATCATATAAAATGTAGCAGTCACACACTCACACCCTTGGAGGGATATTGAGCATACAATTGATAGAAAAAACGTCTATTATCATCAAAAGACACTCTCAAGTTTCAATGTACCAGATGTGTCAATGTAACCGATGAATTATCTATTATCACCATGATGATCATATATATACAAAACTTGTAAACAATTTAAAAATTTGTTGAATTTGCATTAGTTGTTGTTTGGAGTTGTCATATCTTGGAGGGGGGGTTTTGACATAAACTTGTTTGTTATTTTGCTTTGCTAACTTCAAACTGAAATATTGAGAATGATGTTTATTGAAAAATTGGAGTTTGAATACATTAGTATAAGATTACAATATATTGGAACAATTTTTTTGCTATACTCGTGTACAAGAAATACAAAAGAAGTTAATACTTTTTGGGAATATAAACTATTCTAATATTGGAATTGCTATTCTAACCATGTTATTCTAATATTGGAATTGCTATTGTAACCATGTAAGAAATGAGATAGGTATATAACTTGTAAGCAATTGCTTATGTAACCATTTTATGCTAAATGACAAGAATGATTCCAAAAAGGCTAATGGAGTGCACAATTAGAGACCAAATTGCTTCTGTAACCATTTTAGGAAGAGGAAAAAAAGCCCATAAACATAATCAATACCTACCAGGAGAATTCGGGACAAAAGATAAACATAGGCAAATCAATAATTATGTTTAGGAGAAGTATTTTAACAAACTTTGGACATCACTTTTGTGACTAAAATCAATACCTATATGAGGCTACCAAATTTCATTTACAAAGTTTAATCAACTCTCTCATCATGATTCTATAGTCTTCACTCTTCAGTCATACTCAAAACCTGAAGTTGATATAAAAGACAATTGAGCTTACTATTTTGAGTGTGTAAAAAAAAGTTTAATTCAATTGTAAATGGACTCAACCATTTAATTTAGATATTTAATTTATTAAATTGAATTTTTAAAACTTAACTTGATTTAAATTTTTTATAATTGTTTCATTAAAATTATATTTTTTATAACTCCACAAAAAAAAATTAACTAGTTAAATTTTTAATTAAAAATAAATCAAACTATTAATATGACTCGTCCCAGTTCATGAATCACAAACTTCTATTATTGTCCATATTGTGAAGGTTTGTATTTTCACTCATTGTAAGTAATGTTATAGAACTCACCCTTTGGAAACAAGAAAATCTATTAACAATATATAAAAGTTAAAGTATCTGGAAATTCCACGATTACCCTAACTGAGTTTAACTTCATCTAATCTAATAATTAAGGGCAACTTAGTCCTTTTGTTGAATACTGCAATATGGTTGATTGTAATCTGAAATTTGCTGACATGGCATCACTATAAAAATCTGCAATATTTATTTACACCACTCTTCAATTTCATTTTTTTTAATTATTCCACATTGCATGCATTGATCATTATGAAAGATAATAATGAAAGATAATAACGTGATTTGTTTTATAGACAAAACTGAAAAACCACGTGCTTTTTCTTGGCTCAATGAAACTTTCACTCTCCTCAATGCATTTAGCAGTGAAAGGTCACATTGGGAACCATCTATGCTACTCTCTATTTCTCACCTTTATCCTCTTTGCTGAATCCATTTTACGAAGTGTATCATTACAAAAGTGGGGAAATGCCCCTTTATTCATTCAATCGATCTTCACACGCTTTTCAACTATACCCACCCTTTCCCAATATTCATTCAATTGATTTCCTGTAAGCTATATTAATATGGTTCTTAATCTACAACTTACCATTCAAACCACTATTTCCCAACTTTATATCTTTTCCTTTTTCCTGTCAAACATAAATATATGCTTCCACTCCATTTCAAACCCTAAACATCTCATCTTCCAAGCTTCAAGTATGCACCACCCATCTGAACTGATTTGTACCGACCTGAACATGATTAATGATTTTTGTGTAATTTCGGTTACTAATTTTGTGTTTGGATTTTGGTAGGGTTTCGGGCGTATCATTCGTGAGGTGGAGGAACGAAAGACAAGCTGAATAAATTACATAGCTCTATCAGGTAGTTGTTTGGTTCAACACTATTTTGCATAAAGGTTGTTACATTAGTAGCTAATATGATTTATAATTAGCTTAATTTCCTTTTAAATATGATTATGTAGGTTGCAGAAGCAGAGGAAAAAACCACTGGTGGTTGGAAAGTTTTTAGAAAGTTTTTTAATTTGATTGTGAAAGTTTCTTAATTTCACGTTTCACGTTACCATTCGATCTCACACGCGCTTAAATATGCATTCAAGTGTTCATCATTCTTTTGCTCAATTCTGATTTCTCTGTGGTGTTCTTCAATGGCGATTTCATTCCTTTTTAGAGTTTGTTTTTTATTTTATTTATTTTATTCATTCAATTTCAGAGCGTGTTTTTTTATGCTGTTTCATGGAGTCGAATTGAAGAACTCCAATTTCGTAGTAAGCCGAATTACTTTGTTTTGCTAAGATTTACTGTGGTTGTTGAATCTGAGGTTGAAATGGAATTTTCAGTTCTTGAAATTTCCCATTCATAATTCATAGTTTTGTTTTGAATTAAATAAATAATAATAATTGATTTGATTAATGTCGGTTAATCTTCATTTTTGTTATTTTTTTTGGATGCAGGGTGAAGTATAGCTTGAATCTTGAATAGAAAAACTATATGGTTCATGATTATTTTACTTGATTGGTACTTATTAAGAGGATTTGCGGCGTCAAGGAGAATAATGTAATGGACTTATTAAGAGGGTGAAGATCTATTTTTGATTGAGTAAAAAAAGTGAAAGATTTGTTTCTGGTATTTTTTGTTGCTTTCCTTTTTATGAAATGCATATTTTTATTCATTAAATCAGATGAGTTGAAGATATCTTTTTAATTTGATTGTAAAAGTTTTTTAATTTCCTTTTAGAAAGTTTTTTTAATTTGATTGTGAAATTTGTTTGTATAATTAAATGAGAGAAAGTTTTAGTTCCGATTTGATATGGCGTATCAAATTGTTGTAATTGAAAAGATTCAATTTAGTTTTTGGAAAAACCTGATTTTTCTGATAAACACTTTATACGTTTTTTTTCTGCTGTTTTGGATTCTGTGGAATGAGATTTGGAAAGAAGATTTTGATTTTTTTGGAATGATTGAGATTTGTTGATTTGTTCATTAAAATAGTGAAACTGTGTGAATGCTGCTGCAAAATTGTTCTTCAAAGTGACAGTGTTGAATACTAAAAAAATAACAAACACAAAATTACTTTATTTTTATCGTATTTTTTGTTACCAATTTTTTCTTTTGTATTCAATCTTTTTTCTGACAGTTATTTTGAAAATTTCTTTTTAAAATAAAATATCTTATATTGTATTTTGAGAAAATTATTTTTAATATCTTTATTATTAAATTATTTTAGTAACTTGATTATAAAATTATTATTTTTAAAAATTGATTATTAAAATATTAAAATATCAAATGAGGGTAAAATATTTTAAATTCGTTTTTTTATACATCAATCATTGATATCAATATAAACAAAGAAATAGAAAATCAAAAATGAAAAATAATACATTAATAAACTTAAATTTAATTAATTATGAAGTAAGTGAAAATGTTAATTAAAGAACGGAGTAAATCAATAAAAACTCCTAACATAAAAAAATGTTAATTATAGCTTTTAATTTATTTAGTTTCTTAGGAATGAAGAGAATTAGAGGTTTGAAGATGTTGTAAGTGAATTTTTCGTTTTTCTTTTAAAATTGGAGGTTCGATTAGTTTTTTTTAATAGTAATAATCAATAACTAATAATATGTTAATTTAATTTTAAATGCCTAATAACAATTAGAGACCTAAATAATGAAATTAATTTATTTTAAATTTGTGTTTAATTGTAAAAAAGTTGTTAGTGAATTTTTGAATTTATTTCTTAAATTGGAAAATATATCCAATAAAAAATATTGCAAAATCCCAATCACGATTAATTTAGTTTACAATATCATTATTATTTATTTGACAAAAACAAAATTTGACATGGCTGATTGGTGAATCCCAATTGGATGACAGTGTAAAATTATTTTACACTGTCAGTGCACTACCTTTAATTTAACTTCGTAATAAATATAAATTACCATATTTATGAATAGTCAACTTATTTTTAAAGGGGACAACTTCACTACCCATCACAAAAAGTTGGGTAGTGTACCATCACAAAAAGTTAGGTAGTGTACCTTTAACCAATCACATGATGCCATTTAAGTTTAACACATTTAATTATTTATTGAATACTACAATTGTTTGTTATTTTCAAAGCATTTTACATGGGAGGTAACCTTACCCAACTTTTTAAATTGGGTAAATAAGAATTCACCATTTTTAAATCCAAATTCAAATTCTCACTCATTTCAATGCATTTTTTTAGGTTTTAATTTCAGTTTTTAATTTTTTTTATATTGTAAACCCAATTAAATAATAACTACAATAATAATTGTCAAATTAATATTTAATTATAATTACAATTTATTACTTCTTTATTTTAGTGTGATTGCTTATAACATATTTTTATCATTAATACAAAAAAAAAATTGAAATTCTATTTTGAAATAAAAGATTTTTTTTAAAAGTTTTAGACTTTTATGAGAAAATTAATCTATTAGCATCTATTAATCTATTAATAATATATAAAAGTTAAAGTACTTGGAAATTCCACGTATACCCTAATTGAGTTTAAACTAAACTAATCTAATAATTAAGGGCAAATTAGTCTAATTGTTAAATACTCAAATATTTGATTGAAATCTTAATTTTGCTGACATGTCAAGATAATATTTTTTGTTGCTTTTTTAATATCTTTTTAATTTATTTTAATTACATCCATTATCCCACAAAATAATCAAGGTTTTGGACCAAAAAACACTCATTAGTCTGCAGACCAATAAATATTAGCGTGAATAACTATTCCACAGAGTATTCAAAGACATGCACACAACTTCCCACACGTTTTTCAAATTTTTCGTCATTACCTAAGTTATTGCTATCATTATCCTAACTTTATTTATTCCAAACAATTACAAATGCAGTGTCACTAATAACAATTTTTCACATGCTAGGGATCTGAAAGGGAAGGGTTTAGAGAATACAAACCACGAATCTTTCAAATAATTAATAATATAGTAATGGTCAAATTATCATTTAATAAATGCAAATTTTCAATGTAGTTTTTTAAGTTTCAATTTCAATTTTTAATAGTTTAGATCTTAAATGCAATTAAATTATAACAACTATAATAAAGTTTAAAATATCATTTAATATTATAATTACAATTTATTACTTATTTATTTTAATGTGATATGTTTATAACATATATTGGTCTTTAGGTTTTTAATACTAAAAATTAGTTTTGTTTTAATCATTTATACAAATTTAAAATTAGAGATTCTTTTTTCGAAATAAAATATATTTTTTTAATGTTTTAGATTTTTATGAGAAAATTAATAAGAATATGAAACACGTTTAAATTAAAAACATTACCATCTATTTTAAAAAGTTTGGCATCAATTAATGAACCAATTTATAAATTATAGTTGGTGTCCACATTAAAATATTAAATTATAAAATTTAACATTTTTTAATCTTCTAAGTTATAAAAATACTAAAACAAAATAAAAATTTTAAACTAAATTGTGTTATAATTTAGAAGTTAAAAAATTATTTTATCATAAATTAAAAGTAAGTGTTACTTTATTTTTTAATGTATATTGTTGATCCAATTTTTTTAAAACGACATTCTTTTTAAATACGGGAGAAGATGTATCTTGAATATAAACATTTTTATAAACGAAAAAAAATCTATTTTTGATGCAAATATTTTTATAAAGGGAAAAAATTATTGTTGATACAAATATTTTTAAATTAATCTATTTTTTATGCAAATATTTTTATAAAAGGGAATAAATTACAAATATTTTTATAAACGGGAAAAAGTAAAAGTCTGATGTTGATACAGTTGATTTAATAAACCGGAATAAATTATAAATATTTGTATAAACGGGAATAGTCAACTATTGATACAATTGATTTAATAAACGGGAATACGTTACATATATTTTTATATACGAAAATAAGTCTATTGTTGGTACAGATATTTTTATAAACGGGAATAAGCTACAAATATTTTTATAAACAAAAAAAGTCTATTGTTGATACATTTTTTTTATAAACGAAAAAAGACTATTGTTGATACAATTATTTTTATAAACGAAAATAAATATCAAATAACTTTATAAACGGGAAAAGTCTACTATTAATACAATTATATTTATAAACGTGAATAAGTTAAAAATATTTTTTTATAAATGCGAAAAAGTATATTGGTGATACAATTATTTTTATAATCGGAAACAAGTTACAAATATTTTAATAAACAATTAAAATCTACTAATTATTTTTATAAAATTATTTTACCCAGCGTTGGATCAAATAAGTGTTTTTATAAACGGGTTCTAAGTATTTTTATATTGGATCAAATAAGTATAGTGTTGTTATATTACTTTAATCAATGCATAAAGGTTGCTACATATTTTTTGTTTATATTTGTGATTATGTGAATGTTTATAACCCGTAAAACAAATTTAAAAACTGACAAATGACATATTGCGACGTGTAATTATTGTTTTAGTTAAAGAGCTAAAATTTGGATGTATTATTAGCTCTTAGATCGTTAACTATTATTTAACATACTACATGTTTAATTTTTATTCCAATAGTCATTCAATTAATATGTGTATTGTTTAAATATATACGAAAGGACAATTCAACTTGCTGCTCGCTGCCGTTGCTTCCTTTGCCGTTGTTCCCTTTTTTAGGGTTTGCGGCATTTTCTCTCCCGGAGCCACCGCTCCGGGGCCTTTTTCTTGCTTCGCCCTCCTCTCTGACCATGTGTAGTATTGTTTAAATACCATATCTTCTCCTATGGATCTTTGTGACCTTTTTCCTGAGCTAGCTCCTCCGCCGGCATCTACCCCCTCCTCTCCTCGGCCTCCTCCGGTTGCCCCAACTCCTCCTCTTAAGAAGACTTTTGCCCAGGCTCTTCATGGGATATGCGACATTCCATCTTCATAGCTCCCTCCTGTCATTATCAAAGGTGATAGACTCTCTATCACTATACCAGAAGAGGAATACAAAGCTGGACTTCATGATTGCAAGAACAACCTTCATGGCAGGATCATTTGGCCCAAAGGTTCTTCCCCTCTAACTGCTTTAGCACTCAAAAACAAGCTCTCAGGTTTGTGGTTGGACATAAAAAATTGGGAGTTCAATCTATCGGCAAAGGTTATTTTGAATTCACTTTCTCTAGTGGTAAAGACTTGAGGAAAGTTAGAGCTATTGGTTCTTTAAATCTCAATCCAGGTACTCGGAAGTTGTTTGCTTGGTCCAAGGATTTCAACCCAGCTGCTCAAAACAATACCTCTGCTCAGGTTTGGGTTCGGGTTTTTGGCCTGTCCCAAGAATACTGGAGACCTAGAATTTTGTTTGCGGTTGCTAGTAGCGTGGGTAATCCAATTTGTATTGATGCTGCAACGTCTAAATCTCGGTTCGACAGAATGTTCGGTCAATATGTTCGGGTTCTTGTCGAAATGGATTTATCGCTTTCGTTAAATCATAATGTCCTGGTCGAAAGAGAAGGTTTCGCTTTCTTTGCTGACATTGAGTATGAGAACTTACCTGAATTTTGTGCCCATTATCGTAAACCTGGTCATGGAATCAAATCTTGCAGGTTGTTGAGTACCCTCACTAAAACGCAGAACCAGAATCCCAGCAGCACCACTCTCAACAAAGTTTTTATTCCCAAAACTGTCCAACATGCTCCATCTAAGGATAACCAAAATACTGCTCCTACTTGTCCGCAAGATCCTGTCCAAGAAAATATTTCCTCTCTTCAGGTAGAGGTAGTGCAGCGTGTTACTCCTGGCAGCCATAGTCACGAGGAACCTCTACTTAGGCCTACAAGACCTATTCCAAATTTTATTTCTCAACTATCTGAGGACTCCAACTCTCAGCTGTCAGTGTTTGTTGATGCTACGCAAGAGCTTGATGGCAATGATTTCAATGTCAACATGGAAGAAGATCAACATGATTTGGACAACGTCTTCCTTAAGAATTCATGGGACGCTTTAGCTCAAAATGATGCAGAGATTGCAATGAGGAATGTACACCCAAAGGGCCTTTCACTTCTGCCGTCATGAATCTTAAGAAAAAATCTCCAGTCAAATCTCAATTAAAATATGGAACAAGGTCCAAAGCAGGCCTGAAGAAGCCTTCTCAATGATTAGTCTTTTCTGGAATATCCGGGGAGTTGCTAATGCTCCGTCTAGATTAGCGCTTAAGAGGCTTATCATTCGTCACAAACCCGATTTTGTTTTTATTGCTGAACCCAAAATGAGTTACAGCAATTTTCCTGTCAACTGGTTCTCCAATCTTGGTTTTCATTCTTTTGCCTTCAGTTCAAATCCCGTCCCTGCTCTTTGGTGTTTCTGCAAGAAGGATCTCCAGCCCTCTGTTCTCCATAATACTGACCAGTTTGTATCTTTCTCTATTAATATGGATAACTCTATTTTGGCTTTTGCTGCAATATATGCTTCCACCAATCAATCCAAAAGGAAAATGCTATGGGGTGATCTCAATGATTTGCAGCTTATTCATCTCTGCCCTTGGCTTTTTCTCGGAGATTTTAATGCGATCATGGGAGCCCATGAACACAGAGGAAGTAGGTCTCCGGCTATGAGTCCCATTCTGGATTTTCGATCTTGGACCGCTGCCAACAATCTAATTCATATCCCTACCAAAGGTGCTTTATTTACTTGGTCTAATAAACGTTTAAATCCTCATTTCATAGAAAAAAGACTGGACCATTGTATTGCCAATCAACTTTGGTTGGATATTTGTGCTAGTACTTCGGTGTCCACGCTCACTAAGATTCGCTCTGATCATTTTCCAATTCTTCTGGAGTTTAATTGCAAAAATGTCAAAGTGGCTTCTCCTTTTCGGTTTCTCAAGGCGTGGCTTTTGCACCAAGGTTGCAGGCCCCTCATTGAATCCTGTTGGAAGGAGAAGATTGTGGGTTTCCCTATGTATATTCTGTCCAAGAAACTTCAAAATCTCAAAATCAAACTGAGGGCTTGGAATTTTTGCACTTTCGGTAATATTTCGGTTAATGTCAAAACGGCGGAGGCTGAGCTTGACAGCATTCAGGTGGAGATTCAGGGTAGTGGAGGGAACGATGACCTTAGAGCCCGAGAATTAACGGCCCAAACCAACCTGGAGAAGGCTCTAAATATAGAGGAATCGTTTTGGAAAGAAAAATCCAGAATAAAGTGGCACTTAGAGGGAGACCGCAACACCGCTTTTTTTCATCGGCTAACCAAAATCAGAGGAGCTTTTAAACCCATTAACTTTATAATGAAGGGGGCTGATCGTATCACAGATCTGACCTCAATCGCGGAGCATGCCGTTGATCACTTCAAACAAATGTTTTCTTCTGACTCTTTTTCTATTTTGCACGACTCGCAGTTTGTGGAAAAAGCTATTCCTAGGCTAGTGACAGAAAGTATGAATTGTCTGCTTACCATTCTTCCCTCTGAAGAGGAGATAAAAGCTGCAGTTTTTTCTCTTAACAGGGATAGTGCCCCAGGTCCTGACGGCTTTGGTGCTTCTTTCTTCCATAATTTTTGGGATATTATCAAAGCTGACGTCATTTCAGCGGTGCTGCAGTTCTTTAATTCGGGCTGGATTATGCCTGGTTACAATTCCAACGCTATTATTCTCATCCCAAAAAGTCAAAATGCTAATTCTCTCGATCAGTTCCGTCCAATTGCATTGGCGAATTTCAAGTTCAAAATCATCTCTAAAATCCTTGCTGACAGGTTAGCTCCTCTTATGCCGAATCTCATTTCTCCAAAGCAACGTGGTTTTATCCAAGGTAGACATATCAAGGATAGCGTAGCTCTCGCGTCCGAAGCTATAAATTTACTTGAGTCCAAGTCCTGGTGTGGTAATATAGCTTTGAAAGTGGATATTACGAAAGCTTTCGACACTCTCAAGTGGTCTTTTCTCTTGAAAGTCTTAAATCAGTTTGGTTTTAACAACACTTTCTGCATCTGGATTCAGAACATTCTGCAGTCAGCTTTTTTGTCCATATCAGTTAACGGTTCGCTTAAAGGTTACTTCAATTGTACTAACGGAGTTCGTCAAGGTGATCCGTTATCTCCCTTGCTGTTTTGCTTAGCCGAAGATGCCCTCAGCAGACACATTTCTAATCTTGTTAATTCGGGACAACTTGAGACTATCAAAGCCCCTAACAATGTCAGTGTTCCGTCTCACTCCTTCTATGCGGATGACATCTTGCTCTTTTTCAAAGGTAATCTCTCGAACATTAAGACGCTTGCCAATGTTTTCATGGAGTATTCGTTGGCGTCGGGTCAAGTTATTAATTGTGAGAAGTCTTCGATTTTTGGCGGGGCTATATCGACCTCTAGGATGAATATTTTGATGAATTTCTCTGGTTTCAAGGCTGGATCTTGCCGTTTTCTTACCTTGGCGTCCCTATTTTCAAAGGTCGTCCTAAAGCTTTGCACCTTCAGCCGATCGCGGATAAGATCATCAATAAGCTCGCCTCTTGGAAAGGTTCGCTCCTGTCTTTTGCGGGCAGGGTTGAGTTGGTCAAGTCGACTATCCAAAGTATGCTCACTCATTCGATGTCGGTGTATTCTTGGTCGGTTTCGTTACCTAGGGATTTGGAGTGTGCTTCTCGGAATTTTATTTGGAGCGGAGACACTGCTAAGAGGAAATTTGTTACAGTAGCGTGGAAGCATCTTTACAAGCCTTTTTCAGAAGGAGGTTTGGGTATCCGCTCTTTTATCGTTTTGAATGAAGCCAGCAATCTTAGACTTTGCTGGGATGTTTTTAATTCAGAGGAATCTTGGGCTACTATTCTTCATCATCGTATTTTCATAAACAACCGGATCCGCAAATCTCATTTATCTTCTTCTTTATGGACTAGTGCCAAAGAGGAATATGCTAACTTGTCCGAAAACTCTATCTGGCTGATTGGTAATGGGAAGGATATCCGTTTTTGGTTCGATAACTGGTGCGGCTCCCCTCTGTATTTAGATTCTCCTAATTCCATTCTTAATGACAAGCTTATGGTGAATCACTATATAGAGAAATTTTCCTGGAATCTCTCATCCTGCCCTGTTTCGGATGCCATTAAGGTTAGAATTCTTAATACCCACATTCCTTTCGACATCCGGCCAGACAAGCGTATTTGGAAGCATGACTCGTCGGGTGTTTTGACACTCAAACTTGCCTATTCTTTCAAAAGGTCAGTCGGGGTTACGGTGGATTGGCATCAGTTTTTATGGTCCAAATATATTCCTCCGTCCAAATCTATTATTGCTTGGAGATTATTACTGCGGAAACTTCCTACTGATGAGCAACTCAAGATTCGTAATTTCTCCATGTCGTCGAAATGCTCTTTGTGCGGTACTGTCGAAGAATCCGATCAGCACCTGTTTTTTGACTGTCGCTATGCAGCTACTCTTTGGTCTTGGTTGCTGGCTGCACTGCAAATAAACTCTACCATCCCTTGTTGGAATGACATTTGGAGAGTATCAAAATTTCAATGGTCAAAAAGCTGTGAGTTTGTTTTTAATGTCGCAACTATTTTTACCGTTAATGTGATTTGGTTAGCTCGTAACAGTACTAGATTCAAAGAGAAAGTCATCACTGTTTCTTCTTCAATTGCCTATATTCTTTCTGCTATTTCTATTGTCGGCGAAACCTCTTCAGGGCTCGGTCATATTAGCATAACAAATTTTGTGTTACTTAAGTTCTTCAAAATCAAGATCAAGCCTCCAAATGCGCCAAAGATTTTTGAAGTTATCTGGAAGCCACCTCCTCGCAATTGGATTAAGATTAATTGCGATGGTGCCTCTCTTTTTAATCCCGGTCCATCGGCTTGTGGTGGTATTGTTAGGAATCACGAGGGTAATTTTTTGGGCGCTTTCGCTTATTTTTTGGGTTTATCAAATTCTCTCATTGCCGAACTTACAGGTGCTATGTGTGCAATTGAGTTCGCCAATGAGAAGGGTTGGCACCTTCTCTGGTTGGAAACAGATTCTATGGCGGTGGTCCTTGCTTTCAATCTTCCTTTTGCGGTGCCCTGGATAATTCGTAATAGATGCTTAACTGTGTTCATATTACTAGAAAGAAATATGTCTTTTGTAGTTTCGCACATTTATAGAGAAGAGAATAGCTGTGCAGACTCCCTTGCTAACTTAGGTCTCAGTATCATTGACTCGGCACATTATAGCTCTATTCCTTTATTCTTGAGGGCAAATTTTGTAAAGAATAGGCTTGGTCTGCCTTTCTTTAGGTTCTCTTCTTAATTGTGAGGGTTTTGGTTTGGTCCCCCTCTTTGTTGTTCTGTTTCTTTTTCATTAATCTAATCTTATTTAAAAAATATATATATATACGGAATAACTTTATAAGATAGATCTTATCCACGTAATATTAAACCCAAACGACCCCGTGCGATAGCACGGGTATCCCGCTAGTGTTGGTTAAAACACATGAAAAAGTGTGAGCTTAGTTGGGTTGGCAAAATACATTTTGTCACATTCCTTTACATACCACCCTT
This sequence comes from Vicia villosa, assembly GCF_029867415.1. Lineage (NCBI taxonomy): Eukaryota > Viridiplantae > Streptophyta > Magnoliopsida > Fabales > Fabaceae > Vicia > Vicia villosa. The sequence goes on from NC_081183.1 coordinate 151,940,471, forward strand.
AAAATAGAAGATATAGCGAAGCCTCAAAAATAGAGGAATATTTTTGCTTTGTAAAGGTGTGTGGCTTTTTTTTTAAGGTCATTAAATTTGCTGTAGAACTTTTATTTGTCTGAACCAACATATATATTGTATTTATTTGGCATGTACACCATCTAATTATTATAATAAAAATTTAAATTTTTTATTAATTAAACAATTGATATAATATTTTGTTTATTTATTGATAAAATATATCAATCATCAAAACTAATTTTTTTTTGACAAAATCATCAAAATTAATTTAAAAAACGTCAAATTTATTTATAATATATACATTAGTTATGCATTATTTTTTACACATTAGTTATTATTATAGGATTATTAGACTTAATTATAAGAATCGAGAAAATTAGTAGTAGAAATATTAAATTTGTTAGCTAGAAAATTGGAGTAGTATTTTGTTAACAAATTCTCCAGTATAATATTTATTTATTTAAAAAATATATATATTATCAAATGATACTAAATTTTAATTTTATAATTTCTTCTAACTAAAATTTTCCGTCAAAACTCTTTTTTTATCTATTTAATTAATAGTTAATTTCATTATTAATAAATAATAAATAATAGTTATTAATAAATTCATTCTTTTCAACTACTTCTCGATATAAATAAATAGTTTTTTCAAAATTAAATATAGGTTTAAGTATGTTTTTGTCCCACTAAATATCTTAAATTTTATTTTTAGTCCCTATTAAAAATAATATATTTTAGTCCATACAAAATTATTATGCATGTAGTTTTAGTCCCTATTATTAAATCGATGTATATTTTTGAATGATTATTTTACATACATGTTTAGAATGTTTTAAAAAGTTCTTCGAAAAAAGTTGAGCTCAAAGTTTGATTTCTAAGTTGAGATTTGCATTACTTTTATCATTATCTTTTGAAATTTAAAAAATTCATATTTAATTCTTTTCATTTTAAAAAATTATATAATTTGGTAAATAAATATTTTATAATATTCTAAACACGTATAAAAAAAATTAGGCTAAATTACAGTTTTGGTCCCTCAGTTTTGGTATTTTCACGGTTTTAGTCCCTCCATTTTCTTTTTAAACAGTTTTGGTCTCTCATTCCAATTTTGATCCAACTGTTCATGTACTGTTCATGTACGGTCATGTACTGTTCATGTACGGTCATATACGGATCATGCACTGTTCTTGAACAAAATTGAGATGGGGGACCAAAACTGTTTAAAAAGAAAATGGAGGGACCAAAACCGTGAGAATATCAAAACAGGAGGACCAAAACTATAATTTAGCCAAAAAATTATTCAAATATTTAAAATTTTAAGGGTAATTAAACAGTTTTCAAAATTTTAAAAAATATCAGGAACTAAAATCGCATGCATAAAAATTTTATAGGATTAAAATATGTCATTTTTTAATAGGGACTAAAAATAAAATTTAAGATATTTATAACAACTAAAAACATACTTAACCTTTAAATATATAGCAATTAATAACTAAGATAAAAAATGATTACTCATTATTATAATAAATGTCTTAATTAAAAAATCACTAACCAACGAGAAACTATTTTAAAAACCACTACCCCACTAACAAATAATAAAATTACCTCATACAATTTTTTTTTTTACAAAACCTCATATAATGTTTATACAATGTTTTAAAATGGTGTTCTATTGCATATTCTGCTACACCTAAACTCCATATATTACTATGTTATTTAAGAACTTTTACTTTTCTTTTTATTAATAATAATAATAATTAATGATGTTATTTCTATTTGATGAATTTTTTTTACAAGTATTTTAAGGATGTTTGAACTTTATATTTTGAGAGCATAAAATCAAACTTTTATATTAGTGAGGTAGAGGTACATTCTCAGGTGTACGTATAATATTAAACATGTCGTTTTTTTAGACTTAATAAGTTGAAGTAAACGCTGTCGTTGTTCTAGACTCTTCCTCTACCATTTATACCATTCAGGTTTACATTATAAAATTACTGTCGCTACCAATTCTTTGTCACAAGTTCAGTTTTCTCCAAAGGTTTCTCCAAGATTCACTCTCACTCACACTCACCGACACAAAGCAAAAATGGTTTTTCACACCTTTTCAATTTCGATTTCATTTACCTTTTCAATGCGTTTTTCTTTAGCTATGATATCAATTTCAATAATTTCATGTTTCAATTTCTATCTTTTCGTGTTTAGCTACCAATTTTTCAATGTTCAATTTTTCATGTTTCAATCATTTATTGTTTTCAATTTTTTTATTAGTCAATGTGTTTTTCATAATCATGATCTCAATTTCAATTATTTGTTGTTGTATATGGAATCGTGATGTTGCATGTATTAATCAATGATTTGTTGTTGTATTAACTAGTAACAAACCCGTGCGTTCGCACGGGTTCTGGTACGGGACGCGCATTTGTTTTAGATTGATATTTTTTTAATTAATAGAAAAATGTTTGGTATCTGTAAAAGAATAATAATTAAATGTATAAAAAATGTCTGATACCCGTGAAAAAATCATAATTAAATGCATAGAAAGATGTCTGCTACTCGTGAAAAAATAATAATTAAATGTATAAAAAAATATCTGGTAGTCGTGAAAAATATAATAATTGAATGTATAGAAAAATATCTGGTACCCGTGAAAAAATAATAATTAAATATTTTAATCAATAACTTTATGTAGTGTTCAATATTCTGATCAGTAATTTGACAGTCCCGTTAATATTCAATATTTCTAACAGTCACTTCACGTTTCCGTTATAATTATTTTAATTTGATGTTATAAAAAAAAATTAAAATTATCATCTTAGTAAAATACTATTTTTAATATCGAAATCATCATTTTTAAATATATGTAATTATAGGTAAACAAATTATTATTTTATATTCTCTGATAATAATTTTTGTTAGAAATCTCATTTTTGTTTATTAACAAATTAAAATAAATATAGACAAATAACTATTAAGTATTTAGTAACACTATTAAGTATTTATGAAAAAATTGTAAGAAAAGCTTTATAGCTTTTGGAAGATATCTCAAATGATTATAGAGTCTAATAAATTTCAATAAAATGCAAGATATTTGATGTAATTCAAATGATTATAATAAATATTCATAAAACATATTTGACTTTTGGATACAAAGTCATTGTGTATAAAGTCGTAATTTTTCTTTCCAGCCATAACCAAAATAAATCAAATAACCATGTATATATTAATCATTATAGTCCATTTAAACATGTTGTTGTCCACTACACTCGTTTACCTCTAATAATCTATAATACTGATAGCAATCTTTTAAACTCGGCTTCATTTTTGCAATTCAAGAATAAACACAAACTCTCATAACATTGTCATGGACAAACTGCAAAATAATTGAATGATTTCGATATGAGTATACAAAGTTAACAAAACACAAATGAGACAGATGACAAATATCCACTCCGACTTATTTATTCAATCCATCTTATTATCATGGCAGAAAAGTGAATATCATAATCCATAATATAACATTTTACCTTATAATATGAATTTGACAACAATAAAAAAGAAGTATTAAAAGAATTAGAGCCGCAACATTAAAACTAAGAAGACAGACCACAATGACACACAGTCCACCAATGACTAAGACTAACCTGTATTTTTCATTCATGAATTGTGTTTTTTCTTGTAAAACTCCAAAGATATAGTTCAAATGAATATTAATTACCTCAAGTGACAAATAATATAAATATAAAGACGAATTGATACAGGACAGTGAATAACTTACAAACCAATGATTTGCAAATAAAATGTCCATATTATAAATCACAATACTTTAGCACATGCACTTTTTTGTATATGACTCCATGAAATATATTCTTTCCAAAATGAAATCATAATCATGGTTGGTGGAACAAATGATAGAAACTGCTTAAAAATCAAACTCGGAAGATATCTTGTTATAACTTGGCTCACAACTGATCTTCAAACAGATATCAGTCAAGTCTAATTCAGTTGGAATATATTCTACGATTACAAACTCAAAGTAGTCAATATCGCCGCCTCTAAGAAAAGACGTGTCAGTGTCCAAAATCGACACTAACACTGGCTGATAAAAAACACATTATCCAAAAACCGAAAATCAGCTGATACATCTGTCAACAAAGAAAACACGCAGCTCCTTGAACACTTCCACTGCAAACAGCTGATCAAAAATAGATAAGAACCAAGGAAAAAAGATCACGTGAGGCCGATGCAGGATTAAAGGCTACTGCAAACGCTCCGAAACTGAACCTGCCCGGTAAACATTGTCGCATCAATACAGCAGCAAACTGATAGGTTGACTGATAGGAATCCCCGACATGGCTTCGTTAACAACGTCGGCTTTAGGGACAGTTTCTTTCCATAAAGGATGTCTTTTATCCTGTTTATGTTTGTCGATTCGATTAAAAATTCGGTGATGGTCCTAACCTGGCTCAGCTTCAGTTATTGAAGTTGCAGGCCAAATGTTTCTCATAATAGGATTCTCTCATATATGTCTGAGGGTTACAAAAGTGCAGGATTCTAGGACCTAAGGCAAGTAAATGTAAAATTTTATATTAAGCGTAATTTCAAAAAAAATGACAAAAAGAAACATAAATTCTAACCGTAGTCATTGGCTCGGACACTGACATCAATACGACACTGGACACCGACATCAGCAACCAAGCAAAATAGTAAAATGTAAGTCAAAATTGACCGATGCTTATACTTTCAAGGACTAATTCGCATATTTACTTCAACGAAATTGGATAAACTATATATCTGAAACAAACAACTTCAATTAATATACCTGCTACATTTTAGACAGAATCTTTGCTGCTTACCTCTAACAAAAACAACGGGAGTTTTCTAATGTTTTTCGCAAACTCTATGTTGCTTATGATACTCTCTACAATCACTAAGATCCGTGTTGCATCCATCAACAGAGAAAATCATATTTTGTAATCGATTCTGCACCCGCGATCTTTTCGACGATCCAGAAAACGACGACATGCCTTTCGAATCATCATGCTTTCTTCCAGTAGTATCCCGAACTGATTTTTCCAATGAATCAGAAGCCTCACAATGTATGAAATGCTTCCTAAATTTTTTAAATATAATTTATCATAAAAATACATACAATAGCCTATTTATCATTTACATGCTTATGATCTCCCTGAGAAAGAAGTTGTTCCATGAATTTTCTATAATGTTCTACAATTTATTGATTGGTTTCACAACTTGAACTTGCAAGAACACAAAATTTCAATTCATACCTGCAGTATTCCCATCCATCTTATCTGCTTCAAGCCCACTCCGAATGACAAATCATTTACGCGATGGACATAAGGATGTGTGTCTACTAATCTGGTTTTCACATGTAGCAAAATAATCCGGTTGAACATGACTCAGAAAATTGCGCAGACAAGCAACTAAGTGAGTCTGCTGATCTGGTTTTCACCATTGCTCTAGCCTAAAAGCATGTATCATAGATAAAAATACAAACGGTGACATATAACTGGAAAAAAACAACAAAGGAGGAGTATCGACAAAATTAGCTGATAGTTTCAGGTGTAGTGATCTCCTGAACAGCCTTGTAGCATTGGAGACTGCAAAGAGGAAGCTTGGTTTTTGAATCCTAGTATTTTTATGGATTTATACATGTTGGACCAGCACACTTCTCACGAGGTGGAGGATAACTGAAACAATATTCAATGATATCATTAGCAGAGAAGGAACGTTTTGATGTGTTTTTTCAGACAAACTTAACAACTAATCAGTCTTCTCAACTTGCATTTTACGTCTATTGGCAGCCTTAGTTTTCTTTGATAGCAACTCCTGTTCCGTAGGCTTCTCTTTTTGCTTTGTAGTCAAGCAACATGGTTAGCGATTCTCGTATAAAATTGATAAAATAAAATAGTATAATTAATACTCACTTCTAGGCGGGGCAGGAGGTAATCCGTTGGGAAACTCAATTAAACTCGCATTAGATGTAAAAGTACCTTTGTTTGATTGAAGAGCCCGTTGACGCATTGTAAGAGTCATTTCCCTCTTAATGTCCATCAATACATCAATAGATTCTTTCTTCTACAAACCAGATCATGAGTGTACTGCATTAAGAACTATGAATGTTACTCTTTTTGTTTACATTTTTTGTTCACCAGCACCACTGTCACCGCCTCCTCCATCTCCTCCACTTCCTACAGCGATTGTCGAATGTCCGGAATAAAAAGGCGGATATCCCACCAGCATTTCATACATAATAGCTCCAAGTGACCAACCAAAAAATTCTTGGATTTAGATGCGTAAAGTACCTGCTCCATATCATAAATTAGAGTGATGCCAAACCAATAAAGACTGGATTTTGGCTCTCCTGAAAAAATCAGCGGGATGCCTGAAGCATCAACAACGAAAGGCATTGAATGATGCAGTCATGATGATAAGAGGTCCGCAGTCCTGATGCAACAAAATACTAATAATTATACTTGCAAATACTTATCCATGTACATAATAATTATACCTGCAAATACTTATCCATGTAAAGTTGAACATGAATGCAATACCTATATAGGCTATGTTTTTCAATAGGAAGGTCATAGTTTTTCTCATTAGAAGAACTGCTCTTGGCAGTTTCAAGTTCTTGTTCATAATCCATAGCAACATAGGCAAGCTTCTCTTTTATGTCACGGACAAATTCCCGCTCAGCTGAGGTGGTGAACATATACCCTCTCTCAGTGAGGATCTTCATCAAAGATTCAGTTAGATCGCGTCCAGCCATATGCGTGTGCATAACTTATCTTTAATCGGCGACGTCAATGCAATCCTTCTACTCCTCCTGACTGGCTAAGATTTCTCGTGTTTTTGGTTTCACACATTTTGTTTGGTTTTTGGTTGATTTACTAAGACCAACACCCTCATTGAAATAACAGAAATGTTTCATGTTCAGTGTTTGTGATAAAACCACGTCATGATCATATAAAAGGGACTAAATAAACCAGCAAAACATAACATTCACCTGTGACAAAAACAAATGAAAGAATTATTCTCCGCCGTCCTTTTTGCGAAAAAACCGTCCTTATTCGCCGCAGAAGCCTCCAACTGTGACCATGTGTAAATATCCTCTGTTTCCTAGCAATCTATTACGGATGAATTGGCGCACCACGCAAACTCGGCTGCACAGCAGGAGAAGAAGACAAAACAGAAACTGGCCTGCACATCCTTTACCACAGTAGGAAAAATCATAAAAATGAAAAGTAATGCGTTATAATAAAGTTAGGTTCAGTAACTTAATCAGCAATAGAATCATCCTTACTCTTATAGACAAATGTGCAGAACTAAAACAATTCACTTTTTCAATTTTGTTATTGGTTTAATGGTTAGCATATATATTGAAATCCAAAATTTCTCTAAAAAATATCATGCAAATAAACTATTAGTTTGTATCCATGAGAACTATCAACTAACTAATTAACTCAAACAGAATCAAACAGAACCAAGAATGTGGTGTATCTGAATACAACACTATAATCCATTAGATAATCGAGTAGAGAAAACCTATTATCCACTTTCATTTAAAAATAAATTATTAATGCAAGAAAGTAGTCCTCTTGTCCGTGGCATTGAAAGTTCGGACACCTGAATGAATTACTTGTCGACTGAATCTTCTGTTGTGTCGCTCGATCTGATTGTTATTGTCTTCAACAATCTGAAAAGTGAAAACTAATAAACATCACTACAACATACCATAGAACTTTACCGCCAGACAATTTGTTCAACCAAACCCTGCCCTTTTGATATCTCCACCCCCATTGCTGCTACAAAACCAATCATAACCAACCTTCCACATTGATTCTTTCAGGTACTGATCCACTAAAGGCCATCAATATCATAATTATTATTTATTAAAAGGGTCTCATTAACTTATATCAAAATTAATAATTTATATAACTAATACAATATAAAAGACAGTAGTAATTTAAAGTTACTCTATTCACAGTAAATATTAGCAACCTATAGGAATGTAATAAGTAGTAATTAGCAACCAACAATTCTTAAATCATAATAACATTTCATATGCATAAACAAATAGTATATATAACCTTAAAATAAGTTTGATAAAACCATAATCACCTCAGCCATAGATCGAACTTTGAGCCTAACATTCTTTCTGAGCCTTGGACTGTAAATAAAAGGGATGCTACTAAAGTTTGTCGTTAAAAAAATGCGTACCCTGTTTATTATCATCTAGAATTCTCGAATGCAGTACTTATTGGATAAACAATCTATTTCTCAACGTATATAGCATAAGCACTTATTGTAGTATAAGCACTTATGAATAATCTGAAAATAAATTATGAACATGTTTTCAAACAAATTAAGGCGGCGAAAACGTCAACCAAGAGAGAGAAAAAGATGATGACGACAGCGATGCTCATTAGATATTTCAACCACAAAAATCCCTATATACAAAATCAAAACCCTAACTACAAAACTAACATGAAGAATCAAGATCTACTCACTCAGTATCGATCCGGTCTCACCACAGCTACACAATAATTTTTTTCACCAAAGCAATTCCTACCCGCTTCAGTTTTCCGAGTTTCAAGCCGCATTATCAAAAGATTAGGATCCGTTTCCGACTTCAATCATTTATTGTTTTCAATTTTTTTATTAGTCAATGTGTTTTTCATAATCATGATCTCAATTTCAATTATTTGTTGTTGTATATGGAATCGTGATGTTGCATGTATTAATCAATGATTTGTTGTTGTATTAATTAATGTTTTTATTTTTGTTTAGGGTTCCAACCAAATCCTCCGTGCAAAATCTCCTCTTGAGGTGAAACTTTTTTTTCTTTACTGTATTATTTTGTTACCTAATTTTTTTAATTATATTCTTTTTCTACTTTATCATGGTTGGATGATTCAATGTAGTTTGTAGATGCATAAATTGCATTAATACAAAGACTTTCGTCAAGTGAAAGATACCCATTGATCATCATTTGATATTACAATTAGATTTAGATTCTTTGATAAAATAGACCAGATGTTGGGAATGAATTTGTGCCTTGTGTTACAAGCAAAAACTAGGTTCAATATGTCGATCCAAGTCGTAGGGAATCTGTCCATATTCTCCAAGTTTCTGCAATAATGCAAATCAAGTTTATAACAAAGGAGAATCCGATTAAGAGTCGGTTTTGTGGAGGAAGCGAAAATTTCCCTTAACTTATAATACATGCTCTTCATTTGACACAATTGGATCATCCTACTTTGAACTTGGTGCCATATGTAAACTTTGAATTATGAGATTTTGATTTCTTTTTTGAAGATACCTTTTGAAATGGTTGTTCATTGACACTAACTAAGATCTGTTTTTTCTATTTTCTATTTTGTTCATAAATGTTTCACTTTTGTTTTCTAATTTGTTTTTCTAAATAATATGACATTGCTTTACCATTGGATATCCCTCCTATACAGCCCTACATGTTATATTCACATTCATAACTTGCAATGTACGACCAACAAGAAAGAAGCGGATGCATGAAGTGTTCTTTTTCTATTCAACTGCAATTTGCGGCAAATCCAAATCTCGCAAATGTTTCTTATCCATTTCTTGGAGATTTGATTACCCAGCCTGAGGACATGTGCATTGCATGCCTTATAGATATTGCAAGGAAGTTCAAGCAAATGTGTGAAAATTATGCTAGATCGTCGAATGAATTGGAAGCTCAAGCGCATGCACTTGAAGCCTTGGATGCCCCTGCACATAAAGCCTTGGAAGCCTTGGATGCCCCTGCACATAAAGCCTTGGAAGCCTTGGATGCACCCCTTGCACTTGAAGCCTTGGATGCACATCAAGCCTTGGAAGCCTTAGATGCACATTATGCACATCAAGCCTTAGAAGTCTTTGATACACCTCATGCACTTGAAGCCTTGGATGACCCCTGCACATCAAGCCTTGGAAGCCTTGGATGCACATCATGCCCTGGAAGCCTTGGATGCACCCCTTGCACTTGAAGCCTTGGGAGCCCTAGTACATCAATTTGGAGCCCCAACATATCAAGCACGTGTGCAAGTAATTTAGATTTTTTTCCCACTTTTTTGGTATTTTTTTCTCTTTTTTGGGATAATTTTTGTGATTTATCTAATTATGTATTTGCATTTTTTTGTTATACAGAGGCATTGATTGTCTTTATAGGGATCACTCTTTGTATGCGCATGGGCTAGAAGAATTGAGGGAGAGGCCTCAGCAATGAATTTGAGTGAATCCCTTTTACTATGCATTGTGTTGTATATGGTGTCAAACTTTTGTTAAACTTTCACTTCTCATTTTGATACTCTATTTGATTTTGAAAACTATTCACTCCAAGCAAAGCGCTTGTGAGATATTAGATCGAACTCTAGTATGGTCGAAGGGTAGCTTCTTGGTTCGACATGATTAAGCATGAAGTCGAAGATTGTTCACATGCTGGTGTCGAAGATGCTAGGGTTGTTAGCATGTTAAATTAGGTTTTAGTGTTTAAACCCTAATTTGTTAAGTTAGCTTATTTATTAAGTTAGCTTGTGTAATGGGCCTTGTGGAAAAAGCCCATTAGTTAGTATGTTAGGTTTTATTATAAATAGCATACTAGTTTCTCATCATTACGTACAACAAATCCTAATTTAGGGTGAGAGAGAGAGTATTTGTTATTCTTGTAAACTTGTAATCTTGTTTTCTAAGAGAAAGTAAAAGAATATCAGTTATAACCAATTCTTGTGTTCTTCTTCTTCCTTGTTCTTTATTCATCCCTTGTTTTACACTTTGTTCTTGGTATTGAATTCACAACAAATTGGTGCGATGAGCGTGGATAAGATGCCTTCAACAAAGTATGAGATTGAAAAATTCACCGGAGTGAATGATTTTGGTCTGTGGCGCTTGAAGATGAAAGCCCTACTGGTTTAGCAGGGTTGTTTAGAAGCGTTGAAGGGAGAGACAGCCATGAATGCTGAATTAACGGCAACGGAGAAGACAACTATGATCGAGAAAGCACACAACACAATTTTGTTGAGCCTTGGTGATAAGGTTCTTAGACAGTTATCAAAGGAGACGACGGCATCAGGGTTATGGGTGAAACTTGAAAGTTTGTATATGACCAAATCGCTGGTAAATCGACTCTACTTGAAGCAAGTTTGTATTCATTCAAGATGATTGAAGACAAAGTGTTAGCTGAGCAGTTAGATATGTTCAACAAGCTGATTCTTGATCTTGAAAATATTGATGTGAAGATCGATAATGAAGATCAAGCGTTGTTACTATTCTGCGCTTTGTCTCGAACACATGCTCACTTCAAAGAAAATCTCCTGTATGGAAAGGAGTCCCTCACATTTGAAGAAGTTCAATAGGCTCTGTATTCTAAGGACTTAAACGAACGAAAGGAGCATAAATCTTCGACTGTTGGTGAAGGTTTGGCCGTTAAAGGAAAATTCTTGTGAAAGGATGTTAAGTTCGACAAGAAGAATGGCAAAAGCCAGTCGAAGTCCTACAGTGACGAAGCATCTGGCATTCGATGCTATCATTGTAAGAAGGAGGGTCACACAATAAAGGTGTTCCCTGAACGCCTGAAAGATCGTGGAGGTAAGGATAATGGAAATGTAGCCATTGTTCAAGATGATTTCGAATCATCTGATGTCCTTGTGGTTTCGATCAGTGACTCTGGGAAGGAGTGGATTATGGATTCAGGTTGCACTTGACACATGACTCCAAACAAAGACTTGTTCGAGGAATTATGTGATCAAGATGGTGGATCAGTACTGCTGGGAAACAACAAAGCTTGCAAGATTGCAGGTGTTGGATCTGTGAGATTCAAGCTCCATGATGAGTCAATAAGGTTGTTGACTGAAGTCAGGTATGTTCCTTATTTGAAGAGAAATCTGCTTTCTCTTGGTGAATTCGACAAGAAAGGATATGTTTTCTAAGGAGAGAAAAGTATCCTAAGAGTCATGAAAGGGTCGAAGGAAGTCTTGAGAGGCGTGAAGAGACAAGGCTTGTATACCCTTGAGGCTGAAGTTGTAAGTGGTTCGACAAATGTTGCATCTACGAAACCGCTATCGAAGACAGAAATCTGGCACATGAGATTGGGCCATGTCAGTGAAAGGGGTCTGGTCGAATTAAGGAAACAAAATCTGCTTGGTGGAGATAAAGTCAAAAAGATGAAGTTTTGTGAACCCTGTATACTTGAAAAATATTATAGAGTGAAGTTCAACAAAGGCAAACAAAGAACACATGGATCCCTTGATTACATCCATGCTGATCTTTGGGGGCCTGCAAGATGTCCATCACATTTAGGAGCAAGGTATTTTCTATCCATAGTTGATGATTATTTCAGGAAGTTATGGATATTCATCCAGAAGACTAAGGATGAAACTTTTGAGAATTTCAAAAGTTGGAAGACTCTGTTCGAAAATTAGACTGGCAGAAAGGTCAATAGGTTGAGAACCGACAATGGCCTTGAGTTTTGCAATTAGGCGTTCGACGGTTTTTGTGATGCCTTTGGTATTGCAAGGCACAAAACTACTGCAGGTACTCCGCAGCAAAATGGTTTGGCTGAAAGGTTTGATCGAACTATTTTGGAGAGAGTCAGATGCATGCTGACTAGTGCTGGATTAAAGAAGGTGTTTTGGGCTGAGGCCGTTTCGACAGAACATATCTGATAAACAGATTGAAGGATAGAAAAACACTTAGAAAGGGGGGTTTGAATAAGTGTGACTTTAAAAACTCTTAAGATTGAAACAATGAACACAATATTTTTATCCTGGTTCGTTGTTAACGAAACTACTCCAGTCCACCCCTTTAGAGTGATTTACCTCAACTGAGGATTTAATCCACTAATAAATCTTGATTACAATGGTTATCCACTTAGAAACACTCTAAGTCTTCTAGAGTATACTTATCACAACTTGATCACTCTAGGAAATCACCACTTAGAAACTTCTAAGTCTTCTAGAGTCTACTGATCTCACTGATCACTCTAGGAACCTTTTACAATCAATGTAAAATAAATGTTTACAAGAGTATGAATTTGCTTCTTAGAAAGCTATAATCACAACTGTGATATTTCTCTTAAGTTCTAAGCTTAACACTCACTAAATATTACAATAGTTTGTGAGGTTGAAGATGAAGTTCGTGAGATTTGAATTCAGCAGCGTTTCAGTATTTTCGCAAGTGTTGTTCTATTTTGCTTCTGATCAGAACTTCATATTTATAGGCGTTTTGAGAAGATGATCGTTGAATTGCATTTAATGCGTTGCGTGACTGGACAGCTTTGCATTTAATGTTTTCACTGTTTTGTCAACTACCTCGAGCCATGCTTTTCCTGCTTTTACTGACTTTGTCTTTTGTAGCTTCTAATGTTCCTTTTGTCAGTCAGAGATTAGACTTAATAGCCTGTCATCTAGTATTAACTTCTGATCTCAGATTTGTGAATACAACATTTGAATAATCAGAGTCATTCAGCTTGGTGCAAAGCATCTTCTTGTCTTATGACTTTGAAGTGCTTGAGCGTGATACCATAAGAACTTCAGTGCTTCTGCTTCTGATCTCATGTTCTTCTGATGATTCATTAACCATGTTCTGGTTCTGCTTGACCATCTTCTGATGTCTTGCGAGAGCATGTTCTGATGTTGCAATCCTGAACCTTCTGAGTCAGTGCTTCTTAGCGCTGAATTGTGCATATTCCTTATATATTTCCTGAAATGGAAAATGCATAGGATTAGAGTACCACGTTGTCTTATACAAAATTCATATACATTGTTATCATCAAAACAAGAATATTGATCAGAACAAATCTTGTTCTAACACAGATGTCCTTCGACAGCGTTAGATATGAAGACACCTGAAGAAGTTTGGTCGGTACTTCCACCAGATCTCGACAAACTGAGAGTATTTGGCTGCATAGCTTATGCTCATATTAGGCAAGACAAGGTTGAACCTAGAGCTCTGAAATGCATGTTCATGGGATACCCTGGAGGAGTCAAAGCTTATAGGCCATGGTGCCTAGAGCCGGGTCACAGGAGGTGCATCACCAGTCGAGATGTGGTTTTCAATGAAGCTGAGATGACTTTCAAGAAAACTGATGATGATGGTCGAAGTGCAGAAGAGCTGGAATAGGAAGAGATTCCTGTTGAGGTGGAGCATGTTGATGCCGGATTGCATATCCTTGATGAAGTCAAAGAAGAAGCATAAGTGCTGAGGAAGTTGAGGAAATTGTCGATGACTACCTATTGTCGAGAGATAGGTCGAGAAGAGTCATCAAGCCACCTTAGAGACTTGGGTATGCAGATCTTATAGCTTATGCCTTAATCTCTACAAATGAGGTTCTAGACGAAGAACCTAGAGATTATAAGGAAGTTACGAGGAGTCGAAATAAGACTGAATGGCTGAAGGCCATGAATAATGAGATGAAAATCTCTTCATGATAATCACACCTAGGAACTGATTAAGAAACCTGCTGGGGCAAGGTTAGTCAGCTATAAATGGATTTTCAAAGTTAAGGAAGTAATTGAAGGAGTGACGTCGAAAAGATACAAGGCAAGGTTGGTCGCAAGGGGTTTCACTCAGAAAAAAGGTGTCGACTTCAATGATGTGTTTTCTCCTATTGTGAGGCATAGGTCCATTCGAATGTTGCTTGCCATGGTGGCACGGTTCGACCTTAAACTGGAACAGATGGATGTGGAAACTGCGTTCTTGTATGGTGATATAGATGAAACGATCCCGATGAGGCAACCTGAAGGGTATGTCGAAAAAGGGAAGGAATATTATGTGTGCAAGCTAAAGATATATTTATATGGGCTGAAATGATCTCCTCGACATTGGAATAGGAGATTCGACAAGTTTATGGCACGCATGAGTTTCATTAGAAGTCAGTTCGACCACTGTGTTTACTTCAGATTTCGACCTGGTAATTCATTTGTTATTTTGTTGCTTTATGTAGATGATATTCTCATAGCAAGCAACAATGTCGAAGATGTAAATAGGGTGAAGGTTGAACTCAATAAGGAGTTCGATATGAAGGATCTGGGAGCTGCTTCTAGGATTATTGGAATTGACATTCGAAGAGATAGAAAGAAGTCGAAGTTATGCTTATCTCAAGAAGCGTATCTATAAAAGATTCTCGAAAAGTTTGGTATGTCGAATTCGAAGCCAATTGTGACTCCGACAAACCCTCAATTCAAGCTGAGTATTGATACGTGTCCCAGTACTGATGTTGAAAAAGCCTATATGAATAGCATCCCATATGCTGATATAGTTGGTTCTTTGATGTATGCTATGGTCCGTACTAGACCCGACATAGCATATGCAGTAAGTCTTGTAAGCAGGTACATGGCGAATCCCGGAAAGGCTCACTGGTAAGCATTGAAGTGGATTTTAAGGTACACAAATGGGTCTCTGA
Source organism: Vicia villosa (assembly GCF_029867415.1). NCBI lineage: Eukaryota > Viridiplantae > Streptophyta > Magnoliopsida > Fabales > Fabaceae > Vicia > Vicia villosa. The sequence goes on from NC_081183.1 coordinate 151,955,925, forward strand.
ACAGGGTACTAATTTATGGTGGAGCCTTGGGTGAAGATAATAAAGCAGTAATCGAAGGATATATCAACTCTGATTATGCAGGTTGTTTGGATTCTATAAAATCTATTTTTGGATATGTTTTCACTATGTTTGGTACAACAATCAGTTGAAAAACAACACTTCAGAAGGTTGTTGCTTTATCAACCACTGAGGCAGAGTATATAGCTCTCAGTGAAGTTGTGAAAGAAGCATTGTGGCTTGAAGGTTTTGCGAAGGAGTTGAAACTTCAAGGGGAAGGTATCACGGTTAAATGTGATAGTCAAAGTGCAATACACCTGTCGAAGAATTCAGCCTATCATGAGCGAACTAAGCACATTGATGTGAGGTTGCATTTCGTCAGAGAAGTAATCGAGCGTGGAGAAGTCTAAATGCTGAAGGTTTCGACTAAGGACAATGCTGCTGATATGATCCCCAAGACATTGCCAAGTTGCAAGTTTTTCCACTGTATGTAGTTGATAAAGTTGCATGAAGAAAGCTAGTTTGTTTCCTTGATGTTGTAGAGTTAGGTCCAAGGTGGAGATTTGTGAGATATTGGATCGAACTCTAGTATGGTTGTAGAGTAGCTTTTTGGTTCGACAGGATTAAGCATGAAGTTGAAGGTTGTTCACATGCTGGTGTCGAAGATTCTAGGGTTGTTAGCATGTTAAATTAGGTTTTAGTGTTTAAACCTTAATTTGTTAAGTTAGCTTGTTTATTAAGTTAGCTTGTGTAATGGGCCTTGTGGACAAAGCCAATTAGTTAGTATGTTAGGTTTTATTATAAATAGCATACTAGTTTCTCATCATTGCATACAACAAATCCTAATTTAGGGTGAGAGAGGGTATTTATTATTCTTGTAAACTTGTAATCTTGTTTTCTAAGAGAAAGTAAAAGAATAACAGTTACAACCAATTCTTGTGTTCTTCTTCTTCTTTATTCTTTATTCATCCTTTGTTTTATACTTTGTTCCTGACATTGAATTCACAACAACGTTTTTACTATGCATACTCTATTATATTATATGGTGTCAAACTTGTACTTCTCATTTCGATATAGTCAAACAATAATTGCCACATGAGTATCTTTTCGGACTCTCATGAGGGATAGAAGTAACATATTACTATTAATATGTATGAATTGGAATATTTAAGACAGATAGAGAAATAGAAATAACATATTACTACTATTATGTATGAGTTGGAATAAGATAGAAATAACATTATTATTTTTTGTATGAGTTGGAATGTTTAAGAGAGATAGAAATAACATAGTATCTTAATTAAGGAAAAATCTTGAGGTTTGTATTTTATAACCATTCATCTTCTAAAATACGTAATTTCTTTGTGTTTAATTTTTAAATCTTTGTTTCAATCATTTTATATTTTTTTCACTTAATAATGATTTGTTGTCTAGTTTTTTGTATTAATCAACACATTTTTCTTTATGTTTAGGGTTCAATTGGGTACCATCAAATCCCCTATGCTAAATCTCTTGAGGTTTCTAATTTATAACCACTCATATTCTATAATACGTTATTTTCTTTGTGTTTAGTTTTCTCATATTTATTTCAATTATTTCTTATTTTTTTCACTCAATAATGATTTATTGTTCAACTTTTTGTATTAATCAATACATTTTTCTTTTTGTATTTTATAACCATTCATCTTCTATAATACGTTATCTTCTTTATGTTTAATTGTCTGATCTCAATTTCAATCATTTCATATTTTTTTCACTCATTGATGATTTGTTATTCAATTTTTTATTAATCAATGTTTTTTTCTTTTTGTTTATTTTTAAGGGTCCATTGAGTCCCACCAAATAATCCATTCTAAATCTCTTTAAGGTTTATATTTTATAACCATTCATCTTCTATAATAAGTTATTTTCTTTGAGTTTAATTTTCTGATATCTATTTCAATAATTCCATACTTTTCACACAAAATAATGATTAGTTGTTCAATTTTTGTATTAATCAATGTGCTTTCTTTTTGTTTAGGGTTCAACTGGTCCCACCAAATCTTCCATGCTCAATCTCTTGAGGTTTGTATTTTATATCCATTCATCTTCTATGATACATTATTTTCTTTGTGTTTAATTGTCTGATATCAATTTTAACCATTTCATGTTTTTTTCACTCAGTAATGACTTGTTGTTCAAATTTTTGTATTAATCAAAGCGTTTTTCTTTCTATTCAGGGCTCCACTGGGTCCTACCAAATCCTTCATGCTTAATCTCTTTCGGTTTGTATTTTATAACCATTTATCTTCTAGAATATTTTATTTTTTGATCTCTTTTTAAATCATTTCATGTTTTTTTTCACTCATTAATGATATGTTGTTAGATTTTTTGTATTAATCAATGAGTTTTTCTACTATTTATTGTTCCACCAGGTCCCACCAAATCCTCCATGCTCAATCTTTTTTAGGTTTGTATTTTATAAGCATTCATCTTCTATAATAAGTTATTTTCTTTGTGTTTAATTTTATGATATCTATTTCAATCATTTAATGTTTTTTACACTCAGTAATGATTTGTTTTCAATTTTTTATACTAACCAATGTGATCTTTCTGTTTAGGGTTCCATAGGTCCCCAAATCCTTCATGCTCAATCTCTTGAGGTATGCATTTTATAACCATTCATCTTCTAAAATACGTTATTTTCAATAAAGAATTGTTGGGGAAATAGCTGTTATTGACAAAAAAAAATCTAAACACCTAAGTGGTCTATAAATCCAAACACATGTGGTTATAGCTTTAACGAGTTCATCTTCAATAAAACTAAATTTAACATGAAATGCAAATTACAATCAAGGAGTATTTGCCTTCCAGCAATGTCAAGCTTCACTCAAGTGCTGCATTATAATTCTTGCCTTATTCTGCTTAATACTCTTTGTCAAACAAACTGTTTGACAAAGCTAACAACCAACAAATTAAAGGTAAACCAGACAGCTTTGTCATTGTCAGAATGCAATATCTTATTTGCTACCATTATAAGAGATGAGCATTGAAATGCCAAATCTTATATACTGAGAGGCCAACGCCTAGAATCACCAATTCAGTAATTAAAACTAACTATTTTTTCTAAATACTCTTATTATTAATATAATTAATCTTTACTTTATATGCTAACAAGATAAAATTAGCATATATAAACGATTAAGTTCATTTAGTGTCAAAGAAGAGACATTACCTTGAGACAGTCAAATATAGGGATAATTCAAAATGTATTTATAAATTGAGTAAACTAATAAAATTGAGAAATTAAATAGGAAGGCTGGGATTTTACCGAGGCCCAACGCTTAAAAGTATAATGGTGACAGAAGTATATAAAATCAAACGATCATCCTCAACAAAGAACTAGGATCATGGGAATCCAAAATAAGAAAATCACCTCATACCACATGCTTTAATAACATATTTCAAGTGCTCCACCCTTTTACTGTACACAGGAGCTGCAACTTATTTCTTCTGAAGTTCAAGGAAAAAACATGTAATTTATTTAAATATGATGAATATATTTAAACTTGTAGAAATTGATAAATAACATAGAATATTGAGGAAAGCTTCATTAAAATCCATAAAAGAACAAAAAGTGGGTACTTCACTATATAAGGAACTGGTATTCACATTCAGCTAAAAGATCAGGACTGTTTGGTAAATATGACTATGGCCCTAACTTCTATACCTTCATAAGGACGGTGTCACCGCAAAAAATCTCCAACTTTTCCATGGAAATGAAACAGAAAACACATTAACAACTCATTAGCAACATATATCAAACCTAATCCATACCTTCATAAGGACGGTGTCACCGCAAAAAATCTCAAACTTTTCCATAGAAATGAAACAGAAAACACAATAACAACATACTTCAATAAACAATAACACTATTAGGGATAAATACAGGCCTTGTCAAGGTCTTTGGCTTCAACAAAATCATCATCAGTAGGAGTAGAAGCAGATACTTCTTGTTTCAAAGACTCATTACCAACAGTTGGCAAAGGATCTACCTGGTCACCAATATAAGGAGCATGAGCAAGTGCTAGGATAGGAGAAGGAACAAGTGCTGGAACTGGAGCAGGAGTAGGAGCAAACACTTCTTGGATCATAAGCTCATTACCAATAGGCAACACGGGATCCACTAGTCTACCAACATGCTCCCATTCCGCCTCAATAAAAGGAGCCCCATATTTCTCCCCATTCTTAAGCCCAAAACCACTATTCTCAAATACCCTACAGAGCACATAAGTGTCTTTCTCCACCAAAACAGAGAGAAATATTATCTCATGTGAAAATAAAACCAAAACCAATTGAACAAATAAATAACAACAACAACAAAAACATTTACTATATATCACTACTATAATACCTGCATTCCAGTTCTGGCCAAAGCCTCGTTAATCATCTTGTACTCATGCATAACCCAATTGGTCCGGTCACCCTGAGGAGCCCTCCCAAAGTGATAAACAAGAGTCTTCTTCATTCCAAAAACATCCTTCGCATTCTTGATAATACGATCCTTCCCAGTAGTCTTCCAGTACCCTCTATCAGTAGCACGATTCAACCTTAAACTATTACCATACTTCTTGTCCATCACAATGAAGAAGTACTATTCTAAGTCCTTGGTCTTCAGCTTCAACAAACCTAACAAAATCAAAACAACATCAATCATCAAACTACAAAAAAATAAAAAAAAATAAAAAAAAACTTAAACATGAATAAGAACATGACACACTAGGAAGGTCCCACGGCTCAAACTTATAGATATCGATAATAGCAAAATGGCCGAAAGCGGGAGGTAAATTTCCGATGAGCTTCCGCTTCAGACAAAAGCAAATGATCTCTTCATCGGTAGGGTGGAACCGGAACCCAGGACCGTCGTAGATAGCCATGGAAGAAGATGATAAATTAAAGTTGATGAGAAAATTGGGAAATAGGGTTTTCAGATTTTTGAGATTTTCAGAAGTGAAAAGGAAAATGAAAATAGTATTAGGGTTTTGTGGAAACAGGGAAAATAAACCGATGTAATGGCCTTTTGCAACAAAAATCCATTTATTTATCAAACTGCCACCGTGTTTTTATTTTTTTAAATCATTGGACTTTTTACATTGGTTGAGAAATTAGACCGATGTAATGGCCTTTTATAACAAAATTCCATTTATTTACCAAACTGCCCCTGTGTTATATTTTTCTCTAAATAAAATATTTTTCATATCGTTAGAAATAAATGCCTGATGTAAAATCATTTTATAAATATTTTTTACATCATATATTTTTATACCCGATGAAAAAACCTTTTCTCAAATGTCATTTTCTTATTAGTGTTTGTGTTTAATTTTATGATCTCTATTTCAATCATTTCATATTTTTTTCACCCAGTAATAACTTATTGTTCAATTTTTTGTATTAATCAATGCGATTTTCTTTCTGTTTTGGGTTTCACTGGGTCCCACCAAATCCTCCATGCTCAATCTCTTGAGGTTTGTATGTTATAACCATTCATCTTCTACAATACATTATTTTATTTGTGTTTGATTGTTTGATCTCAATTTTAATCATTTCATTTTTTTTATTCAGTAATGAATTTATTGTTCAATTTTTGGATTAATCAATGTGTTTTTCTTTCTGATTAGTCATCTGCAGTGTCCCACTAAATTATCCATTCTCAATCTTTTAAGGTTTTTATTTTATAACCATTCATCTTCTATTATACGTTATTTTCTCTGTGTTTAATTTTCTGACCTCTATTTCAATCATTTCATGTTTTTTTCACTCAATAATGGTTTGTTGTTCAAGTTTTTGTATTAATCAACTCATTTTTCTTTCTATTTAAGGTTCCACTAGGTCCTACCAAATCCTCCATGCTCAATCTCATGAGATTTGTATTTTATTCATCTTCTATAATACATTATTTTCTTTGTGTTTAATTGTCTGATCTTATTTTCAATCATTTCATGTTTTTTCACTCAATAATGGTTTGCTGTTCAACTTTTTTTAATCAATGATTTTTTATTTTTGTTTAGGGGTCCACTGAGCCCCACCAAATCATCCATTCTCAATCTCTTGAGGTTTGTATTTTAGAACCATTCATCTTCTATAATAAGCTATTTTCTTTAAGTTTAATTATTTCACCATTTTTTCCACTCAATAATGATTAGTTGTTTTATTTTTTTATTAATCAATGTGTTTTTCTTTCCTTTTAGGGTTCAACTGGGTCCCACCGAATCCTCCATGCTCTATCTCTTGAGATTTGTATTTTATAACCATTAATCTTCTATAATACGTTATTTTCTTTGTGTTTAATTGTCTGATCTCAATTTCAATCGTTTCATGTTTTTTCACTAAGTAATGATTTGTTGTTTAGTTTTATGTATTAATCAATGTGTTTTTCTTTTTATTTAGGGTTCCACCAAATCCTCCATGCTCAATCTCTTCAGGTTTGTATTTTAAAACCATTTGTCTTTTATAATACTTTATTTCCTTTGTGTTTAATTTTCTGATCTCTATATAAATCATTTCATTTTTTGTCACTCAATAATGATATGTTGTTCGATTTTTTTATTAATCAATGCGTTTTTCTTTCTTTTTAGGACCACTTTAAAAATATTTTCTAACCCATTTCATTACATTTCTTTAATCTCATTCTCTTCCTCTTCTAGAAAATTATTCTTCGAAAGTCTCTCACTCTGTTAACGAACACATGGTGGCTGGTTTTATGTGCTTTCAATCATTACTAGTCTTTTTAGTGATACATTCTTGTTTTAGATGTCAAAGAGGTTTTGTTGGTTCAGGTTTCTTATGGGTCAAGGACACGGTGGTGGTAGGTTGTTCCCGAAAGTTTTTATTTCATACGAGCACTCACAAATGGTTTTCATTGTTTGTTGATTCAGTATTTTGTCATCTAAGAGGTTTTATTGGTTTAGGCTGCTTCTGGCTGAAACAATCAAGTTCTATGTGGTTCTTCTGTTGAAGGGTCACATGGTGGTGGAGGGGTAGGTCAAGGATCACAAATGGTATGTTCCTCGTTTTCTTAGGTTTTCTTATGTTTAGTGTTTTGTTATTTTAACATCTAAGAAGTTCTATTTTTTTAGGCTTCTTTCTCAAACGATCAAGTATGCAGTGGGTCTGTATTCGCTCAAGGGTCACATGATCAAGTTTCACATAATTCAGGGTTACTTTATGGTCATTGTGTGAGGTCTGTGTCTGCTCAAGGGTCACATGGTGGTGGAAGGGACGATATAGGGTCACACCATCCAGAGGTTTTTCTCACTTATTCCAAACATGTATTTTGTATAATATATTACTGAAATTTCATCTGATTATGTTAGTTTTTTTAACCTTTTGAGTAGTTTTTTAAATTTGTTAGGAAATGGCATTCAGTTCCCTTCATGTTCTCTCTGATAGGACTTATTTGAATTTGTACGATAAAATTTTTAAAGAGCAATAAAGTAACAGAGGTTGTATAATGTGTAATTTTACACTTCAACATCGAATTTCTACAATACCTAATGCAAGTTTGGACTCAAATCCTTTCGTTGGATTTCTAGCGAATCTTGTTGCGGATTTTTTTATAACTTTAATTATGTCTACGATAATTGTAATTGTGTTGATTCAAGCCATTGACAAGATTAAATAACTGTAATTGTGTACTGTAAATGAAATTGTGTACTGTATTATAACCTGTTTAGACACATGAATCTGATTCAAGCCATTGGCACGAGTCCAATATTCATTGTTCAAATTCTTGTTCAAAATAAACTAGTATTTACCTTTCTATTATTCAATTAATTGTGTCTATGTATTTGTCCATATACCTTTCCATTATTCAACCTTAGAATTTACAAATATAATTTCATATTTAGATATTGGATAGTAATTTTGTTCATGTTTATAACTGATATAGGTTTTACAAGTTTTAGTTATTCGATAGTAATTTCATTTTCTTTTTGAACACATTTTATTATGTTGTTGTTGATGTACGTATTTTTTTTTTGCAGGTACAACCTGATAACCTTCCTCCCAAATTGAAATTGATGAGAGGAAGTCAGAATCATTCACCAAAACCCAATGAATTGGAATCCCCTCAGGTAATATAATGTATTCAAGATTAAACTGCTTGCATGATATTATAGTATCTAATGCCTCAGAGACTTAGATAAATGATGTTTATTGTTATTAGTTCTGCATAATTATTAATTACTGCTAATAGTGTTATTTTCTTTGTGTTTAATTTTTTTATCTCTATTTGAATCATTTCATCTTTTTTCACTAGGTAATGATTTGTTGTTCAATTTTTTGTATTAATCAACGCGATTTTCTTTCTGTTTAGGTTTCACTATGTCCCACCAAATCCTCCATGCTCAATCTTTTAAGGATTGTATTTTATAACTATTCATCTTCTATAATACATTATTTTCTCTGTGTTTAATTGTCTAATCTTAATTTCAATCATTTCATTTTTTCACTCAGTAATGAATTTATTGTTCAATTTTTATATTAATCAATGTGATTTTATTTCTGATTAGCCTTCCACTAAGTCCAACCATATTATTTCATTTTTTCACTCTGTAATGAATTTATTATTCAATTTTTGGATTAATCAATGTGTTTTTCTTTCTGATTAGCCATCCATTGAGCCCCATCAAATTATCCATTCTCAATCTTTTGAGGTTTTTATTTTATAACTATTCATCTTATATAATATATTGTTTAATATTTTGTAACTATTTTATAACTATTTTATTTTATAACTATTTTATAACTATTTTATTTTATAACTATTCTGATCTCTATTTCAATCTTTTCATGTTTTTTTCAGTCAATAATGATTTGTTGTTTAATATTTTGTATTAATTAATGCATATTTCTTTTTGTTTAGGGTTCCACTGAGTCTCACCAAAACCTCCATGCACATTCTCACGAGGATTGTATTTTATAACCATTCATCTTCTATAATATGTTATTTTCTTTTGTCTGATCTCAATTTTAATCATTTCTTATTTTTTCTTTGTTGTTCTATTTTTTTAATCAATAATTTTTTTTCTGTTTAGCCCACCAAATCATCCATTCTCAATATCTCGAGGTTTGTATTTTATAACCCTTCATCTTCTATAATAATTTATTTTCTTTAAGTTTAATTTTCTGATATCGATTTCAATAATTTCACCTTTTTTCACTCAATAATGATTAGTTGTTCAATTTTTTTGTATTAATCAATGTGTTTTTCTTTCTATTTAGGGTTCAACTAGGTCCTACCCAATCCTCCATGCTCAATCTCTTGAGGTTTATATTTTATAACCATTCATCTTATATAATACATTATTTTCTTTATGTTTAATCGTCTCATCTCAATTTCAATCATTTCATGTTTTTTCCCTCGGTAATGATTTGTTGTTCGGTTTTTTGTATTAATCAATGTGCTTTTTCTTTTTGTATATGGTACCATTTGATCCCACCGAATCCTCCATGCTCAATCTCTTTGTGTTTGTATTTTATAACATTTTATCTTCTATAATACTTTGTTTTCTTTGTGTTTAATTTTCTAATCTCTATTTAAATCATTTCATATTTTTGTCACTTAGTAATGATATGTTGTTTGATTTTTTGTATTAATCATTGCGTTTTTCTTTCTGTTTAGGAACACTATAAAAATATTTTTCTAACCCATTTTATTACATTCCTTTAATCTCATTCTCTTCCTCTTCTAGAAACTTCTTCTTCAAAGTCTCTCTCACTCTGTCAACGAACACATGGTGGCTAGTTTTATGTGCTCATTCGCTACTAGTCTTCTTAATGATACATTCATGTTTTAGATATCTAAGAGGTTTTGTTGGTTCTGGCTTCTTATGGGTCAAGTGGTCAAGGACACGATGGTTTTAGGTTGTTCCCGAAAGTTTTTCTTTCATACGAGCACTCACAAATGGCACGTTGCTAATTCCTCATGGTTTTTATTGTTTCATTATTTTGTCATTTAAGAGGTTTTCTTGGTTTAGGCTGTTTCTGGCACGAACGATAGAGTTCAAGGTGGTTCTTTTGTTGAAGGGCCACATGGTGGTGGATGGGTAAGTCAAGGGTCACAAATGGTACGTTCCTCGTTTTCTTAGGTTTTCTTCTTTTTAGTGTTTCTTTATTTTGACACCTGTTGCACCCTCAAATTTGCCCTCACATACTCAAGACAACCTGTCTTAAGAAGATATCCTCAGCTCATATGATCCCCAACCGCTAAAGGCTACACAAGAATTGGGTATACTTATCCTTCTCCTAAGAAACAAGTTTCTAAATTAGGGTTTTGGTCATTTTGAAGTAAAATTCAACTGAACTTTGCCTGGCAATAACTTTCACATACTTCATCATTTTCCCCCAACCAAAGCCTATTGTCAAGGAAATTCCATCCTCCAGAACTTTGGTGTTAGGTCCAAGTTCAAGATATGCTTCATTTAAAAGGTAGGAGCCAAAATATTACAGGTCCTTCTAGAAGTCAACAAAAAGCTATATGTTGTCAAAGCCAACATCACCAAAATAAAATCCCCAAATGCAAAAAGGTTCTAAAGTGGGTTGTAAAGGACATCTTGAGCTTTCCAAAAAGTACAAGATCACTTCCAAATGATAAAAATTGGGTGAGTTATGGTTGGTGAAAATTGGAAAAAATTGAAAGAATGCATAAAACTCTAATTGAATAATTTTGCATCTTTGGACTAATGGGCTTAGGTTATGGGCTTCAAACATACATATGATCCAAATAAGGACCTATAAAACCATTCTCATATTTTTGGCATTTTTATTTACATTTATTTGAATTTTATTCATTTAAATTCAAAATAAATTAAGCAAAATATCAAAATAATGGAACTAAATCATGAGGCTTTATTTTTAATCATTTGGAAGCCCAAATAACATCATAAGAATGTCCAAATTCGCGGAAGATGCTTATGGAGCAAGAATAGCCAATTTTGGAAAGATTTCATACAAAATTATATCAAATTTTCAAGTCACCTCATAACCTAAAGTCCAAGCCCATTACTTGACCTAATTTGCTCCACATATATACACAAACCTATTCAGCAAAGAAGGGGACAAAAATCTAGAGGAGGCAAGGGTTTCAAAATTGTAAAAAATACCGAAGAGTAAGGCTCGTGTGAATTTTGCTTTTCAGGAGGTTTCAATCGATCCCAAGCGTTGCATCACACTCTTGAAGATCCCAGGAGTCATCTCCAACCATCCTTGAAGCTTGTCACGTACCCAATCACCACCATCAAAGTTGCACCATCGCGGTGAGGTTTCTTTTCTCAAAAACTTTGTGTTCAAGCATTATGAATCAACTGTTGGCATGCCTACATGTTGTTGACAATGTTTAGATTCGTTTGGAAGTATTGTTCGTGAGTTTGAATATTGGAACGACAGGTTGCCATGGTTATGGCACGACTTCGGTTTCTTGTCGTATCTTATTATACAGGCGTTTTCAGGGCAAACAAGCACCACCATCGTGTTCGCAGACCTTGATTTAGGGGGGAGGAGTACTCCTTTGACTTTTATTTGTGAGATTTTGCAGGTTTCACTTTTCCAGTATTTGCTACGAAATTTCGTAGCAAATCAGTAGCAAATCCCAAGCAAAATCGTAGCAAACTCTAAGTTCATATTGTTGAAGATGATGAACAGTGGATGTTGACCATATTACTTGTTGTGTGGCAGTTCTTTGATATCCTATTGGCCAGTCAACGCGCACATGGGGTCCACGCGTGGAATATGATTGAATTAATATTTTTCCATTTGTTTTGATACATAATAATATGTTTGCATTGTGTTAATAACATAAAACGTGCAACTCAGTGGAAGGAAGGTGCGTCCAAAGGCTTTAATAGGCAAGGGCACGGGTTCGAACCCTGCCTTGCAATTTTTTGTTTAATATTTAGTTCTCTCTATCTACTTGCAGATCTAATATGTGCGGCATGCGCGACCTCATCATGTACCCTTAGATCCTTGCCATTGGATCTACACAAGTGTTGATCTAAGGACCCTGGAACGTTCCTTACGGTGCACCTCTAGAGATCACACACACCAAATCCATGCCTTTCTATTTTTTTCCTTTTCTCATGCCTTATTATTCTTTTCTTTCTATTTTTTTCTTTTCTTTTAATTAACAAAAAAAAAACACAATTAGCATTAGAGTTTCAAATTAACCAATTTTCTTTTTCTCTATTAATTTTATTTTCATTAGAATTAGATTTTTCCATTTAGCTAATTTAACATAAAATCATAAAAAATATTTGATTTTTTTTCTCTAACATTTTTTTATTTAAATTAGGGTTAGATTAGATTTTTTAGGTCATTTAATCAAGACTAATTTGTAATCTAAAATTTAATTGTACATAATTAGTTAAATTAAAATATTTCTTTAATTAATTTTAGGTTAAAATTTGTTAATTAATTTAGATTTCAATTAACATTGACACCAAATATTCTTCTAACATCAAATCTTTTTGTCTCCAAAACTTCCGATCTTCATCCACTTCTTGATTATTCGATGTTATTCACATATTCAATTATTTTTTGCCATTGTGTAATTGTTTCGAGCTTGTAATAGCTAATTAGGTTTACTTTCCCGCATTTTTTTTAATTTATGTAACTGCTTATGGTTTGTAATAGTAATTAGGGTTTACTTTCTGTACCTCCTTACTATGTAATCCCCCATCCCAAAGCCATGTAATAGCGTAGGGTTTAATTTTCGCACTTTACTTTCTGCACCTTATAAACTGTTAGATGAATGCTTAATAGGATTGCATGAAAAGACTAAAACTGAACATAGCTCACTAACTTCAAGATAAAAGTTTGAATTGACACACTTTTGTTCACACACTCATCTTTAGGGTATCTTCTCTTCGTTGCCTTTCGACTATATGGTCAAGTCCCTCGAGTGTAGGCATACCTTAGCAAATGTTGCCTACGTATAAATCATCATAGTCCCTTCGATATAAAGATCACAGTCCCTTCGAGTTGCATACGATAAATTAATATTGTCCTTCGAGTTGCCTACGATAAAATGATGATAGTCCCTTCGAATTGCTAAGGTATCCTTACATGTTGCCTTCTATGACCATTCAATGTCCCTTCACATCTAATGTATAGGACTACCTACCCCACAAATGGTATGGATAGTACTATCACTCAAGGAAAGCCTTAAGTATAGGAAGGACCTTACAAATTAGGGGTAAGTAACTCTTAAATGCTTGCTCAGAACAAATTAAACCAACAAATGCTTTTCACACCCCATTTTTCAAAACATCTTTCAAGATAACACTTTGTATACATCCGTATAAGGATCATTACAAAGTTAAATTCTTTTACAAACTGTTTTTCTAAACACACGCCACATTTCAAATAGATCAAACAAAAACAAGTGAGCTAAGCAATTAAGAGCCCATGGATAACCATGGATACAAAGGGTGCTAACACCATGAATCAACAATGTTTGTATGCGCATAAAGAGCATAAGCCGCATGTGAGTGACTATAAGACGGAGGCTTGCATTAACTGGCGTAAGGATGGGAATCGTAGTTACAACGATGTTTGTTGGTTTGCTCGTAGGGATGAGGAGTTGAGGTGAAAGGGGAAGAGAAAAGGATATTAGTTTTTTTTTTACTATTTTTTTAAACACTAAATAGGAACTCCAAAATATTCAAAAGAAATTAAATAGGGAATCAATTAAAGGGAATTAAAACAGAGAAATTCAAGAGCACCCTTAATACCAACAAGCATCTACAGAAAAAATAAGACATTAACAAAGCCAAACTCAACAACAAAACTAATAACTACAATCGTATAAGAACTATTGAATAGAAGAACAAACTAGCCAACAAATAAAAATCTCAAACATGCCGTAAGAGAAAAACGGAAAAAAATCACCAGGTTTGGAGACTGCGTCACACTGATGTAAGCTTAACGATTGAAGGGATATGGGGTTTAAGAGTTGTCTTTATGAACGATGAAGGCGATATCATCAACTCTACAATCAAAAGTATGAAGGATCCTAATCAACTAATTGAAGTAAAAGTGATGACCAATCGTTTGGCTATGGAAAAGCGAAAGAAGGAGATTATGATGGTATTTAAATCCGATAATTTGAACCTTATCAAACTGATGGAGACTACCGATAATACTATTATGAGAAATCATGAGTGGAATAGAGAAGGAGATGAAGAAAGACTGCAACCACTTCAAAGAGATTATGTTTAGCCACTTGAGTAGAGAGAACAACGTTGTTGCTCATGCTTTACCAAGCGCTGAGTCAAATGGAGCAGGAACCCAATAAGAATTTTTGTAACACTCTTTAACTATTAAAGTTATACGTGTTCTAAAAATAAAGAAGTTAAGTTCATGGTATATTTACAAAGAGATTAATAGTGTGTTTGAATTAAGCATTTTAATGACGTGATGTAATATTTTGTGGAAATTTTAAATGATATGCACAAAATTTATTGTTTGGATACCAAAATAAAGAATTGTTAAAATAATGGAAATATATGGAGTATTTATCTAAGTTAAATTTAATCATTTTGAAATGACAACAAAAACCAAAGAATTTGAAATTTTTCTCATCTACTATCTAACCAATACTATTAGATTGACCAATCTGACAAAATGCCCTTCGTTAAAAAATTATTTACACACAAAAAAGGACAATTTAGTAACTAACTAAATCACTCTACCTCTTTTTTATTGTCCAATGAAAAATCAAGGCTTTTGCCAAGTGTCACACTATTACTAAGACAATTTCAAATTTCACTTTTTTTTCTATTCCCCTTCTTTCAGATCTGCTTTGTGAAAATTGAAATAAAAAAAAAGGAAACCCTAAACTTCTCTCTCTATCTCTTCTCCTGTTGCTTATCAACGCTAGAAAATGGTTGTTGCTTATCAACGCTAGAAAATGGTTCTGTCATTATCCTACCAAACTACATGGGAACAAAAGATCAGTCATTAATGGAGGAACTTAACATCATCACCATTATCATCTCTATATCCGATGACTTCAAAATTTATTTCAAAGTTGTTGACTTCTCACCGCCGTTTCCTTGAAATCGCAGAGTCTTTTCTCAATGATATGTCGGCATCAAAACATATATGATGTTCTTTTCAAGCCGATTCTTGGATGCACAACATAGCAATGATTGTCGCGGCCAGCCGTTGCGAAAATTGGTTGAAGAACCATTGCCAGATTTCACGAAAACTTGGATCGGGTAAGCATTATCGGATGTTGCAGGATCTTATCACAGATTTATGAAAATCATAGCACCGGTGTTGTTCACCTCTTGGCGGTAAGGCAAGCAACGCTGGATGATTGACTCGGGAGCCATCGAGTTGGATTTATTATAGAGGTAGCAACCCGGCTCTGAAAGTTTCAATCAAATTCTGACAAGATTTTAGGTCGAGTTTGATAGCCAAGTATCCAACATGATGTCATGTGAATCACGGTGTCGTCGCTATCATCAGAAGATAAGTGCATTCCTTTACTGTATAGATTTTTGATACAACAAGTTATACTGCATCTGATGAATTTTACTTTCTTCTTGTTTCAATAAGATTATTTAATATAAGACGTTTCCAGATTCAGAATGTTGATTTGCTGAAATAAGTCATTTATTCATTTTTAGTTTCAAATTAGTCCTTTTTTTCATGTCAAGGTAGTCCTTTATTTTATGGATCAAGTCTGGGAAATGCAGGTACGTCTCGTGGCTTCAAATAGGATAGGAAGCGAGATAATTGAAACTGAGCATGGAAAAAGTGAGATAAAGTTTTATGGAAACTCCTTCATAGTAGGTAATTTGACTGAACTATTTCCTTTTCAGAATGGATACAAATGTTACTCTTTAACCATTGATAAAAGACTTTTCTTTCAGCAAACAGGGCCTACCGGAGAAATTGTTTCATATTTTGTGATGATAAAGAGGAAGCAGATCTTATTGCTGAATTTGATTTGGACAAAATCAAATCCACGAGGCATTGTTGGGGGGTATTCCGTAATCGGCGTCCAGATCTATATAAGGTGCTTTTAACATTAGACGGAAAGAATCATGTTCTTTGATATATAAACATTTTACTTTGTCAATGTTGTATATAAAATTGTTGTAGATAAACATTTTACTACATCATCCTACATCATAATAAACTGCAATTTTTTTGTCTGTGTTGTTTTTTTCATGTGTTATCCTAGGTGCCCTCATGAGCTCATATCTGATCTTTTCAACTGAAAGTATGTGTTATGATAGGTTTAAGAATGGTTATGGTACAGGTACATCGTGCATGGTTGGGCTGGTGTACTTTTACAGTTTGATCATCTCTTATGTTAAGCATATGATGTTTCTAATTATTGGTGTCTGATATTTCTTTTCAACTTTTCCTCTGTTTACAGTGTTATACCTCAGTGGAACAAGATGTTGGGAAACATGTTCTTTAGGGGTTCCTACAATTGTTTATGTTTGGTCAGGGCTACTTTCCATTACTATTGCTTTGCTTTGGATTTCGATTGATCCTCCAACTGGGACTGGTGGGGGAGGAAATATTGAAATACGATTACATTCGAAGTATATTCATCATGCATACATATACCGATTCGGAAGCCTAGAACATTTCTTCTGATTGACATAAGGATTTTGTTCATGAAGTTGCTATAAGTGTTTCTGTATCATATATAAGAATGTTGAAATGTGACAAGAAATAGAAGTGAGAGATGGATTGTGTTTTTTTTTCAACTTTATAGATAGATAGATATTTGCAAAACAGAGCATGGTGGGAGGATAAGAAAGTGAAGAATGTACAGAGAAATAAGAAGAGAGTTATTTAACATTAATATTGATATGTAGAAATATTTTGTATATTAAATTATTTATAAAGTTTTAGATTTTATTATATACCTCCATACTATTCTTATCATACAGAATTCATAAAGAGAAATTTCAAAACCTCATTTGCATGTGATCCTTCCAATAATGCTGCAAGAACATACACAGTCCAAGACTTAATCACTCACCTTTAAATTTTAAGAATGGACTTAAGTGAAATCATTGAACTCCAGCATTTTTCTATTCATAGGCAAAGGCTCATTCTATAAATTTTTATCTACATTCTTCATACAAATATCCTTCTTTCCTTGCTTTATAATTTAGTGTCAAAATATTGATATAAAACTTCTCATAGAAAAAGGTTCTAATCTATCAACTTTATACTGTCCATAATTGGATCACAAAAAGTGAGCATAACTTAAGACAATAACAAGCAATATTTCAAATTCTCAATTTCACGGGTCACTATCACTATTTTTTACAAAATCAAGTGTCATAAACACAGAGTCTATATTTCACGGGTCACTATCAACATAATATTGTTTTTAATTTAATCGATCATTATCTTAATTTAAGAGACAAAATTCTTATTTTTAAATGTTTTTTCTCCCGTAATATTATTTAATACACTTAAATCTATATGATTATTGTTCAATTTACAATTAAGTATATTATTTCATATTTTTCATTTATATTTAAAATTTTACATTTGTATTTGTTAATTTTTTTTCCTCCAACTCACATGTCCTTTATTTAATGGGCCATGTTATAAAATTTTATTTTTTCCAACTCACATGTCCTTTAAATTTTTATTTTTTGAATTATATAATGGATCATGTTATCCTCTATTGTTGTTAAGTCGTCAATTATTTAATTCAATACTTGACCCTATTTTGCTACTGTGTTCTTGACCTATCTTAAACTTTTTTTTATGGATCATTATTTTAATTTAGAACCTAATTTTTATACTATTAATATCTTATGAGTATTTTTTTTTAAAATTGTTAATTTCTATATGTAAATTGGTCAAACTTCATTACTTCACATTTTTCGTATCGTTAAAAAAATATTACACCACAAATAATGTACCCGGGCGACAGCACGGGTCTCTGACTAGTAATACATATAATGTATTTGTTACTATTATTTCTTTAAATTTTACAAATTGGTCCTCATATTTTCCAAAATTGACCCTAAATTTTTTTAAATTGGTCCTTAATAATTTTTAAATTTTACAATTTGATCCTTCAAATTTTTAAAAATTGCAAATTGGTCCCTACTTTTCAATTTTTTAATTTGGTCCAAAAAATTCAAATTTTATAAAAAATGACCTAAAAAATCCAACAATGAATTATGTTAATACTCCATCCAAATAAAATAATTTAAAAATGATTGAATTTCAATTGGATAATTTGAATTGCTTTGAATTTTAATTTTTTTTAAAATTTTCAATTACCTCATCGAGACACACTCTAAAGATAATGTATTGTTAGTTTAATACCATCATCCAATAGAATTATAACGTTCAACTATTGTTATGTCAGTATTTTAAAATTAAAAGTGTGGCTTAGGAGGATGATTTATTGAATGTAAAAATAAATGCATATTCTTTTTTTTTTTTTTCATTTACAAATCATAAATCTATCTTGTTTTTTAAAATGTTATCTATTTATTTATTTATTTATTTTACCGATTATTAGATGAGCTTAGAAAAATTCAATATTGACAGCACCTTATTTTTTCTTCTAATTTACACGCATATACATTTTATAATTTATTTCTTAAAATGTTTCCATTTAAAATTTTTACTCACATAAATCATATATTCATAACGTATATAATATATTCATTGATCTTATGAACGTGAGTTGTTAGTTGTTACAACTTTTGAATTAGAATAAGTGTATAATGATGCGGTAAAAAAAAAAAAAATGTATAATGCACAATTTTGTGGAGAAAAATCAAGTATTACTGTATTTCAAATAAATCAAATTTTAGTGTTTACTCTAAAATAATTAAATGATTTTAAGACGGGTGCAAATAGCAAACTTCATGCTTATTCCTTTTGGTCCGGCCCAATAACAATACCCGACCCACCGATCACAGTCTAGGGTTTCAATGAACAAATATAATAAACCTAAACTCTACCTCCATTTTTCTTTCTTTCTCCAAGATTGTTAGCAGCATCAGATTCCAAAACCCTAGCTTCTTCTAATCTCGGAATCTCAACCATGGTACGTTGATTTGTATTACTGATGTAAATCGACTCACGGCGCTGGCTGATTTTTTGTTTGGTTTTGTTGTTTTTAGTCGTCGAAGAGAAAGGTTAGGGAGCCAAAGGAAGAGACTGTGACTTTGGGTCCAGCTGTTAAGGATGGGGAACATGTTTTTGGTGTTGCTCGCATTTTTGCTTCCTTTAACGACACTTTCATCGTTAGTATATGAATCTGAATCACTTTGTTTTTTCCTATTTTTTTAGTTTGATTAGTTTGAGTTATCGATTTTCGAAGTTTGATTCCGATGATTTGAATTGTTCGTATTGCAGCATGTCACTGATTTGTCTGGCAGGGAAACCCTTGTTCGCATCACTGGTATGCCCTAGTGTTTTTTCTTCACACTCATTTATTTAATTTCACATGTGTGTATGCTAGGGTTCTCTTGCTTTTGAAGCTTTATGGTTTGAAATTGTGTTTATGTGGATATTTTAAAGTAGATCTGTTTTTCTCATGTGTATGTTTCCTAATTTCAGGTGGAATGAAGGTTAAAGCCGACAGAGATGAGTCATCTCCTTATGCTGCTATGCTTGCAGCACAGGATGTTGCTACCAGATGCAAGGTAACTAGTCTTCGCCCTGTCATTGTTTATTCCATTAACTTTGTTAACTTTTTGCTACTAAAATACTTCTTTTTTGTGAGAAATTTGGATAAATTTGAACTTTATTTACCTTTTTAATGGTTGTTTTGTTGTGGAAATTAGTTTAGTATGTATCAGTTTTTTTCTTTGAAGCTGTCTAGTTTATTTTACTAAATCAACATATTTTGGAACAGGAGCTCGGTATTACCGCTCTTCACATCAAGCTCCGTGCCACTGGTGGAAACAAGACCAAGACACCTGGCCCTGGTGCTCAGGCTGCTCTGCGTGCCCTTGCTAGGTCTGGAATGAAAATCGGCCGTATAGGTATAGTTAATTCCTTAACTTCTCTCCACTACGTATCTATTAGATAGTTTTGTCTTTATTGCCTTGTATAATTATGTCAAAATATTGTGAAATTACCTAAAACAAGTTATCAGACTTAGACTTTAGGGGCTCTTTGATCATTGCATAACCTTTAGTGTAATTTAGAAAATCTGTAAGAAGACTTAAGGGGCTCTTTGATCATTGCATAACCTGTATTTTCTTATTACTCAAATCACCATTTAAATTTGATTCTCACAATAAGGATTTATATTTTGGTTTCATGAAAATGAATGATTGTAGCCAATTTTCATTTGATATTTGTTGTAATTCTTTTATTATTTTTATATATTCTAAGAGGATTTTGTTTGTATCTTGATTTTACAGAGGATGTTACTCCTATTCCTTCTGACAGCACCCGTAGAAAGAGTGGTAGAAGAGGTAGAAGGCTCTAGATTATATCTTATGGTTTATGGAAAGCTGGAGTTTTATCTTTTACTTTTCATGCGAAAACATGATTGTCATTTTGAAATTTGATATGTAGCCAAGTTTTATTTCACATTTAACATCAAGTATTTTTTGTGTTATGTTTAAGAATGATTTTTATCTGAACATTTATTTAGAAAGACTGCTTGATATTTTGAAATTTGCTCCATTGCTTGAATTGCTGCTCTGAATTTTGGTAAGTGAACAAAATTATATTGCACAGTTCTAGAATTGAACTGTAATTGAAATCGAATCAAATTGAATTATTCCATGATGAATTATACTATGAACAGCCATAGTCGTACGCCGTAGTTCTGGCTTTTGCTTCTAGTTTTTCTGTATAACCTATATCATCTTCACATTATTTTCTACTTCTAACAAAGGAAATTAAGGAGCTCTCTAACAAACCATGAATCATCACTTTTGAACAATAATTTATATATAGATATAGATATGAAGATGAATTTAGCTATGGATCTATTACCCTATATATTATTTCCATCAAGAAATAAATGATATCAGAGAAATGTAACCCATTTCAAGTGCAATTATGGTAAAGTAAGTGTGAACTTCACTCACCATTATCGCAACAATTGGTCTGAATCTTTTTCTAACGTCATCATCTCCGATGGGTTTGTTTACACTAATCCATACACAATTAAAAAAATATAATTGCAAATACCCAAAAAAAACTTAAAATTGAAGATCGAAGGATTGAGTGTCTATGAAGAAGAACAAGCATTTCAAGGTTAAAAAGTGGTTTCTTCTTACGCTTGGGGTAGCTCGAGCCCTCATACAAATTCCATATGGATATTTTTTTAAAATTTCTAAAATACCATTTGGATATGCATATTTGAAGGCATCCTTTTCACATTTTAGGATGTTTTGGATATGCATATTTGAGGACACCTTTTTCATATTTTTGAATATTTCGGATATGCATATCCGAAAACAACATGAGACAGTTTCGAATATGCATGTCCGAAATATTCTTTAGGTCCTTTATTTTTGAAAATAACAACATTGCATTGTTACAACCGGAGTATCATAGTAACTAAAATTAATACCTCATATTATTCGACAAAATGTTATAGAAATAAAAAATACGTAGACCGAGTAAAAAACGATATCATAATATAGAAATAGTTGTTCGGATATGTCGAAATATTACTACACCGAAAAAAGATAATAAATAAACATAAACTAATACAACTACTGAGTATGCCTAATGCAAACTTCCCGCGATCTTCTCTGCCTTCTATATACCGCCTTTGGACCGTCCTTCTCAATAATCCCTATGTCTAATGCCTTCTGCCCAATCAATTGTATCCGTTGGCATATTGGCAGGAGATCAGTGACATGGTCATCCTCGGCATGCTGGTTCTCCAAGAGCTCCTCATGCACTAACCTAGGTGGACGCTCAGGAGCATCAAGTGTCATGATAGGATGTGACACCTGATAAAACCATGTCACATATCCATCTACACAGTGCCAGCTCCTGGTGGCCCGCGTACGTTGATACTCCTCTAGCACCAAATGATGCCTCAAATCCTCAAAGATAGCTGTGAGATCTCGGCGGGTAACGATGTCGGGAGCAATCTCAAATGGAGATCTTGATATCATCTACACACACCCAAACTGTCTCATGCACTGTTCCGACAGATATCTGACCACGGTGTTGGCCCCGCATGCCACCCATCAGGAATATAATGCGATACAGCCGAATGGGACAACATCACCGTAATCACTGAAGGGCGTCCAGTTGATGTCATCGTGAGCAGTACGATCGAGCTATACACGATGTGGCCCCACTTTCTGATTCCCCATGTGGAGGATGTATCATGCAGCCTTGGGCATGGTGTCAGTGTACAAGGGACCAGGATTGTAGCCGTGGATGCATTGGAAGGAAGAGATGATCCAGCTCTGAAACACAAATACGATAATATGTTAATATACATTAACAAGTAACATATTAAATGTAATATAATTAAAAATAAATGTACCGTGAGGAGTGTGCAAAAGCCAGTCAACTGTCTGGTCCTCCAGTTGCATGCTTCATTCAACTTCTGGTATATGTATATCGGAGTGGCGCCCCCAATTACACTCGTGAACTATTGTCAAATCAATAAAGTACCAGAGGTATGTCATGTTTGCACTTTAGTCCACAAAGAGGGACGTGCCAACCAAGAACATGAACCAACACCGCAAGGCGCAAGCTCGGTGGTACTAAACAAAAACACCATCACCCTCCTCCTCGGACTCCGCTTCCGCCACCAAGTGGTTCTCATAAAGCTCTTTCAGGACTGCTTGAATATTTTGGAGTTGGGGTTCAACAACGCGGTGTAGCAGCTCCGGGTTCTTAACTTTGATGTCGAGGTTCTCTTCGAGGGAATTAGCCCATTCTCTCAGGTGGCGGACGGTCGAATTGTGGCTTTCGATAGAGTTCTTGTGAGGATAACAAGTGATTTTTTTGGCCTGCGAGCCGTTTTTTAATCGGCTTGCGTGCCGTTTTCTTTTAATGTACATATATTGGGCTTGTGCCCATTTTTGTAATATTTTGACAATGTCGGCCTCCATGGTCGACCTCTTTTGATTTCTATTTATGTTGTTTGAATGACTTGTGTATGTTTTCATGTATATGTTTTGCTTGAACGATTTGTGATTTTCATGGGGTATGCTCGACGAAGTTTATCCTTCGACTGCTTGGAGAACATGTCGAGTAATCCAGGGCGGGTCTCGACTAAGTGGCTTGGTCAAGGTCGCGGTCGGGATCTTGGCCTCACAGTGTGAACTTTCCCATCGCGAGCTGGGTGTTCTGCCTGGCGGGTACTTTGATGGTGGAGCTAGGTATAGGTATCCCCATAGGGCTAAAGTTTTGCTCTTCAATTTGAGTGAAACACGCCTTTGTTGACATTTGGGATAGTTGTGTCCGTACCACAACACACTTCCGAGACCGAGTAAATTTTGTATTCGCTGAACAACATGCACCAGCTTCTAGGAAGATGGTTTAACATAGCTGTAATACTGTTTGAGTGTCTCGGTGTTCCAAGGTCGAGCAAGTTGTTCCCCTTGTAAATTTTCGAGGTAATAGGCCCTGCTGTCGGTTTTTGACCGAACGCGATAAGGGCCCTCCCTATTAGCGACTAGCTTTCCTTCACGCGAGTCTTTCTTATTTCGGTGCAAGACTAGGCTGCCGACTTGGAATTTACGTTTTATGACTTTGACGCCATGGCGCAAAACCACTTGTTTCTTAAGTGTGGTCTCTCAGAGGACAGCTCCTGATCAGATTTCTTTGACCAGGTTGATTTCCTCCCTCAAAGTTTCGTCGTTCATCTCTTCGTTGAGAGGGGAAACCCTTTGCCAGGATGACTCTCTAATTTCCACGGGAATTACTGCCTCGATCTCGTAGGTCAATCGGAAAGGAGTTTCTCCGACTGTGGAATGGGGTGTTATTCGGTAAGCCCAGAGTAAACTGTACAACTCTTCGACCTATCTCTTTTTAGCCTCGCCTAGTTGTCGCTAGAGTCCTCGTAAGATCACCCTGTTCGCAGCTTCAGCTTGCCCATTGGTTTAAGGGTGTCCAACGGAGGTGAAGTGTTGTTTGGTGCCGAGCTCGGCGACGAAGTTCTGAAAGTTCCTGTCAGTGAATTGCATTCCGTTGTCCTTCACAGGTGCTTACGGTACGCCGAACCGAGAGAGCACCTTGTGCTTGTAGAAACGTAATATGTTATCGGACATGATTTTGGCGAGGGCCTCTGCCTCTATCCACTTTGTGAAATAGTAGACAACGATGATTAGGTACTTGTTTTGGTATGAACCTACGGTGAACGGCCCGAGGATGTCCATTTCCCACCATGTAAAAGGGCCAAGGGGACGACAACATTTTGAGTTCGTGGGGCAGAGGCAAGTGCATATCCGCGTGGCGATGACACTTGTCACATTTTTTGACGTGCTCTTTGGAGTCGAATTGCATCGTGGGCCAATAATATCCTACTCGGAGAGCCTTTCGTGCCAGAGATCTTCCTCTGAGATGTTGTGCATTAATGCCCACCTGGATCTCCTGCAAGATGTCAGGAACGGTGGCCTTATCGACACATTTAAACAGCGGGATGGAGAATCCTCGTTTATAAAGTTTTTCTTCGATCAGGACATAGGGGCAGGTTCTTCGTTTCGTTGCGGCGACCTCTTTTTGGTGGGGGGTAACTCCCATTTTGTCAGGAAATTGTCAACTAGGGTAATCCAGCAGTTGCTGTCTCCGATCACATTTACTCCAAACAGAACCACAAGCTTTTCGATGCTCGGTCGGGGGATAGTCTCTTGGATCACAAATTTGTTTCCCCCTTTCTTTCGCGTGTCGCAAGTTTTGACAGAACATCAACCCTCGTGTTGTGCTCGCGTAGTACGTGTTCTACTTCCGCATGGTCGAGCTTGGTCATCTTTTCTTTTACTAGTACTAAGTTCTTGATGAGGTTTTTGTTTTTCGCCTGGTAATCCCCCCACACTTGCGAGGAAAAAAGTTAGGAGTATGTGAAGATTTTCACTTCCAGAGCTCCCAGGTCCTCGGCTAGATGGAGCCCGACCAAGAACGCTTCGTACTTGGCTTGGTATTCGACGTTGGAAAAGACAGCGTGAGGGAGACTTCGATGATGATCCCCTATTAGTTCTCGAGGATGATGTCCGCTCCGCTTTCGGTTGAGCTGGAATCCGCGTCGTCAAATATGATCAACTTGTTGGCTCCACTCGTCGGAGAGTCGATGGAGGTCATCTCGGCCACGAAGTCACCGAGGACTTGCGCTTTGAGGGCTTTCCTTCTTTTGTACTAGATTCTGAACTACGACAGTTCCAGAGACCACTTGAGCATTCTTCTAGCCATGTCCGGTTGTCCCAAAATTTACTTTATCGGTTGGTTAGTTAGCACGAAGATTGTGTGGGCTAGGAAATAGTATCGTAGTCTTCTTGCCGCGTTGATGAGTGCTAAATCCATCTTCCCGATTTGTTGGTACCTAACCTCGGGTCCTTGAAGGGCCTTGCTTGTGAAATATACAGGCTTTTGTCCCTTGGGAGTTTCTCGTATGAGAGCCGCACTGTGTAACACTTTTCTAACCCACAAATAATATTCGCAATATAATACGAATTAAACAAATCAAAAAATTCACGCAAGGGTGTCACCTTCATAAAAACTTCATAAATACCAAGTCTTACTCCATAAAACGGGTTCTCAAAATTATTTAAACATTTATTTCAATGAAAGTATCATCCAGAACTTCACACATTGCAACAAAACTTATAGTTTAAAGACATATTTATGAAACTTCATAAAATTCATCATATTTCATAGTTCATGGTTTATAAACCAAAACACCATAATACTGTAAAGACAATTCATCATATCAAAATGACTACAAAAGAAACATGATAGTTCCAAAAACACACGATCTCAACCCCGATGTTACGTATCAGAGTAAGACTCCCTTTATTCTAAACAAAAGATAAAAAGTACTCCACGAAGCTATCATCTAACTTCAGCGGACTACTCCTGATTACTTGCGTATTACCCACGTGGATGCAACATTCAAACATAAAGGGTGAGTATTTCATAATTATTATATAAGACATAAGGAATAAATATAGTAGTGGTACACAAATAATCAACAACCACACATCTACCGATACAACGTATCCTCGTGCTTCACACACTTACTCACACATGGACATCATCATCTATTCACAACATCATCATGCAATTCAATCACAATCATCATTTAAATCATTCACATCACGAATAATCAAACATCATCCAATCATGCAATGTCACAAACAATGCAATACAACACTAATGGACTCATGCATGTGGTACCAATACTTCACAGATAACTCAGTCATCATTCTCCAAAGATCCCCACCAATAGGATCGATTCCCGCTTGGAACATGAACACTTCACAATATCGCACTCAATCCGCACAATGGAATTGAGACCATCACTCGACCAATTGTCGTGCAAACATCACTTGACTATCGTCATACAAATATGCTACGAATGTATGATGCACAGATTCACAATAATCAATGACCACAACTAGTCAAAATGGCATCATCATTCATCTACTCATCAAATCATGTCATAGTCTCAATTATACAAACATCTAAATCAACACAACACATGCTACACAATCGTCATGTCATGAATACATACATGTAATCACATAATCAAGTTCCATGCAAATAACCCTCTAAACCCAACCAAACACATTTATTAAATTTTGGAAAATTACTCAGAAATTATTATAAATCATAAGCTTCCATAATCTGAAATCATTTTTCAAAAATATCAAATTTCGTCCCAGATTACAGCGCTAAGCGGCCTCCTTACCGCGCTAAGCGTGTTCCTCTCTGACTTGATTCTTATTTTGTTTTCAAAAGCGTGCTAAGTCGGCTCTACCGCACTAAGCGGGGTTTGCGATTTCTGGAGAAAACCTTACGAGACCTGTATCAAACCTGTCCCAACATTTTGCCCAAAAACATGTTTTAATCATTATATTCTAGCGATTTAAAGCCTATTAACCTAGTTCTAACATGCATAATTCATTCTAAACATCAAATCATAAATGCTCATCAAAACTTCATGAATCCTCATTAAATTCTAAACCTTCAAATTCATAAATATGGTGGATTTGACTCTAGATCATGTTATCATTCATCAATACAACAATCATCAACATCATTAATCATATTAATTATACAGTCCAAACAAACAATCATCATAGTTCATCAAGATCATCAAAAATATCACAAAACCCCAACATACAATTATCAACCCCTTAAATCAAATATAATAATTACGATAACCCCCTTACCTTAGATTATTGGCTAGTTTGACCCCCTTCTCGAATTGTAAAGTTGATTCTCCTTCTTCTCTTCTTTCCCTAGCTCTCTCTTTCTTTCACGCTTCTCCAAAAAAATTCTACGATGAATAAATATTCTCCTCTTGTCCTCTATTTAATTAGTTAGCCTTATGACCTCTAATATGATATTCCTATTATGCCCTTACTAACTCCACCTCACATTATCTCCTTTATTTTATTTTAATTAAAAAATAATGCTAATTAGAACTGTATTTATTTTATTCTAACCAACTCCTTAATTATACTACCCCACACACATAAACACAAACATCACACGTCACATAAACATCACATATACTCGTCGATAAATCACAATGACTCATATAATTACACAAAACAACCAAATATTAGATTAAATAATTAAATCTAATTTTCGAGGTGTTACAATTCTCCTCCACTTAAAGAATTTCCTCCCTCGAAAATTACCTGATGGAAATAAGAATGGATAAGACTCTTTCATTTGATCCTCCCGCTCCTATGTCAGACTTTCACCTACTGGTCCACCCCACAACACCTTCACTAAGGCAATCTCTTTATCTCGTAACTGCTTCACTTCATATCCTTATATTCACACCGGTGACGCTTCAATAGTCAGATTATCTCTTACTGTATGTCATCCATTTGAATCATATGTGAAGGATCCAAAATATATCTCCTTAACTGAGATACATGAAACACATCATGAAGATTTTCAAGCGACATCGACAAAGAAATCCGATAATCCACCTCACTTATCCTCTCCGAAATCTGGTACAGACCAATAAAATATGGCGTAAGCTTTCTCGACTTCAAAGCTCTACCGACACCGGTTACTACAGTAACTTTAAAAAACACATGATCGTCCACCTGAAACTCCAGTGCTTTTCTCCTCTTGTCATGATAACTCTTCTGATGACTCTGAGAAGTTTTCATCCTTTCTTGGATCATCCTTATCTTTTCAGTCGTCTCTTTCACAATCTCAGGTCAGAGCACAACACTCTCGCCTGATTCATACCAACACAACAAAGTTCTACACCTCCTACCATACAACGCTTCATATGGTGCCATACTGATACTCGCATGAAAACTATTGTTGTAAGTAAACTCAATTAGTGGCAAATGGATATCCGAAGCTCCTCCTTGGTCTAACACATAAGCCCTCAATAAATCTTCCAGTGACTAAATAGTCCTCTCGATCTAGCCATCCGACTGCGGATGATACGCCGAACTCAGTCACAATGTAGTACCCAAGGTATCTTTCAAACTCTTCCAAAATATCGACGTAAACCTTGGATCCCTATCTGACACAGTACTCGACGGTATTCTATGCAATTTCACAATCTCTTCAATATATATCTCAGCCAATTTAGAAATAGGATGGTTAATAATCATCGGTAAGAAATGAGCCGACTCAGTCAACCTATCCACAATCACCCAATATAATCATTGCCCTTGGGAGTCTTCGGTAAAACCGTCACAAAATCCATGGAAATTCTATCCCACTTCCATTCTAGAATGTTCAACACCTGCATTGAACCTGAGAGCTTCTGATGCTCAACCTTCAATTTTTGGCAAGTCAAACAAGCATAAACAAACTCAACAACATCTTTCTTCATACCCGGCCACCAAAATAATCTCTTTAAGTCTTGATACAAATTTGTAGCACCCGGATGAATACTTAAACCACTTCTATGACCTTCATCAAGAATACTCTTCTTAAGTCCCGAAACATCTGGAATTCATACCCTATTTCCAAATCTCATCACACCATTTTTGTCAACTCGGAATTCACCTCCTTTACCTTGTTTAATCGAAGTTAACTGCTCGTCCAGTTTCAAGTCAGATTTCTGTCCTTCTCCAATTTCTTCAAGAATACTACTCTTCAATTTCAACATTCCCAATTTCAAACTATCAGGAGTTGATTCACACACCAAACTCATGTCTCTGAATTGTTCAACTAATTCCAATTCACGCACCATCATTATCGACATATGCAAGGACTTTCTACTCAAAGCATCAGCCACCACATTTGCTTTACCATGATGATAAATCAAATAAAATTCACAGTTTTTAAAAAATTCAAGTTATCTTCTCTGTCTCATGTTTAATTCCTTCTGATCAAACAAGTAATTTAAACTTTTGTGATCACTAAACACTTCAGATTTAGAGCCAAAAAGATAATGTCTCCAAATTTTCAAACCAAACACCACCGCGGCCAATTCTTAGTCATGCGTAGGATAATTCCTCTCATGAACTTTAAGTTGTTTAGAAGAATAGGAAACCACTTGTCCATTTTGAATTTATACACTAGAAATGCCCATCTTTGACGCATCACAATACACCACAAATGACTCACTTGGATTAGGCAAAATTAATATCGGAGCGGTCGTCAACTTCTTCTTCAATTCTACAAAACTTTTTTCACATGCAACGTCCCATACGCAAGCTTGACCCTTTCGAGTTAACTGAGTCATTGGTAATGCCAACTTAGAAAATACCTCAATGAACCATCGGTAGTAACCAGCCAAACCAAGAAAACTTTGAATCTCGGTTGCAGACTTCGGAGTCTCCCATTGCAACACTACATCAACTTTAGAAGGATCTACAACAATCCCACCGCTAGAAATTACATGACCAAGAATACTCACTTCCTTCAACCAAAACTCAAACTTCGACAACTTTGCATACAACTTCTTCTCTTTCAACACTTGCAACACAATTCACAAATGCTCAACATGCTCTTCTTCTGATCTGGAATAAATCAAGATATCATCAATGAACACCACAACAAACTTATCCAAATACGAATGGAAATTCTAATTCATATATTCCATGAAAACTCCTGGAGAATTAGATACACAGAACGACATCACAATGTACTCTTAATGACCATACCTCTTTCGGAAAGCCGTCTTCGGAATATGATCTAGTTTAACACGAATCTGATGATAACCCGACCTCAAATCAATCTTACTAAAAACACTAGCACCCACTAATTGATCCATCAAATCGTCAATCTTTGGGAGTAGATACTTATTCTTGATAATCACTTTATTCAATTGCCTGTAGTCCACACATAACCTCATACTCCCATATTTCCTCTTAACCAACAACACATGCGCACCCACGGAGAAACACTCGGTCGAACAAACTTCTTCTCAAGCAACTCTTCCAACTGTTTCTTCAACTCAACTAATTATGACATTGACATTTTATAAGGAGCCATCGATACTGGAATCGTACCTGGCACAAACTCTATAGAAAACTCTACTTCATGTTCCGGAGTCAAATCACTTATGTCACCTGGAAAAACCTCAGGAATTTCAGAGACAACCGGAAGTTCAACACTTGTAGCTTCACTGTCACTTTGCAACGACGCAAACATTGCAAACATCATAGCTTCATCTCTTAGGAACACTTTCACTTTCTTATAAATCAAGAACATTAGCTCTCCACTATCGCCAATCTTGGGGAACCTCACAGTCTTATTGTAACAGTTGATATGAACATAGTTGAACTCCAACTAGTTCGTTCCAAGAATCACATCGATTTGGTGTAAGGGTAAACACACCAAATCCATCACAAAACTCTTATCAAATATAGTCAAAGGACATCCCTTACACACAAAAGTAGTAGTAATAGAACCACTAGCAAGAGTATCTATTACCATACTACCATCCATAGAAGACAATTTCAATCCCAACATCGTAGCGCAATCAAGCGAAATAAACAAATGAGTAGCACTAATATCAATAATAGCAACCAATTCGACATTGTTAACAAAACAAGTTCCTCGAATCAAATTGTCCTTCTTGGAATCCTCTGCTCCACTCAAATAAAGTACTCCACCATTAGTCTTGGAAGCATTAGCATCCTTCTTCGGCTTCTGGCACTAGGTGTTGATATGACCAGCTCCCCACAATTAAAATAAGTCAGACCATCATCCTTGCTTTCAGATAGGAGCACAATGAACCGTATTACCGCACTTATAACACCTTATTCTCACATTCATGGGAGAAGTGACCCGGTTCACCATACCGATAGAACTTGACAGTAGAAGGAGCCCTTCCCCCACTAGTATTCTTCCCATCAGAAACCTTCTGTTTCCCCTTGTCAGCAGGAGTACTATATGACTTACCATGGTATTGGTACCTCCCTTTCTTCTCATTGTGACTTTTATAATATGTTGTATGAACTTTGCCGTCCTCCTCATAGATCCTACAATTGTTCACCAACTCAGGAAACCTAATGATATGTAGATATCCAATTTCCCGTTTGATCTCCGGACGCAGCACATTGTCAAACTTGATACACTTGGAAAACTCAGCCGTGCCTGCACTATAGTGTGGATAAAACTTCACAAGCTCCACAAACTTGGCAGCATACTCAATTACAGATGAATTTCCTAGTTTCAACTCAAGGAATTCTATCTCTTTATTTCCCCGAGCATCCTGAGGGAAAACTTCCTCAGGAACTCCCTAGTGAACACAGCCCAAGTAACCACCTCGCCAACAACTTCCAATCTCTGACGAGTGCCCATCCACTAATCGTCAGCTTCTCCAGCCAACATATGAGTATCATACCGTACCTTCTGCATTGCAGAGCAATCCACAACTCGAAAGATCCTCTCGACCTCCTTAAGCCACTCCTATGCTCCATCAGGACCGTACTTACCTCTGAAGGTAGGTAGATTCCCCCTAGAACGTACTCAAGCTATGAGACTCATCATTCTCTCCAACATTAGGTTGATTCTGCACAACCTGAGCAACAATCTACAAGGCATCAGCCATTGCAGCATCGTTTCTGCCAACCATACTCTGTTCACACCAAAATTAGCTTCAATGGTAGAATAACTATCGATAGTATTCAACTGTCACACTACAGACTCAATAACCTGGTCGGACAGACCAACCTGCTCTGATACCACTAATGTAACACCCATCTAACCTACAAATAATATTCTCAATATAATATGAGTTAAATAAATCAAAACATTCACACAAGGGTGTTACCTTCAATAAAACTTCATAAATACCAAGTCCTGTTCCGTAACACGGGTTCTCAAAATTATTTAAACATTTATTTTATTGAAAGTATCATCAAGAACTTCACACATCGCAGCGAAATTTATAGTTTGAAGACATCTTTATTAAACTTCATAAAATTCATCATACTTCATAGTTCAGGGTTTATAAACCAAAACACCATAATACCGTAAACTTCGATTAATTCAATGATGCATTCTTATCTCAAGAGAATCAGTCCATCTAAGCAAAGGTTCAAGCACATCATATTCATCACATTCATCATTCAAAGATCGAGGAAACAATAAAGAAAAAGCTCTCAAAATTTTCTTCCTCGCACACATCATTCAAAATCGAGGAAACAACGAAGATGAAGCTCTCAAGATCAAATATGGCAGTTGTAACACCCCAAAATTTCAGTTTATTAATTTAATTTGGATTTAAATTAAATAATTGGAATTTTAGTATTTTAATTTGGATTTAACTGGAAAATGATGGAATAAGAGTTATTGGACTTATGGCGTGATGTTAGTAAAAGAGGGGTGCTATTTGGTTAGGCCTTTTACTAAGTTGTGGTCATTTTATTTTATTTTTCATAAAATAAGTAAAGAACCATCTGGGGAGAAAAAGGAAGAACACGGGAAAAGGGCAAGAGAAGAGAAAGAGGCAAGAACGTGAAACCGGAAGAAGAGCATTCAAGAAATTCATCGAGGTAAGGGGGGACTCTTCCTTTTAGTATCTATTATGTGGTCTTAAGGGATAGGTAGATTGATGTATGGTTTGGTTCAATTAGATATTGGGATTGTTAGGTTAGGGTGTTGTAATTTGGGTTGAATTGATGCAATTTGTATGATCAATTGGTTAATAATGAGTTTAAATGATGTTTGGTGGTGTATGATTGAATGTATGATGATTGAATGCCTGTATATGTTGTTTAAACTCGATTTTAGACTGAAAATAGGTGGAATCGCAGGGTCTGTCGTAGACCTGAGATTTGGTAAAATCGCAGGTCCGCTAAGCGGAGGGGGGTCCGCTGAGCGGAGGACCCGACCTGGTTAGCTTCTGTCTAACGTCGCCGGAGGTCCGCTGATCGGAGGTCTGAAGGAATTCGCTTCTGCCTTGCGTCGCTAAGCGAACCTTGTTGTGCGGGAATTTTCTAAACCTTTAAAATGACGTATCTTTTGATCCGCGAATCTTTTCTTAGTGCCGTTTTGGGCGTTGTGCAAGTAATTAAATGTTTTATATGATGAATGATGAATATGGGCAGTGGCCGACTTTATTTCTTTAAAACTCGATTTAATTACTTGATGAGAATTGAACATTGTGTGCATATGAAATAGGTGTGACAATGTATTTGATGTGGTGATGAATTGGTTGTGATTATTATTATGATTGTGATGAATGAATGACTATTTGAATGATGTTGAAAACATGTACATACTTATTCGGTGATGTGGTGTTGAGATGAGTTGTTCATCGTGATTCAGTGATGTTTTTAAGTATGTTATGTGTGTTTCATTCATTCATATGCATTTGGTGATGGATCCCGGTGATGTTTGGATCGATGGTGGACATATTTCCCATTGTGCGGAAATTGTGTCGGTGGGCCGTATCTCGATGAGGCGTAGATCAGTTAGGTGGATTGATTCCACGATTTATTGGTACCACATGCATAGTGCCAGTTGTGTCATATGCATTTTGTCATAACATGATTGTATGGATTTTTGTGTTATGTGTAGTAATCTATTATTGTGTGAATTGATGAATAATAGATGTGAATTTGAATATGTATAATTGGGTGAACGGTATATTATGATGCTTGTTCCTTATGAATTACATAATATTTACTAACTGCGAATGAGACTCACCCTTACATGTTGTCATTTTCAGATTGAGGAGTAGTGGCATTAGTGCTTGGTGAGGATGACTCGTAGAGTTTATCCGTTTATGTTGTGTCGTGTCGGTTATGCTCTGATCTTATAACACTGGGGAACGATAGTTTTAGAGTTTTATGAGATTACTCTATTTTTTTTGGTGATGAATTGTGTTTCCATTTGGTTATATTTGACGATGTTTCTTATTCCGCTGTGATAAACAGGATTATGTTTTGGTGAGCCGTTTCCTAATGAAGCATGACTTGACCATGATTGGTTTATTTATTTTAAATAATTGTGGCACCCTTGTGTTTATCTTTTTACTCTGATATATTTATTTAAACTACCACGGGGTTTAGAAGGGTGTTACAATAGTGGTATCAGAGCATAGTCGGTCGTTGTGACCAGAGTCTTAGTGTCAGTCTTTCCCTTGTATGCGACGAGTGCGAGTTATCACTGTCGATACTTTCGGTTCTAATGGAATTGTTTTGTGGATTAGCAGAATAATGGCTGGAAGAGGTGGAAGAAACGACGATGCTATCGCTGAGGCTTTGGGCATGATTGCTGATGTGCTGGGAGGGAATGCAAATGGAGCTGGAATTGATGCGGACTGGCAATTGGGGAATTTTCAAAGGAACAATCCTCCGTTGTTCAAGGGTACGCATGATCCTGAAGTTGCTCAGAAGTGGCTTAAGGAGATCGAGAGGATTTTCAGAGTCATCAATTGTGCGGAGAACCTGAAAGTGAGGTATGGTACTCATATGTTGTCCGAAGAGGCTGATGACTGGTGGATGGCTACTAGAGCTGAATTGGATGCTGATGGTGTAGCTATTTCCTGAGCTGTGTTTAAGAGAGAGTTTATGAGGAGGTATTTTCCTGAAGACGTTCGAGGTAGGAAAGAAATTGAATTTTTGGAGCTAACTCAGGGTAATATGACGGTGCCAGAGTATGCTTCGAAATTTGTTGAGTTGGCGAAGTACTACGTTCACTACAACAATGATGAGGCTAGTGAATTCTCAAAGTCCATCAAGTTTGAGAACGGTCTTCGTGATGAGATCAAGCAAGGAATCAGGTACCAGAGAATTAGTGGACTGTAGTAGGATCTTCGAAGAGGATAACCTTAAGCTGAAGTCATCTCACTCTCGCGAGTTGGTTGACAAGAAAGGTAAGAAGCCTATGGATAGAGGTAAGCCATATGGTAGAGGAAATCCTAGAGCTGGGGATTGGAAGAGGCCTAGTGGGGGAGATTCTGGTGCTCCCGTTAGGTGCTACAACTGTGGTGAGACTGGGCATAGAAGGAATGAGTGTAAGAGTGGAGAGAAGAAATGCTTCAAGTGTGGTAAGGAGGGTCATCTTGCTTCTAATTGTAGGATGAAGATTGTGACTTGCTACAATTGCGGCGAAGAGGGTCACATCAGCCCACACTGCACTAAACCAAAGAAGGATCAGGTAGGTGGGAAGGTCTTTGCTTTGTCTGGGTCAGAGACTACTCCGGAAGATCGTCTAATTAAAGGTACGTGTTTCATCCATGACACACCTTTAGTTTCCATTATTGATACTTGAGCGACTCATTCGTTCATTTCATTGGATTGTGCTAAACGATTGGGATTAGAAATATATGTTATTAATGGAAGTATGGTTATTGACACTCCTGCGTCCGGTTCAGTAACTACTTCTTCTGCTTGTTTGAACTGTCCTGTTGACATATTTGGTAGAAAGTTTGGAATGGACTTAGTGTGCCTTCCTCTTGAACAACTTGACGTCATTTTGGGGATGAACTGGTTACAATTTAATCGAGTTCATATCAATTGTTTTACGAAGGCAGTTATCTTTATAGAAGAGGTTAGTGTTGAGGATTTGACTATGTCGGTCAAACAAATGAGTTTGGCTGTCAATGATAGAGCAGTAGTATTTATGTTGTGCTCTTAAATGGAAGTGAATGGGGAAGCTAAAAATGATGAGCTACGAGTAGTGAATGAGTATCCGGAAGTATTTCCAGAAGATGTTAGTGAGTTGCCACCTGAAAGAGAAGTGGAGTTCGCTATAGAATTGATTCCCGGAACTAGTCCTGTGTCGATGGCACCGTATCGCATGTCGGCATCAGAGTTGGGTGAACTGAAGAAACAGTTAGAGGAATTGTTGGAAAAGAAGTTTATTCGTCCTAGTGTGTCGCCGTGGGGTGCGCTGGTACTGTTGGTTAAGAAGAAAGAAGGTTCAATGAAGCTATGTGTTGATTATAGACAGCTGAACAAGGTGACAATCAAGAATCGATACCCTTTGCCGAGGATTGATGTTTTGATGGATCAGCTGGTTGGAGCTTGTGTGTTTAGCAAGACTGATCTGAGGTCTGGATATCACCAAATTCGTGTGAAGGAGGAAGATATTCAGAAAACGGCATTCCAAACGAGGTATGGACATTATGAATATTCTGTTATGCCATTTGGTGTTACTAATGCACCTGGTGTTTTCAAGGAGTATATGAACAAGATATTTCACCCGTATCTTGACAAGTTCGTGGTAGTGTTCATTGATGAAATTCTAATTTACTCGAAGAGTGATGTAGAACATGTAGATCATTTAAGAGTGGTATTGGAGCTATTGAAGGAGAAGAAGTTGTATGCGAAATTGTCTAAATGTGAATTCTGGTTGAAGGAAGTAAGTTTTCTTGGCCATGTAATTTCGAATAATGGTATCGCAGTGGATCCTATGAAGGTAGAAGTAGTATCTCAGTGGGAGACGCCGAAGACTGCTTCAGAGATTTATAGTTTTCTTGGTCTGACCGGTTACTATAGAAAGTTCATTGAGGGATTTTCGAAGTTGGCGTTGCCAATGACTAAGCTAGCAAGGAAAGGATAAGTATTTATATGGGATTCAGAATGTGAAAAAGGTTTCTAAGAATTGAAGAAGAGATTGACGAGTGCTCCGATCTTAATTTTGCCTAATCCAGCGAAGTCTTTCAATGTGTACTGTGATGCTTCACTG
Organism: Vicia villosa; assembly: GCF_029867415.1. Taxonomy (NCBI): domain Eukaryota; kingdom Viridiplantae; phylum Streptophyta; class Magnoliopsida; order Fabales; family Fabaceae; genus Vicia; species Vicia villosa. Next base: position 151,993,200 of record NC_081183.1, read on the forward strand.
ATGGGTTTAGGTGGTGTGTTGATGCAAGATAAGCAGGTAGTGGCTTATGCTTCAAGACAATTGAAAATTCATGAAAGGAATTATCCAACTCATGATTTGGAATTGGCGGTTGTGGTGTTTGTGTTGAAGCTGTGGAGACATTATCTTTATGGTTCTCGATTTGAGGTATTCAGCGATTATAAGAGTCTGAAGTATCTCTTCGATCAGGAAGAGCTTAATATGAGGCAGAGAAGATGGTTAGAATTTCTAAAAGACTATGATTTCGGTTTGAATTACCATCCTGGTAAAGCAAATGTTGTTGCTGATGCATTAAGTAGGAATTCATTGCATATGTCTATGCTAATGGTGAGATAATTGGATTTAATTGAGCAATTCCGAGATTTGAGTTTAGTATGTGAAAGTACTTCTAATAGTGTTAAATTGGGGATGCTGAGGTTGACTAATAGTATTCTTGAGGAAATTAGAAACGGACAGAAATCTGACGTTGGCTTGGTGGATAAGTTGACATTGATTAACCAAGGTCAAAGAGGTGAATTCTGAATTGACGAGAATGACGTTATGAGGTTTAGAGACCGAGTATGTGTACCTGATGTTGCTAAGATCAAAAAGAGTATTCTAGAAGAAGGACACCGAAGTGGATTGAGTATTCATCTTGGTACTACCAAGATGTATCATGATTTGAAGAAGTTGTTTTGGTGGTCTGGAATGAAGAAGGAAATTGCTGAGTTTGTTTATGCTTGCTTAATTTGTCAGAAGTCGAAAATTGAGCATCAGAAACCTTCTGGATTGATGGAACCGTTGTTTGTTTCAGATTGGAAGTGGGATGGAATTTCTATGGACTTTGTATCTGGTTTACCTAGAACGATCAAGAATTGTGATTCTATCTGGGTCATTGTGGACAGGTTGACAAAATCTGCTTTCTTTATATCAATAAGAATGGATTTCCCGATGGAGAAGTTAGCTCAGTTGTATGTTGAGAAGATAGTGAGTTTGCATGGTGTTCTGTCTAGTATTGTGTCGGATAGAGACCCGAGGTTTACTTCTAAGTTCTGGACAGGATTGCAAGAAGCCTTAGGTACTTAGTTGAGGTTGAGTTCTGCTTATCATCCGCAGACAGATGGTCAGACGGAGAGAACGATTCAATCGTTAGAGGATTTGTTGCGAGCTTTTGTATTGGAGAAAGGTGGTACTTGGGATAGTTATTTACCTTTGATTGAGTTCACCTACAACAATAGTTATCATTCGAGTATTGGTATGGCTCCATTTGAGGCATTATATGGTAGGAGATGTAGAACGCCGTTGTGTTGGTACGAATCTGGAGAAAATGCGGTGGTTGGACCGAAGATTGTGCAAAAAACTACAGAAAAGATCAAGATGATTTAGTAGAAGATGAGAGCTTCTCAGAGTCGTCATAAAATTTACCATGACAAAAGAAGGAAGGATATTGAATTTAGGGAAGGAGATCATGTATTCATGCGAGTTACTCCGATGACTGGCATTGGGAGAGCCTTGAAGTTGAAGAAGTTAACTCCGTGTTTCATTGGTCCATTTCAGATTACTAAGAAGATTAGGAAAGTTTCTTATCAGATTGCTTTACCGCCTGCACTCGCTAATTTGCATGATTTGTTCCATGTATCCCAGTTGAGGAAATACATTGCGGATCCGTCCCATGAGATTCAGGTAGATGATATACAGGTGCGAGATAATCCGACTATAGAGACATTACCTATGAGGATTGAGGATCATAAAGTGAAGCAGTTGTGAGGTAAAGAGATAGCAACGGTGAAAATGGTTTGGGGAGGCCCAGCCAGTGGAAATGTTACATGGGAGCTAGAGAGCCAGATGAAGGACTCTTACCCGGAACTTTCCTTCTAAGGTATATTTTCGAGGACGAAAACTCTTTTAGTGGGGGAGAGTTGTAACACCCCATAATTTCAGTTTATTAATTTAATTTGGATTTAAATTAAATAATTGGAATTTTAGTATTTTAATTTGGATTTAACTGGAAAATGGTGGAATAGGAGTTATTGGGCTTATGGCGTGAGGTTAGTAAAAGAGAGGTGCTATTTGGTTAGGTCTTTTACTAAGTTCTGGTCATTTTATTTTATTTTTCATAAAATAAGAAAAGAACCATTTGGGGAGAAAAAGGAAGAACACGTGAAAAGGGCAAGAGAAGAGAAAGAGGCAAGAACGTGAAACCGGAAGAAGAACATTCAAGAAATTCATCGAGGTAAGGGCGAACTCTTCCTTTTAGTATCTCTTATGTGGTCTTAAGGAATAGGTAGATTGATGTATGGTTTGGTTCAATTATATATTGGGATTGTTAGGTTAGGGTGTTGTAATTTGGGTTGAATTGATGCAATTTGTATGATCAATTGGTTAATAATGAGTTTAAATGATGTTTGGTGGTGTATGATTGAATGTATGATGATTGTATGCCTGTATATTGTTGAAAGAGTATTGTGGTGTACTTTTCGTTTATATCGTATCCACAGGGATTATTGCGATATCACCGCCGTTCTATAGCCTATTTTGTCTTGAGTTAATGTTACTTTAGTTTTGGATTTGCAAAAGATCATTTAACAATTTTAGTAGCAAAGAGTAAATTTATGAAAGTTCTAAGTTGAAGAAAATGTATCAAGATTTGATTTCATCAACCTAAATTTGTATGTTTCCTTATAAATATATGCCTATGAACTTGCTAACGATCAATATAATTACGTATCGACGTCTATATCGTCCGTGTCCGCAACGATATAGCTAGATTTACCGTATTGTTTAACCGACGATTTCTCCACCGTTTAAACAATACAAGTAACGTTTTAAAAACCGATACTTAGTAAACATCAAACGCTAAATCCATGTCTGCAACTTATAGTTTGAAAGATGATAAGTTAGGTCTAGATACAAACATTGATGTCTCAAACATTTATACCATAGAAAAGCTTTAATAAACAAACTAAACCATATATATTCATCATCACTTGTTCATACACAATATATTCACAAGAAATACATACAAAAGGTTAGGAAGATTACATCTTATCTTGATACAAAAGAGATTTAGCTATCCATGAGAATGGTAGCTTGCTCAAGAAGTAAAGGATGAAGATCAACAAGCATCAAAGGCGATTAATCGACGATCAAGGCTTCGAATCTTCAACTCTTAGTTTGCTACAGTGTTTTGTGCTCTTCTTTGTCTCTAAAAATATCTCTCTCTATATATGCCAAAGTGATATGGCCCATAAACAATTAAACAAAGTTTCGCAAACCGCGCTTAGCGCGGTGCAGCCCGCTATCAAAAATTGCTAAACCGCCCAAACGCGCTAAGCGGGCTCCAGACCTCGCTTAGCGCGGAACTTTCTGCCAGAACTTCCTTCTTTTCTTCAAAACCGCGCTTAGCGGGCCCAACCTCGCTTAGCGCGCTACCTCTTTCCAGCAATCCTTGGTTTTGGTCTTGGAACATCTTCAAAGCCCTTTTTCCATGGTCCAAGCTTCCAATTATCTATAAAAACTACAAAATCCAACACAGATTGCAAAGATAAGAACTATTCAACAATAATATAAATATAAGAATATATATATATATATATATATATATACCAAATGATAATAAAATACTACTATTAACCACAAAAAGACTTGAGAGTTACCAAAAATTACCTAAGATATTTACACAAATTGGTAACTAACAACTCTCCCCAACTTAAACCTTTGTTTGTCCTCAAACAAAACAAACATAACCAAGAGATCACAAGCTAAGACAAGAACAATTGGGTGGTTCAAATTCCATAAGCACACAAGTAACATCTTACCTTTACTAAAATAACACCATGATGCAAATACTAATACTAAATACATATTTGATGTCAATAATTCCTAAAACAAAATAAGTTCAAGATTGAATCACAACCTACACACTTCTCTAGTAAGAGACAAAATTGAGGATCCTAACACTCACACAACAATGCCGCCAACATCCAGAATTAATTATGCGTTCATCTACACAACATTTATATAAAAAGCGTAAAAGCAAGAATCACAAAGACTTTAGGGTTGAAACTTGGCTTGGTTAACAAGGAAGTGTCATTTCTCAAGGCAATTGAAACGAAAGGGTCAATTCCTAAGAGAGCATTCAAATCGTGATTATATCCACACATCCTTATCAACCGATCACACAATTTTATTGCTCAAGAGTTCATCACTTTTAATATAAAAGACACATGCTAAGAACAAAGCTCTTTTCTTTTTCTTTTTCTTTTTTTTTTCTTTATTTTTTTTTCTTTTTCTCTCTTGAGCAATCATTTATTTTCTTCTCCCCACCAACACAACCAAGATAATTTTTTTATTCTTCCCAACTTGAATATTACCACCACATAATCACGAATGCTCCCTATTCTAAGGCGAAAAGGAATCAATCCTAACCACGTTTCATGGTGCTTTTCAAGGTTAAAAGAAAGTCATCAAGATTCAAATCAAAAATCGGCAATTATAAGGCATGACATGATACCGATTGAATCTTGGCAAAACGGCTCAAAGTGGTTAGCAAATACTCACACACTCACCGGGTAGGTTATATTTGGAAGAGAAGTTATACTCGTAATGCGAAACAAAATGCTTTGATCACTTTCATGCTTTACACAATTAAATAAAAACGCAAGATTAAACATAATAAACACGAGTTAAACGCACATTGTTGGTAACCACAAAATAATATATATATATATATATATATATATATATATATATATATATATATATATATATATATATATATATATATATATATATATATATATATATATATATATATATATATATATATATATATATATGTACAATGGAAAGGCTCCTCACACTAGTTTTAGAACTAAAATGATTCATTATTGAACTATATTTGTTAAAGAAAATATGACATCTAATTTGTACAATTTCAAGCATCTAATTCATGGTATATTAAAGAAACGGTAGAAATGTACCTTGTACGTACTAATTTCACATTATATCATCACCGCCCCACTTGGTTGTAAAAGCTTGCTTCATCAAGGAAGCACTTTCACAAGAACAACAACAAAAATTTAAAACACAACTGCAAAGGTATATAGAAATATAAAGCAATTAAACTAAAAACTTAATAAATTAAAAACAAACACCAACAGGTGTCAAAATATCCAAAATACCTCATCCTTTAGAAGGATGGAACAAAACAAAACATGGCTTAAGTCAAAATATAAAAAAAACTAGCAACTAAACATACTAATGAAAATACTAAGCATCAACTAAAAAGAACTACTCATCCTCATCCTGGAGATTTTCTTCCACATTCTCATCCTCGCCACCTTCCTCCTCCTCCTCCTCAGGAAATGGACTGACCTCAGGCCAATTAGCATAATCTACCAAGTCTTGGCGAGAACTCCAAGGATGAGCCACATGGGGCTCCATCATCTGCAACCTCAGCTGAGACATAGAGTCATGCATAAACATGAATGCTCTCTGATGCGCCATATGAAATGCCAAGTTCTCCTCTCTATCAAGATCACTACGGCGGCGAGCAGGGCGAGCAGCAGCAACAGGAACAACAGTCAACCTGGATAAACAATAACGCTCAATAAAAGTATCATCAATAAAAGTGTCAATAGACACAAGACCCTCAGAAGGAATCTGCACTCTAGCTTTCTTGCACAGATTCATGATCAAACCCGGGAATATCAACTTGCAGGGAGCACGATCACCATGGCGAGTTCCACTCAAAGCAACCCTCTTCAGCTCATTCGCAATAATGCGAGTAATATCAATCGACTCATGCTCTATCATACGAGCAACCAAAGCAGCAGACTCAGCAGGCAAAGAAGAAGTGTGACTCCTAGGCCTCAAATTATGAAGGACCACTGACATGAGAATCTGAGCATTAGTAGTCAACACTTTTCTAGAGAACTTCTGGGGCTGCCCCGAAGGATTAAGATCATAAGAATGCCCACTCATACACAAAACCTCCCTTAGATGCTCCCAATCAAAATTTCCCCGTGCCAATTGCACATGATAACCACACAGCTCATCATCCTCAAAAGGTAATGGAGTTCCAAGAAATTCACGGATTGCCTGACGAGAAAAATCGATTTCCTTACCACGCACCCAAGTTTTGAACTCATAGGCCACACCTTCAACCGGAGATTCCTCATTTGGCACGGCATTAGCATAAAACTCTCTTACAATCTCCAAATGAAACTTAGGTGCAGGCTCATAAAGTTTAAGCCAACCATACTCCTCAAGGGTGTTATAACACCACCCATAGGTTCCCTCAGGATTGATTCTAACAATTCGCTCTGGCCACCATGTCCTAACCTCTAGTTTCTTGTACCTCTCCTCTTGGACATGACTCTTAAAACGGTTTTGATTAAACGGAATAGCCCTAGGTGCTTGAGAAGAACTGCCACCTTCGGTTCCGGTCTTTCTTTTCTTAGAGCCTAAGAATTTCGGTCCCATCTGAAACAATTAGGAAAACGGCACCACACAACCAACATGTTAACACAAAATACAAAAATAAACTGCTAAATTAAATTACAAATGCAAAAGATTACTCCCCCTGCATCAAACAAAAACTGGCAGAAGAGGGAATCTTTCTGAAATTCCCAGACCGCGTTAAGCGCGCCTACCGCGCTAAGCGGGCTCTGCGATTTGCAGAAAAAATTCCCTACGAAACAGGGTTTCAGCCAAACATTTCCAGCACCCAAATTCTATTCTAAACATGTACAAGGCATTGGAAATCAGATTATATCACTAAGTTTTCAAAACAACAACCCTAACCACATCATATATTCCTAAAACCAAAAATTGAAAACTATACAATAGGGAGATAAAGCTAAAATGGAGAAGAAGATGATGCTTACCTTGGGAAATTGAAGGAGATAACCTTGGTAAACTGGAAATAAAAGCACAAGACAAGCAAAGGAAAAAGAGGAGAAAGATTTGAGAAGGAAAAGAGTAAAATGAGGCAAGGGTACTCAAAACCCTAACCACTCCTCCTCAACTTCGTTCTGGGCCGGGTCAGAAGCAAAAGGCCCAAAATTTCAATTTTTTTTCTTCTGAAAACCAAACCGCGCTAAGCGGGGTGTTAAGCGCGCTAAGCGCGCTTCTCTCTGGAACTAAGGGTTCAAAAGTCTTCAAAGCGCGCTAAGCGGGCTAGGAGCGCGCTTAGCGCCTGTGAAAGAACACATAAATTTTTTTTCTTCTACCAGCAAGTGTAACTTTACCGGTAGACTGATTTTGGCTCGACCAGAACGCAAAAAACATAAACGGTAAAAAACACATAAAACAAGCTGAATATATACAAATTGGGGTGCCTCCCAATAAGCGCTTTGTTTAACGTCGGTCAGCTCGACGGTCAAAGGCAATCAAGGATCACCAAACGATAAAACAGAAGTTTCACGATTAAAATCGCTCCCTCGATAAACCTTCAACCTCTGACCGTTAACTACCCATCCTTGCTTTGATTTTTGGTCCTCTATCACAATAGCCCCATGGCTTCTAACCTCTTTGACCAAAAACGGTCCGGACCATTTCGACTTCAACTTTCCCGGAAAAAGTCTTAACCGGGAATTGAAGAGTAACACCAATTGTCCTACCTTAAAATCTTTCATTCTAATCTTACTATCATGATAGAATTTGGTCTTTTCTTTGTAGATAGAATTAGACTTGTAGGCATGCAATCTCATTTCTTCCAACTCATGAAGTTGGATTTTTCTTTGGTCACTACACAACTTGTGGTCAAAGTTCAAAAGTTTCAAGGCCCAATATGCCTTATGTTCTAGTTCTATGGGAAGGTGACAACTTTTACCATACACCATTTGGAATGGTGTAAGACCGATCGGTGCTTTGAAAGCGGTCCGATATGCCCACAAGGTTTCATCTAATTTCATCGACCAATCCTTCCTAGAGCTAGACACAGTTTTTTCAAGAATTATCTTAATTTCTCTATTGGTCCTCTCAACTTGCCCATTAGTTTGTGGATGATATGGAGTAGCCACCTTGTGCTTTACTCCATATTGCTCCAACACTTTTTCAAGCGGGGCATTACAGAAATGAGATCCACCATCACCAATTAACACTCTTGGCGTGCCAAACCGCGAAAATATATTTTTCTTCAAAAACTTTATCACGGTCTTACCATCCGCTTTGGGTGAAGCAATTGCTTCCACCCACTTAGACACGTAATCCACAGCTACCAAGATGTATTCATTTGACATTGAGGAAGGGAACGGTCCAACAAAATCAATGCCCCAACAATCAAATACTTCTACTTCGACTATACTTTGGAGGGGCATTTCCTCTCTTTTCCCTATTCCACCAGTTCTTTGACAACTGTCGCATGAGGCAACATGGTGGTAACCATCTTTGAACAAAGTAGGCCACCAAAAGCCCGATTGAAGGACTTTTGTGGCCGTCCGCAAACCATTGAAATGACCACCATAAGGAGAATTGTGGCAATGCCACAAAATGCTTTTTAATTCCTCATTCGCGACACATCTTCTTAAAAGATTGTCACTACTCAACTTAAACAAGTGAGGCTCATCCCAAACATAAAAATTAGCATCGTTCAAAATTTTTTTTCTTTGATTCCAAGTTAGATCCTCTGGTATCCAGCCAGACGCTTTGTGATTAGCCATATCTGCGAACCAGGGTCTAACTTCTTGTACCATGTACAGTTTTTCATCAGGGAATTCTTCCCTCACTTCTTTTTCATTGTTTGTCACCTCGGCATTCACTAACCGAGATAAATGATCCGCAATCAAATTTTCTGTTCCTTTCTTATCTCTTAATTCAAGATCAAATTCTTGAAGCAAAAGAATCCATCGAATAAGCCTCTGTTTAGAATCAGGCTTGGTGAGAAGATATTTGATTGCGGCATGATCAGTATAACACACCACTTTAGAACCAACAAGGTAAGAACGAAACTTTTCCAATGCAAATACAATTGCGAGAAATTCTTTTTCGGTAGTGGCATAGTTAACCTGTGCCTCATTTAAAACTTTGCTCGCATAATGTATAGCATGGAATTGTTTGTTCTTCCTTTGGCCTAAGACCGCACCAACCGCATAGTCACTAGCATCGCACATGAGTTCAAACTCAAGCGACCAATTAGGAGCGACAATTATGGGTGTGGTGGTCAAATTCTCTTTGAGTTCTAGGATAGCTTTTAGACATGAATCATCAAAATTAAATTCCATACCTTTGTTGAGCAAATTACTCAAAGGCTTTGCGACCTTGGAGAAATCCTTGATGAATCTTCTATAGAACCCAGCATGTCCCAAAAAGCTCCTTATGCCTTTCACATTCACCGGTGGGGGAAGCTTTTCAATAACCTCGATTTTTGCCGGATCGACCTCAAGCCCCTTTGAAGATACCTTATGGCCAAGAACAATCCCATCCGATACCATGAAAGTGCACTTCTCCCAGTTGAGAACCAAATTTGTTTCAATACATCTTTCTATCACCACATCAAGGTTTTTCAAGCACAGGTCAAATGACGACCCGTACACTAAAAAATCATCCATGAACACCTCGATGCTTTTCTCGATCAAATCTGAGAAGATAGCTTGCATGCACCTTTGAAATGTTGCGGGAGCATTACATAGTCCAAATGGCATTCTTCGGTATGCAAAAACGCCAAAAGGACATGTAAAGGCAGTTTTCTCGTGGTCCGCCGGATTCACTGATATTTGATTGTATCCCGAATATCCATCTAAGAAACAATAGAAATTTCTTCCGGCTAACCTTTCTAACATTTGATCCATAAAAGGTAATGGAAAGTGATCTTTTCTTGTTGCTTGATTCAACCTCCTATAATCAATACACATACGCCACCCGGTCACCGCTCTCGAAGGAATCAACTCGTTCTTCTCATTTCTCACAACCGTCAATCCACCCTTCTTAGGAACCACATGCACCGGACTCACCCATTCGCTATTGGAGATGGGATAAATCATCCCCGCCTCTAATAACTTCACAATCTCTTTTCTAACAACTTCTTTCATGGTTGGATTTAATCGCCTTTGAGGTTGTGCCACGGGCCGAAAATCATCTTCTAACATAATCTTATGCATACAATAGGCCGGACTAATACCCTTCAAGTCGGATAAAACCCATCCTATTGCTTCTTGATTCTTTGTCAATACTTCCTTCAATCGATGCTCTTCCTTGCTAGACAAACCGTTATTAATAATAACCGGCTTAGTAGAATTGTCACCGAGAAACACGTATTGAAGGATAGAAAAACACTTAGAAAGGGGGGGTTTGAATAAGTGTAGCTTTAAAAAACTTGACTGATAAAAATAAATTGCACAGTTATTTTTATCCTGGTTCGTTGTTAACTAAACTACTCCAGTCCACCCCCGCAGAGATGATTTACCTCAACTGAGGATTTAATCCACTAATCGCACGGATTACAATGGTTTTCCACTTAGTCCGCGACTAAGTCTTCTAGAGTATCCTGATCACAACCTGATCACTCCAGGAACAAATGCTTAGACACAAGCTAAGACTTTCTTAGAGTATCCTGACCACCACGTGACCACTCTAATTACAACTGCTTAGACACAAGCTAAGACTTCCTAGAGTATCCTGATCAACACTTGATCACTCTAGTTACTTACAAATTAATGTAATCAATTCTAAGAGTATTACAATTGCTTCTTAAAAGCTATAATCACAAACTGTGATATTTCTCTTAACGTTTAAGCTTAATCTCACTAATATATTACAACAGCAATGTAGTGAGCTTTGATGAAGATGAAGATTCTGAGCTTTGAATAGAATAGAGTTTCAGCAAGTTAATATGAGTTGTTTTGTTCCAGAATCGTTAACCTTGCTTCTCATCAGAACTTCATATATATAGGCGTTGGAGAAGATGACCGTTGAGTGCATTTAATGCTTTGCGTGTTCCGTACAGCATCGCATTTAATGTTATACGCTTTTGTCAACTACCTCGAGCCTTGTTCACGCTGTGTCTACTGACGTTGCCTTTAATAGCTTCTAACGTTCCTTTTGTCAGTCAGCGTAGCCTGCCACTTGTACTTCCTTCTGATCTGATGTTTGTGAATACAACGTTTGAATATCATCAGAGTCAAACAGCTTGGTGCAAAGCATCTTCTGATCTTCTGACCTTGAAGTGCTTCTGAGCGTGATACCATGAGAACTTCAGTGCTTCTGCTTCTGATCTCAAGTTCTTCTGATGCTTCCATAGACCCATGTTCTGATTCTGCCTTGACCATCTTCTAATGTCTTGCCAGACCATGTTCTGATGTTGCATGCTGAACCTTCTGAGACAAAGCTTCTGAGCGCTGAATTATGCATACTCTTTATATATTTCCTGAAAAGGAAATTGCATTTGATTAGAGTACCATATTGTCTTAAGCAAAATTCATATTATTGTTATCATCAAAACTAAGATAATTGATCAGAACAAATCTTTTTCTAACAATCTCCCCCTTTTTGATGATGACAAAAACATATATAAATGATATGAATTTGCGATCAGAAAGAGCAGACGGCAAAAGACAAATTACACAGCTATAGCATAAGCATGTGAATATGTCTCCCCCTGAGATTAACAATCTCCCCCTGAGATAAATAATCTCCCCCTGAAATAAATACTCGAAGAACTTTAATAAAAGACTTCCCTGATTATTTCGGTAGAGACGATCACATAAGCTTCTGTCTTCAGAGAATTCATAGCTTCTGACTTCTGCTTCCATTGGACAGCTTCAGAACTTGAATTTCTTTAGATCCCTAGAACACTCATAGCTTCTGATTCCTGCTTCCATTTAGGACAGCTTCAGAACTTGAATTTCTTTGATCTTTAGAACATTCACAACTTCTGATTCCTGCTTCCATCTAGGACAGCTTCAGAACTTGAATTTCTTTGATCTTCAGAACATTTACAACTTCTGATTTCTGCTTCCATTTAGGACAGCTTCAGAACTTGAGTTTTCTGGATCTTTAGAACATTCACAGCTTCTGATTTCTGCTTCCCTCGGATAGCTTCAGAGCTTTGAATTTCTACCAACATCACTTCATGCTAGATTTGTATCAGAACATTGTTGAATGTACCAGAGCATCATCAGAGCATCTCTACATCCTGAAATGTTACAGAACAAAAACTAAACGACAAAAGTCAGCATGAACGAGTCAGAACATAAAATGTATATTAGAACACATGATATGTATCAGAGCCATATAGGCTAAAATAATGTATCAGAGCAAATAGAATTTTGTCAAAGCAAATAGACAAATTTTGGATCAAATTCTATTATCAGTGCTTCTGATTCTGAAGCTTGACAGCACTCAGCTTGCTTCAGTTTCCATAAGCTTATTCTTTTTACAGAATAACGCTTCTTATGGTTTTGCTTTGATGATTCTCTTCACTTCTTTATACCTGCAAAACACTTAAACCATATAGAACTTGCAGTTCTTGTTAGTGAAAGCAACTAATTAAATCAAATCATTTATCACATATTTCTCCCTCTTTTTGTCATATCATCAAAAAATAGAAAAGATTCAGAGACAAACAAAAAGAAACACACGGAGGAAGAGGATGATTTCATTGAAGTTCAAACATCAGGTACAGAAGTACATGAAGATAAGTAAGATCAGATGTACAAAAACAGATGCAACGAAAAGAAAGAAACAACACAGACTCAATCTAGGATGGCCCTAGCCTTGACAGGATCTTGGCCAGCATCTCTTGAACTCCATTGTTGTACTCATTCTGCTTCTCTATGAAAGCTCTAAACTCATCCTGGTTCTTCTGAAGAACTTCCAGAGTTCTTGCAAGACGGGAAGGTTCATCCGAAGAAGCTTCACCGCTTCTAACCACAGGAATAGTATTATGGTCTGTAGCTTCCATAGATAGATCATTTGCAGGGATTTCCTCAACAGGAACTGATTCAGCAACATGATCTTCTACATCTGATTCTTGCATAGAAGCATCTCCATATTCTGCAGCAGGAATTTCCGAGTCTCCATTCTCAAGTGCCTGAAGAATGGCAGCTAGATTCCTGGGAGCAGAAGGACCTTCAACTTCTGGTGGGTCAACAACCTCTGGAATGACCAAGCTTGGGTCTTTCTCAGAAGGGTTTTCTCTCAGATAGTTAAAGAGAGTCTTGAAGTCTCCGAGCAGAACAGGATAATCAGGAATAAAGATAACAATATCCCTGCATGGATTTGCTTCCATTGCAGCAGCCAATCTTGCTACTTCCAATTCATCCACAAAGGGTTTCTCCTCAGCAGCAACACAATTTCTGAGAGGATGGTAGTATATACCATTATCATCCTCCAGAAGGTAACCAGGGTAACCAGGAGCAGCAGCCACTAGTCTTTTCTGTACTCCCATTGCTTCTACTTGAAAATCCTTGCGAAATCTTCTCCAGAGATTTCTTGTAGAAACATCATCCAGACCATTTAGAAATGCATCCTTCAGAAGGTCTAGACTGCTAATCACCTCATGTCTGAAAAGTTCCAGGTAGGTATAGGGTTCAGGTTCAGGCGGATTGAAGGTGAATTTGTAGTCAGGGTAGAGAAGACAGTAAGGTTTGGATTTTCTGGTAGGTAAGGGATGGGATATAGAAGGTGGAGGTGCGGTGGATGAGGAAGAAGGGATATCTGAGAGAATGATTGATGAAGATGGAATATCAGAGATGATAGATTGAGAAGAGGATGGAGTATTTGTAAAGGGAATAGGTGAGAAAGATTTATCAGAAGGAGTTGGGAGAAGAATACTTAAAGGTGTGGGGTTTAAAATAGGAGAGGAGAAGGATGATGGAGAAGGATTTGGTAAGGTGAAGTTTATTTTTGGTTCAGATGGAGGTGATTGGAAAGATGGTTTAGGGACAGAAGGAGGTGAAGTAAAAACCTGCCTGGAGGTTTGTACAGAAGAAGATATGGTTCTGCGAAAGGAATCTCTGATCCTTTTATCTCTTCGTTCTTCAGAGTCCACCTTGTCAGGATCATAGGTGACTCTCAACTTCTTGGCTTTCTTACCCTCATCTTCTTGGGCTTTTCTTTTTAGCCTAGCCTTTTGTTCCTTCTGATCCTTCTTCAGAAGATCAGCCTTGGACGGAAGTATTCTGCCACGGATCCAAGCAGGATCAATATCTGATTGCTTCCTAACACAATCTTCCAGGTAAAGCTTGACAACCTGATGCAGTTCTTCTTGAAACAAGGGGGCAAAACCTTCAACAGCAACTCTTCTTGAGAGAATGTCAGGAAAGCTTGAGCACACGGAAGGTACATTTTGAATGAGTTCTAATCTGAACAAATCCACACCATTGAAAATGAGACCTTGAACTACTCCAAGCAAATGGGATGCATTGAGTTTTCTGATGGAGTCCAGCACTTTGCTTTCAATCAGAATGTCTGAAATCATTCTTCCAAAAGGAATAGTCGTTCTTGAAATATGAGGGTACTTCGCCCTTTCGTCTTCTCTTGACTCAAAGATAGAAGTCTTCAGATTCTCAAACAAAATATGGGAGATGTTGATCTCAGTCTTTTTGCCAATGCAGAAAAGAGTATACTTGTGATCCGGACTGATGTAGGAGGAGGAGAGCATCCTCTTTCTATGGTGAAGGGAACCCAAAATAATCTCAGCCCATACTTTATAAAACGGCCTTAAGGTGCCTGTGTTATTAGAGTCAATTCCAAAAGTCTGAGAGATTTGTTGTTCAACTTTAGACCAATCAACTGATGCATGTCGAAAACCAGTCCAGCCTTCTTCATCATTCAGATTGTACAGCTTCCTGATGAGCTTTTCAGTGATAACCACTTCATGCCCTAGCACGAATGAAATGATGGCAGTTGGGGTAACCGTTGCATGTACCCAGAAATCCTTCACAAGTTCAGGATAAATTGGACCAACCAATCTATCAAGATACTTAGACCATCCTTGCTCAAAGATTCTTGCATCACACTTAAAGCCTTTTGCTTTTAGGTTGTTGATGTCCACGGCAGATTCACATAGAACTTCCAGTTCTTTCGTGGGTATTAAGCATGTTTTCAATGGAGCATAATCATATTTTCTTAGAAGGATCTGTGTAGAGGTGAGCTTTTCTTTTGAGTTCGATGAACAAGAAGATGAGTTCATGATGATTATGCTTTGAGATCAAATCAAAAACTAGGGTTTAAAAAAAATGCAACGAGGGGGATGCACAAGAGAGAGAGAAAGAGAGAAAAAGAGGGAATGAAGATGAAGCGGGTTATTTAAAAGATTTGAAAATAAAGAAATCATTATGCATTTAATGAGAAATGACATTAGGAGAGAGAACATGGTAAATGAAATGATTTAACACAGTTACCTAGGTCGGCGTCTTTTCAACTGCACGCTTTGTACTAACCGCACAGACACGTGTTCACCAACAGATAATGGATGACAGCTGTAGAATATGAATAGACTTTACGCCTTTTGATTCTGATCACTGCTTCTGATTGTCATTCTTAAGAAATGATCTGGTTCTGATAGGATCATCTTTCTTCCCAAGGATCACATCTTCTGAATGAGCTGAGGCAAGTCTAGTTGATCTTCTGATCCATTACTTCTGATATACACAGCTTCTGAAGATTCACTTCTTTGTTCTGCAGCTTCTGATAAGACAAAACTGTATCTGCCGAAATTCTTAAGCTGCTTTGTTTCATCAGAAACAAGTTTATCATCAAACCAGATATTTATTGATTCGTCCACAATCAATGTTCCAATATTGTATATTCTGTAGCATTTAGAGCATTCAGAATAATCAAGAACGAAACACCATTGCTTTAGAAACAAACAAAACAGATGGTTCCAAGACTAATAAACTTTCTTTTCTGATCTCCTACAAACATAGTTTCTTCAACAGATTTAAGTACCAGAACTTGGAAGACAGTCCTTCTTCCCTTCAAGTGCTGAGACCAACTTGAGTCCAGGTGACATGACATGTTGACTTTTATCTTCTTTGTCGCCAAGAGAATCTGCAAAAGAAATAGTCTTTTTCTTTGGTACCCACATCTTCTTGGGTCCTTTCTTGTTAGTTCTCCTCAAGTTCTGATTGAACTTTGGTTTAACATTGTAAGCAATAGGAGGAAGAGCATGATAATTCTTAATGTGAGTTTCATGATATTTCCTAGGTTGTGTCACATGCTTTTTGGTGTGTGTAACGTGAAAGCTTTGTGCATGTGATGTGTGCTTAATATCATGGGAGTGGCCAAATTTAAATTGGTTATACAGAGGCTTGTATGATATTTTCATATCATCCACAGATTCAAGCTTGTATGGGATTTCACCCTCATAACCAATGCCAACTCTTTTGTTTCCAGACACAGCATATATCATAGAAGCTATCTGACTTCTGCCAATACTTCTAGATAAGAACTTCCTGAAACTTAAATCATATTCTTTCAAAATATGGTTTAGACTAGGAGTGGATTTTTCTGAATCAGAAGGAGATCCAACATTATTGGATAATTTTAAAAGTTTTTCTTTTAATTCAGAATTCTCCAACTCAAGCTTCTTTGTTTCAAATTCAAATAGCTTTTTCAGCTTTTTGTATTTGAGACTAATCTGAGACTTGTATTCCAGAAGTTCTGTTAGACTGGAAACTAACTCATCTCTAGTAAGTTCAGAAAATACCTCTTCAGAATCTGATTCTGATGTAGATTCTGATCCGTCATCTTCTGTCGCCATCAGCGCACAGTTAGCCTGCTCATCTTCAGAGTCTGAATCATTTTCTGACTCATCCCAGGTTGCCATAAGACCTTTCTTCTTATGAAACTTCTTCTTGGGATTTTCTTTCAGAAGTTTTGGACACTCATTCTTGTAATGTCCAGGCTCATTGCACTCATAGCAGACAGCCTTCTTCTTGTCAGATCTTCTGTCATCAGAAGATTCTCCACGTTCAAATTTCTTTGAACTTCTGACGCCTCTGAACTTCCTTTGCTTGTTCTTCCAGAGTTGATTTAGCCTTCTGGAGATCAAGGACAGTTCATCTTCTTCTTCAGATTCTGATTCTTCAGAATCTTCTTCTCTAGCCTGAAAAGCGTTAGTGCATTTCTTGATATTGGATTTTAATGCAATAGACTTACCTTTCTTCTGAGGCTCGTTTGCGTCCAGCTCAATTTCATGGCTTCTCAAGGCACTGATAAGCTCTTCCAAAGAGACTTCATTCAGATTCTTGGCAATCTTGAATGCAGTCACCATTGGGCCCCATCTTCTGGGCAAACTTCTGATGATCTTCTTTACATGATCAGCCTTGGTGTAGCCTTTGTCGAGAACTCTCAATCCAGCAGTCAAAGTTTGAAATCTTGAAAACATCTTTTCAATGTCTTCATCATCCTCCATCTTGAAGGCTTCATACTTCTGGATTAGTGCAAGAGCTTTGGTCTCCTTGACTTGAGCATTTCCTTCATGAGTCATCTTCAAGGACTCATATATGTCATGGGCCGTTTCCCTGTTAGATATCTTCTCATACTCAGCATGAGAGATAGCATTCAGCAAAACAGTCCTGCATTTGTGATGATTCTTGAAATCTTTCTTTTGATCATCATTCATTTCGCTTCTCGTGAGCCTTACACCAGTAGCTTTAACAGGATGTTTGTAACCATCCAACAGAAGATCCCATAGATCAGCATCTAGACCAAGAAAGTAACTTTCCAGTTTATCTTTCCAGTATTCAAAGTTTTCACCATCAAATACTGGTGGTCTAGTATAACCATTGTTACCATTGTATTTCTCAGCAGAGCCAGATGTAGATGGAGTTGGATTTGCTTGAGATTCACCAGCCATCTTTTACTGAAGCGTTTTTCTCTTCCTGAATCTTTTCTAAACACGGTTAAGTGTTTGCACCTTAGAACCGGCGCTCTGATGCCAATTGAAGGATAGAAAAACACTTAGAAAGGGGGGGGTTTGAATAGGTGTAGCTTTAAAAAACTTGACTGATAAAAATAAATTGCACAGTTATTTTTATCCTGGTTCGTTGTTAACTAAACTACTCCAGTCCACCCCCGCAGAGATGATTTACCTCAACTGAGGATTTAATCCACTAATCACACGGATTACAATAGTTTTCCACTTAGTCCGCGACTAAGTCTTCTAGAGTATCCTGATCACAACCTGATCACTCCAGGAACAAATGCTTAGACACAAGCTAAGACTTTCTTAGAGTATCCTGACCACCACGTGATCACTCTAATTACAACTGCTTAGACACAAGCTAAGACTTCCTAGAGTATCCTGATCAACACTTGATCACTCTCGTTACTTACAAATTAATGTAATCAATTCTAAGAGTATTACAATTGCTTCTTAAAAGCTATAATCACAAACTGTGATATTTCTCTTAACGTTTAAGCTTAATCTCACTAATATATTACAACAGCAATGTAGTGAGCTTTGATGAAGATGAAGATTCTGAGCTTTGAATAGAACAGAGTTTCAGCAAGTTAATATGAGTTGTTTTGTTCCAGAATCGTTAACCTTGCTTCTCATCAGAACTTCATATATATAGGCGTTGGAGAAGATGACCGTTGAGTGCATTTAATGCTTTGCGTGTTCCGTACAGCATCGCATTTAATGTTATACGCTTTTGTCAACTACCTCGAGCCTTGTTCACGCTGTGTCTACTGACGTTGCCTTTAATAGCTTCTAACGTTCCTTTTGTCAGTCAGCGTAGCCTGCCACTTGTACTTCCTTCTGATCTGATGTTTGTGAATACAACGTTTGAATATCATCAGAGTCAAACAGCTTGGTGCAAAGCATCTTCTGATCTTCTGACCTTGAAGTGCTTCTGAGCGTGATACCATGAGAACTTCAGTGCTTCTGCTTCTGGTCTCAAGTTCTTCTGATGCTTCCATAGACCCATGTTCTGATTCTGCCTTGACCATCTTCTGATGTCTTGCCAGACCATGTTCTGATGTTGCATGCTGAACCTTCTGAGACAAAGCTTCTGAGCGCTGAATTATGCATACTCTTTATATATTTCCTGAAAAGGAAATTGCATTTGATTAGAGTACCATATTGTCTTAAGCAAAATTCATATTATTGTTATCATCAAAACTAAGATAATTGATCAGAACAAATCTTGTTCTAACACGTATTTCAAGTGAGACGGTAACACATTCAACTCCACCTTTTGCTCTTCAACTTTAGGTTCATCCTTCAACTCTTAAATTTGAGTTTCAAATGGATTCATCTCATCACAAGCCTCTAAATTTCTCAAGCAATCTTCAATTTATTTCTCTTGATCTTTGGTGAGAACTTCAAGAGCTTCTATTAAAGTCTTCTCAAGAGGATTCGACAAGTGCATTTGATTCTCCACTTTCATAATAGCCCTTTCGGTAGCATCGATTCTAAAACAATCATCATCATCACTCGGATGCTTGATGGCTTCAAAGAGATCAAGACATAAATCTTCATCTTGGTACCTTAATTTCATTAATCCATCATCAATATCTATCATCATTCGGGCCGTCTTCATAAAAGGCCTTCCTAAGATCAATGGTATATCAGGATCTTCTTCCATGTCTATGACAACAAAATCAACAGGAAACCAAAATTTGTCAACCTTGACAAGCAAGTCTTCCGCAACTCTATGAGGATGAGCTGTGGATTTATCCGCTAATGATAACGTCATTCTAGTCGGCTTCAAGTCATTAATTCCTAACCTTCTCACCATAGACAATGGGATCAAATTAATGCTAGAGCCGGTATCCACCAATCCTTTTCCTATTTGAACATTTCCAATAGACACCGGCAAGGTTACCCGACCAGGATCATTTGATTTAATCGGTGTAGTGCGTTGAATTAACGCATTACAACAAGAGCTCACCGTTACTACCTCCGGATCCAAGAATCTTCTCTTCTTAGTGATGATGTCTTTGATAAATTTAGAGTACATCGGAATTTGCTCTAATGCTTCGGAAAAAGGTACATTGATTTGCAACTTGCTAAAGATGTCCAAGAACCGAGCATAGTGCTTCGCATCCTCTTTCTTTGACGGACCGGGAGGGTAAGGTAATTTCTTCACATGAATTGAGTTTTCTTTCATCTTCCCTTTTTCACTCACACTCAATTTTTTTCTCTCTTTTTCTACAACTTTCTCAAGAGTTTCTTTTTCCACTAATTCTTTCTCTTTCTCATTTTCAACTAAATCACCCTCAAGATTTTTTTCTACTTCAATCTCCCTATATTTTTCACTTTCAACAATTTCTTCCTCAACAATCTCTCCTACACCCATATCAATATTTCTACCGCTACGAGTTAGAATTGACTTACAATGCTCACGAGGATTTTCTTGTGTAGTAGCCAAAAAAGGACCTTTGTTTTGATCGGCAAGTTGCTTTGACAATTGCCCGACTTGAGTTTCAAGGTTCTTTATTGCGGCATCCGTACTCTTTTGGCTTGCAATTTGCAATTGCATGAATTGGCTAAGAGTGTCCTTGATTGAAAGCTTTGTTTGTTGAGGTTGTTGATTGTAACCACCTTGATAAGGATTTTGACGATTCGATGGACCCGCATCCGGCCTCCATCCTTGTTGATAACCTTGATTACCTCTTTGTTGGTAACCTTGGTTATGGTTGTAAGGTTGTTGTTGTCTCCCACCATAGCCTTGATTCGGATTTGCAACATAGTTCACCTCTTCACCCGGTGGAGGATAAAAACCAGTTTGATGGTCACCCCTACACAATTCACAACACATCACCTGTTGATTTTTAGAAGGGATCCCATGTATCTCTTTGATTTGTTGAGGGAGTTTTGACATTTGTTGAGTGAGCAATTCTACTTGTTGTGTCAATAACTTGTTTTGAGCAAGTATTGCATCACTAGTATTCAATTCAAGAACTCCAGGTTTTCTTTGCGATGCACTACGGTTGTGTTTCCCTTGATGATCATTCAAAGCCATCCTATCAATGATAGCAATTGCTTCAGCAACTGTTTTTGACATCAACGAACCACCCGCGGTAGCATCTAAAAGAGTTTTTGGTTGAGGTTGGAGTCCATTCCTAAAGATATGGATTTGAGACAATTCATCAAACCCATGACCTTTGCATTTTATAACCATGGACTTGAACCTCTCCCATGCTTCATTGAGAGATTCATTCGAACCTTGAGAGAACACCGCAATAGAAGTTTTCGCTTCCATGAACCTATTGTGAGGAAAGAACCGATCCAAGAACTTCTCTTCTAACTCGTTCCATTTTGTCATAACATTATTTGGTTGATCAAGGTACCATTCCTTAGCTTTCCTAATTAAGGAATGAGGAAAGAGTCTCCTGAACACCTGTTCTTCTTCGGCTTCCGGAGCACCAATGGTTCCGGCGATCTCATAGAACTTTGTTAGATGAGTAAAAGGATCCTCGTGATCTGCTCCTGTGAAAGGATTCTTATAAAGTAATTGAAGTAACCCCGTTTTCATCTCGGAGTTTCTTCCATTGGCTTGATCACGAGCAAATTGTGCATTGAGTCGAGGGCTATTAACACAAGGCCCTCGAGCTGGAACATTAGGATCCACAGCCATTTCTTCCTCAACCAAGTTTTCAACCGGAGTTGAAGAAGAAGATGCTTCTTGTTGTTGTCTTCTTTCCCTAGCTAGTTGTCTCCTCCAACGAGTTTTGCTATTCTCTCTACGAGCAGTCCTCTCAATCTCAGGATCAAAAAGGAGTTGATATGCAGGTATACGTCCTCGCATAAACTGTAATCTGAAAAACTAACCAAGCAAATTAACAAACACAAGGAAAATAAATCTAGAAACAAGATATTAATTATAAGACTCAATACAAAACAAACTATTGCAATGCTTGCAATATCTAAACAACAATCCCCGGCAACGGCGCCATTTTGTTGAAAGAGTATTGTGGTGTACTTTTCGTTTATATCGTATCCACAGAGATTATTGCGATATCACCGCCGTTCTATAGCCTATTTTGTCTTGAGTTAATGTTACTTTAGTTTTGGATTTGCAAAAGATCATTTAACAATTTTAGTAGCAAAGAGTAAATTTATGAAAGTTCTAAGTTGAAGAAAATGTATCAAGATTTGATTTCATCAACCTAAATTTGTATGTTTCCTTATAAATATATGCCTATGAACTTGCTAACCATCAATATAATTACATATCGACGTCTATATCGTCCGTGTCCGCAACGATATAGCTAGATTTATCGTATTGTTTAACCGACGATTTCTCCACCGTTTAAACAATACAAGTAACGTTTTAAAAACCGATACTTAGTAAACATCAAACGCTAAATCCATGTCTGCAACTTATAGTTTGAAAGATGATAAGTTAGGTCTAGATACAAACATTGATGTCTCAAACATTTGTACCATAGAAAAGCTTTAATAAACAAACTAAACCATCTATATTGATCATCACTTGTTCATACACAATATATTCACAAGAAATACATACAAAAGGTTAGGAAGATTACATCTTATCTTGATACAAAAGAGATTTAGCTATCCATGAGAATGGTAGCTTGCTCAAGAAGTAAAGGATGAAGATCAACAAGCATCAAAGGCGATTAATCGACGATCAAGGCTTCGAATCTTCAACTCTTAGTTTGCTACAGTGTTTTGTGCTCTTCTTTGTCTCTAAAAATATCTCTCTATATATGCCAAAGTGATCTGGCCCATAAACAATTAAACAAAGTTTTGCAAACCGCCTTAGCGCGGTGCAGCCCGCTATCAAAAATTACTAAACCGCCCAAACGCGCTAAGCGGGCTCCAGACCTCGCTTAGCGCGGAACTTTCTGCCAGAACTTCCTTCTTTTCTTCAAAACCGCGCTTAGCGGGCCCAACCTCGCTTAGCTCGCTACCTCTTTCCAGCAATCCTTGGTTTTGGTCTTGGAACATCTTCAAAGCCCTTTTTCCATGGTCCAAGCTTCCACTTATCTATAAAAACTACAAAATCCAACACAAATTGCAAAGATAAGAATTATTCAACAATAATATAAATATAAGAATATATATATATATATATATACCAAATGATAATAAAATACTACTATTAACCACAAAAAGACTTGAGAGTTACCAAAAATTACCTAAGATATTTACACAAATTGGTAACTAACATATATGTTGTTTAAAATCGATTTTGGACTGAAAATAGGTGGAATCGCAGGGCCTGTCGCAGACCTGAGATTTGGTAAAATCGCAGGTCCGCTGAGCGGAGGACCCGACCTGGTTAGCTTCTGTCTAACGTCCCTAGAGGTCTGCTGATCGGAGGTTTGAAGGAATTCGCTTCTGCCTTGCGTCGCTAAGAGAACCTTGTTGTGCGGGAATTTTTCTAAAACTTTAAAATGACGTATCTTTTGATCCGTGAATCTTTTCTTAGTGCCGTTTTGGGTGTTGTGCAAGTAATTAAATGTTTTATATGATAAATGATGAATATGGGCAGTGGCCGACTTTATTTCTTTAAAACTCGATTTAATTACTTTATGAGAATTGAACATTGTGTGCATATGAAATAGGTGTGACAATGTATTTGATGTGGTGATGAATTGGTTGTGATTATTATTATGATTGTGATGAATGCATGACTATTTGAATGATGTTGAAAACATGTACATACTTATTCGGTGATGTGGTGTTGAGATGAGTTGTTCATCGTGATTCGGTGATGTTTTTAAGTATGTTATGTGTGTTTCATTCATTCATATGCATTTGGTGATGGATCCCAGTGATGCTTGGATCAATGGTGGACATATTTCCCATTGTGCGGAAATTGTGTCTGTGGGCCGTATCTCGATGAGGTGTAGATCAGTTAGGTGGATTGATTCCACGGTTTATTGGTACCACATGCATAGTGTCAGTTGTGTCATTTGCATTTTGTCATAACATGATTGTATGGATTTCTGTGTTATGTGTTGTAATCTATTATTGTGTGAATTGATGAATAATAGATGTGAATATGAATATGTATAATTGGGTGAACGGTATATTATGATGCTTGTTGCTTATGAATTACATAATATTTATTAACTGCAAATGAGACACCCTTACATGTTGTCATTTTCAGATTGAGGAGTAGCGACATTAGTGCTTGGTGAGGATGACTCGTAGAGTTTATCCGTTTATGTTGGGTCGTGTCAGTCATGCTCTGATCTTGTAACACTGGGGAACAATAGTTTTAGAGTTTATGAGATTACTCTATTTTATTTGGTGATGAATTGTTTTTCCATTTGGTTGTATTTGACGATGTTTCTTATTCCGCTGTGATAAACATGATTATGTTTTGGTGAACCATTTCCTAATGAAGCATGACTTGATCATGATTGTTTTATTTATTTTAAATAATTGTGGCACCCTTGTGTTTATGTTTTTACTCTGATATATTTATTTAAATTGCCACAGGGTTTAGAAGGGTGTTACAACAGTCACAACGTTCAAAATCAAAAAATCAAAATTTCAAAAGAACAATTTCGAAAAAAAGGACCCGCTAAGTAAAAAAGAAACATTCAAAATTTGGCTTAGGCAAAAGTTAGGGCATCCCGATGGGCGGAAATTCAAAAGAACTGACCCATGCAAAAGTTAGGGATTGAAATTTAAAAAAAATTGGAGAAATAAGTTTGTGGCTGCCACCTCAAGAATCATATGTGCTTTCAACCATGCTTGAACTTTATCTAAGGTTTTCATCTACGCGACTAAGAAATTCTCTTGCAGATCAAATACACCCGTTGGATTAATCGAACTTAGGATTGGAGAATATCAAGGAGAATGGGATGGGATAAATAAATTTTGAGCCTTATATCCTTTATTTATTAAACCACGAACCATGACCATGTTACAACCTTCAAAAGTCCTAATTGAAGCAAAGTCAACTATGAAAGCATACTAAGCATAATTGTGTTATACTGACTCCTATGTTTGTTAAATTATTGCTAACCACTTCGTTTCTTCAAACATTCATCTCTAATCATCCATTTCTAATTCATAACGAACTTCGATTTCAAAACTTGCATGTGCATAACTAAGAATTACTTTTCATAATGTACAAATTTATCTACGAATCAACACTTAGCATCGAGGAAATCTCAAAATTGGTTTGATAAAAGATAATTCATTTCAATAAACTCCTAAATAGGGGAACCACATTTAGAAGGTTCTCCTAATCATTGGCAAATTCCAATGATCATAGGGGCATGTCACATGAAGATCCTACTGACTTGGGGCGACCATTCTAAGACCTGTCAACCTGGGCATACATTTATAGTCGTCAGGGGCATATCTCTTCAAGATTCGAACACTTGGAGCATTCAGTATCAAATTAATATCATACCATGGTTAGACCTCCATATCTTGGAGATCAAGGGCAAACCCTTCGACTATCAAATGTTAAAGTGGTGCGTATCAAATTCGTATAGTAAGACTCAAGTTCCTTCTAGGGGTACTTCCTCCGGATCCTGGAGAATGGGGGCATTTCAGATAAACTTCATCTTACGGCGTGTAGGATCCAAGTCTTTTTCAAAGCAACTTCAAGTACAAAGACTCAAAGACTCGGGGCAATTCGTATCGAATTTATATCGCACCATGGTTTATCCCACCATATCCTGGAGATCGAGGGCAGACCTTTCAACTATCAAATGTTGGGGAAGTGCATATCAAATTTGTATGGTAAGTCATTCTAAGTCAAAGGCGTGGAGTATTTCAAAAATCAAAATAATGGGGCTAGCCATCTCAAGTGCATACTATGATAAAACTACGTCCAAGCTCATATCTAAACATATCTCTGCGAATACCCAACAAATTGGGGAAAGATATACCATAAAGGGGAAAGCTATCCTCATATCTTCACAATCCCCAGTGAATCTCTCTCCCACGTCTGCGATCTTCGGATTCAAAACGAGTATCAGGAAATCATGCTAGCATAACATCCTACCATCATGTGACAAACAACCTTGTTACATTAAAAGACTCAATGTAAGGGTATTGGGGAGTTAGTCAATTAAAAGACTCAATGGTCTAAAGGAGGTGAAAACTCCGAATTTCATTCTTAACATTCTGCACACATACAAAATTAATCGACATCACCATCATTCCCCAACAGGCTATCATCGACAAAATACGTGAGTAGCCTCATGCGCCTCAATCAATCTAAGACGTGAGAAGCCTCACACACCCCTAGTCCTCATCCAGATGCGCGCCCCATGGCTCCCTGAGAACCATAGTACCCGGTGACCATCGAATAATCAACCATTACATTCTAGCCGTCCCTTCATCAGATTTTGGATCGACGCCCTTATATCTCTATTCTGAGAGCAATTAGATCTGAAACGAATGGCCAGGATCCGGTAGGCCCACGTACCAGCTAAGGAACATTCAATGTTCAACTTCCAATCGTGGCACTACCAATGTTTCATATTATGACCTCGGTTAAGAGCAGACATAACTGTTAAAGGTACCACAATCAAATGATATTAGGCAGCATATCTACGACTTATATCTAAAACCTAGTCATCGTCAGTTTACAGGCGTATCATTCAAAGCTCTCAAATATCAAGTTAAAACGTTCCAATTACCAAATTCAAGTTCAAACTTTCCTATATTTCAAGATCACACTCTCAATTATCAAATTCGACTTTCACCTTGTTACGTTAGTCCCTGAGTAGTAACAAGTTACCTTTGATCCGCGTCATCTTCGTTTGGTTACCTTCGATATGCACGAGTTATCCGCGTCGTCTTCGTTTGGTTACCTTCGATATGAATGAGTTATCTGCGTCGTCTTCCTTTGGTTACCTTCTATATGCACGAGTTATCCGCGCTGTCTTCGTTTGGTTACCTTCGATATGCACGAGTTATCTGTGTTGTCATATCAATCTCTAGCATTGACGAGTTATCTGCGTCGTCTTTTTTTGGTTACCTTCGATATGAACGAGTTATTCGCGTCGTCATATCAATCTACGTATACTTCTCCAAGCATTAATGAGTTATCCACGACTCATAACAAGATCTAATCATCATCAGTCCACGGGTACTCTGTTCAGAGCCTTTGGATATCGAATTTCAATTAGTAAATTCAAAATATTCCGATGGCCAAACTTTATACTCCTGTTATACTACGAATCTGCGACATAACTTTGTACATAGAGCCATGTGCAACACCAAGTTATATACTCGTCAATCTTCCCTAATGGTAGCGATAGATTCGAATCCCGTATTGTTTATCCTCCGAAGTAGTGATGAACATGCGAATCCGCGATATAACTTTGTACATGGGGCCATGTGCAACACCAAGTTATTTATTTGACAATCTATCCCCTATGGTAGTGATAGATTTGAATCTCGTATTGTTTATCCTCCGAAGTAGTGATGAACATGCGAATCCATGATATAACTTTGTACATGGGGCCATGTGCACCACCAAGTTATTTATTCGGCATTCTATCCCCTAGGGTAGCGATAGATTCGAATCCCGTATTGTTTATCCTCCAAAGTAGTGATGAACACGCGAACCCACGATATAACTTTGTAGATGGAGCCATGTGTAGCACCAAGTTATTTATTCGTCAATCTATCCCCTAGAGTGGCGATAGATTCGAATCCCATACTGTTTATCCTCCGAAGTAGTGATAAACATGCGAATCTGTGATATAACTTTGTACATGGGGCCATGTGCAGCACCAAGTTATTTATTCGTCAATCTATCCCCTATGGTAGCGATAGATTCGAAACCTGCATTATTTATCTTATAGATTGTGATAAATTTGCAATGATTGCGATATAATTCATTGTGTTAGTCTCGAAGCTTCAATGGAATATCAAAATCATGGTACGAGAGTACGCGATACGCTTGCTCTGTCAGTCCCTAGGCTTTAGCAAGTTAATTCTTCATGCTTCCCCAACTCTATTTGGACGGATCCCAATACAGAGTTTGGACTCGTATCACTTACCCCCCAAGGTCGCGGTAAGAATGCAGAATCTTCGCACTATATCACTTACCCCCCAAGGTCGCGGTAAGAATGCAGAATCTTTGCATTGTATCACTAACCCCCCCAAGTTCGCGGTAAGAATGCAAAATCTTCGATAAACATTCTCGACTTTATTGGAAATATAGAGTCAACATTTATGACAAGTGTATCTCGTGGCTATAAGTGTCTATCTTATAGCGAAAGTGGATATGTCAAATCACAAACCCAGGTATGAATAAGTTAACTGCGTTATCTATGCCTATTTACTGGTAAAATTTTGGGGTCTTCCATTATTTAATTACCCTCATATATGAATGTACGAGAACTGCGTACTCTCGCACCCTTCAATCGAAGAGTAATTAAATAAGGACAACTGTCATACCCCAAATTTGACCCACTAAGACTTGTCCCTCCTTATTTATTTTATTCGCACATCATTTAAAATACATATGTATTAATATATGTATGTATGCATGTATATAAGTGTGATCAAGATTATAAAATGGATGTATACTTCTATTTAATCTCTTAGGCTTCACATCCATAAGATGTGAGGTCATTAGGTTTTATTGATAAAATGAGGGTATACATTAAGTAAAAGTGTATATTTTATTGGGCTTATTATTCATAAAATATGAGGCCCCATTTCAAAATTCAAAATTATTTTTAAACTTGGATTTTATAAACTTCCTTGGTTTATTTATAATATTTTTGGATTTTGTAATTATTTGTTTACAAATATAATAGTTTACTTGTAAATTATTTATATTTTTTAAATAATAAATATTTGCTCGCCTTTCATATGCTTTCAAATGGGTTTTTATTTCAAATAAATAACATAGCACAATTGGTAAGGCATAAGGCTTGCAAGTAAGAAATCACGGGTTTGAGTTCCCCAAGTGGCATTTTCAAACTTTTTCCCCTATTTTTTTTTTTTTTACTAATTTTCAAAATGTCAAATTTTGGGCTTTTTGGGTGTGGATTATTTCCCTTTTGGGATTTTTAACCTAAATTTCACATTATAAATAGGACCTTTGGCAATCCTATTTGGGAGGTCTTTTCCACTAACACGTACACAATTCACGCACACAAATCACTTTTCAATCTTTTTTTCTACGCTTTCAATTTTTTTCTACGCTTCTCTTCTCCCTCAGAGGGTTTGTCTTGAACAACCCTAACCTGTCGTTGTCGATTAACTGACAACGGCCGACAAACCCTTTCCCTTTTTCAAACTCAAATTTTCAACTCAAACTTATTAACTGACAACGGCCGACAAACCCTTTCTCTTTTTAAAACTCAATTTCTCAACTCAAACTTTTGGCCGACGATTTCATATGAGGCCTCCCTTTTTTAAAACGTTTTTTTTCTCAAACTTTTGGCCAATGATTGTTGAGACCCCTTTTGCTTTCAAAAACTTTTTGGCCAATGATGATACCTGAGGCCTCTCCCTTTTCTAAAAAACCCATGTTTTGGCCAATGATTGCCTATGAGGTCTCCCTTTAAAAAATGTTATTTTGGCCAATGATGATACATGAGGCATTCCCTTCTCTCTTATATTTTATTGTTGCTACATTTTGGTTTAAATTTTACGATCATAATCTTATTTTCTCAACCCTTGGAATTTTTTCCTCTTTTGACCAGTGATTAATCTCGTATAATATGAGGCCAACCCTTTTTTAACTAATAACTTTCCAAATAACCTTTTTTACACCTTACAATTGTAATTTTAAAATCTTAAGGCTAAATGGGTCCCTTTGAGTACAAGGGAGGCAAAAGGTGCCTAACACCTTCCCTTTGCCTAATTAACTTACTTACCCAAAATCTCAATTTTTCTTTAATTTTTAAAGTTTTACCCTTTTTTCCTTTAAATAAAGGGCGGCGGCTCTGTTTTTCTAAAAATTTTTAAGTCGGTTGCCACAAGCGCGATCCTCTCTGATTGACTCTTATTTTGTTTTCAAAAGCCCGCTAAGCGAGTTTGCGATTTTTGCAGAAATCCCTGCGCAACCTGCATTAAACCAGTCCCAAACTTTTGTCCAAAAACATGTTTTAATCATTATATTCTAGCGATTTAAAGCCTATTAACCTAGTTCTAACATGCATAATTCATTCTAAACATCAAATCATAAATGCTCATCAAAACTTCATGAATCCTCATTAAATTCTAAACCTTCAAATCCATAAATATGGTGGATTTGACTCTAGATCATGTTATCATTCATCAATACAACAATCATCAACATCATTAATCATATTAATTATACAGTCCAAACAAACAATCATCATAGTTCATCAAGATCATCAAAGGTATCACAAAACCCCAACATACAATTATCAACCCCTTAAATCAAATATAATAATTACGATAACCCCCTTACCTTAGATTATTGGCTAGTTTGATCCCCTTCTCGAATTCTACGGTTGATTCTCCTCTTCTTTCCCTAACTCTCTCTTTCTTTCACGCTTCTCCAAAAAAATTCTACGATGAATGAATATTCTCCTCTTTTCCTCTATTTACTAAGTTACCCTTGAGACTCCTAATATGATATTCCTATTACGCCCTTACTAACTCCATCTCACATTATCTCCTTAATTTATTTTAATTAAATAGTAATAATGCTAATTAGAACTATATTTATTTTATTCTAACCAACAACTTAATTCTACTACCTCACACACATCAACACAAACATCATACGTCACATAAACATCACATATACTCCTCGATAAATCACAATGACTCATATAATCACACAAAACAACCAAATATTAGATTAAATAATTAAAAATTTCAGGGTGTTACACGCCGACGACTTCGGTTGATACGACCAAATAAAGATACAGTGTCTCCCCGTTCTCTGGTCGTGACAAGGCCAGGGGTTGCGAGAGGGTTTACATGAGATGGAGGAGAGGTTACTCGTACTCGTAGGTCCATTCAAATGTTGCTTC
The DNA here is from genome assembly GCF_029867415.1 of Vicia villosa. Lineage (NCBI taxonomy): Eukaryota > Viridiplantae > Streptophyta > Magnoliopsida > Fabales > Fabaceae > Vicia > Vicia villosa. The sequence continues at coordinate 152,024,073 of NC_081183.1, forward strand.
TCTGCGTAAAAGTTTAAAAAATGGGAGTGCGTGTTGGGCGAATTTTGCCACAAATCGGGATAACGACGTGAGCATTCCATTCGGGGATTGGATAGATTTTTTTGTGCTCCGAGTGGGGAACTCAGAGAATGCCCGACATTTGTCAAGGTTGGATTCTATTTCTCGTTCTGTTAGGTAGAATCCACGGAACTTGTCTGCTCGTACCCCAAAGGTGCATTTTTCCGGGTTGAATCTCATTTTACATTTCCTTGCCTGGTCAAAGACCTTCCTCAGATGGGCTGTGTGGTCGGTCTCTTCTCGTGATTTCACGATCATGGCTTCCATGTAGACCTCGAGGGTATCTCCGATCTCGTCGTCGAACACTTTGTTCATCATTTGTTGATAAGTTGCTTCAACATTTTTCAGGCTGAAGGGCATCACATTGTAATAGTAATTTCCTGACTCATTCATGAATTTCGTGCATTATTTGTCGCTCCTCGTCATGGGTATCTGATTATAACCTGAATATGCATCCATAAATGATAAAAGTTCAAAGTTGGCCGAAGCGGGTGTCGAGGTTGACTGATCCTTGTGTCTTCTCTTTCTTCAGCACGTCCTTGGTGAAGTGGGTGTCGAGGTCGACTGATCCAACATAAGGAACTGTCTTCTGCTCTTGGAGTGTTGGCTTGGATGCTGGTCAGGACTATTTATTGGTATTGGAGGCAGCGAAGATTGAGTGATGTCCCTTGGTGGTTGCGTCGAAACACCTTCTCGCAGCTTCGATGTTATCTTACACGGTGACCACGCGACCTCTATTAGTGTAGTACATCATCTTGAGATGGACCGAGGAAGGTACGACGGTCATCACGGAGAGAGTTAGTCGGCCCAGGATGCAGTTGTACAGAGATAGGCAGTCTATAATTAGGAGGCAAATCTTGACTTGCCTCGCCGTTTCATCACGGTTTGGTGGTGGTGCCACTGAATCCTTGGAGACCAGACCCCACATAAGTTGTCAGGTGGGACTCGTCGAGCTGAAGGGTCTTGTAAAGCTGGGAATACATGATATCAACGAAACTGCCCTGGTCAACCAGAATACGTCGCACGTCAAAGTTTATTTTTACTCGAACGAGCAATGGGATGTTGGAGTTAGGGGCTCCACCGGGTAGTTCCTCAAGGTAGAAAGTGATGGGCTTAGATTTTCCTTTGAACCTACTGAGAGTTGGGTTCTTGTTTGAGCTGGCATCAATGAGCTTATTGAACTTCCTTTTCACTGATCCAATAGTTAGTTGTCCGAGGAGGCCTCCTCCCGAAATGACCATAGTTGAAGGGAATTTCTCCCATGGGCTTAGTGCGGACAGCTCGTCAGAGACTTTGAAATATTCTAGCCGAGAGACACAGAGGGCAACTTGGATCGGACCCGCGTCGAAAGATTCGTCCTTTTTGGTATACTTCATCAAGCGGCCCTCCCTGATCAATGTTTCGATTGCGTCTTTGAGGTGGACGCAGTTCTCAGTAACGTGGTTGTGGCCCCTGTGAAACCTGCAGTACTTGGTTTTATCAACCAAGGGCTTGATAGAAGTGGCTTTAGGGAAACGCATTTTGCCTTCTTGGAATTTGGTGTTCTGGCACTTAGAGAGGATGCACTCGCGGGGAGCGGTAAGAAGTGCGTATTCAGTGAAGCAGCCGTAAGTTCCTCTATGCTCTCGTGTTTCATGAGGTATGTCGTCCCTTATTTTCTCCTCTATGCTCTCGTGAGCTGAGCTTTGTTAGAAGCCTCTTTCTCCTCGTACAAGATGTATGCCTGTGCTTTATGGAGAAGCTCGTCCATAGTTTTTGGGGGCTCGATTCCGACAGCCTTTTGGAATTCACTACTCTCGTGCAGTCCCTTCTCGAGGATGTATTTCTTCATTTCATCAGTTTTGGTGACCTAGATGGCTTCACGATCAAAGCGATCAATATATCTGCACAGGGGCTCATCGGCTCCCTGCATGATCGCCTCCAGTGTTGCCTCTGACTTACGGTGTCGTCGAGAGGCAATAAAGTGTCTCGTGAACTGTGCCTTAAGCTGTGCCTAAGTATTGATGGACTCCGGGGCGAGCTTCTTGTACTAGCTCATGAAATCCTTCCTGAGTGTTATCAAAAACACCCTACATCTTATGGCGCCCCCAAAGTCGTGGTAATCGAGAGCGACTTCAATGTCCTTGAGGTGGTCGTTAGGATCTGTCTATCCATCGTAGGCGTTGAGAATTGGGGGGTTTTCTAGTCTGCGGGGGAGAGGGACCCTCTTGGTCGCTTAGGCTAGTGGGCAGCGAGGGTGATCTTTGTTGCTTCGGACGGGGGATCAGGAAGGTGATGAGTGATAGTGACGGTCTCTGTCATGTAGGGCCCGCCCTTCAGCGATTTCCTTAATTTGTCAATATCTTCAGCAGCCTTGGTCTTCTTGGGAGCCGGGGAGCATCGCTCCTTACGAGGGGGAGTGCGCTCTCGCTTCTTGGTGGCCATCAGCATCTGCCTTTCCAGTCGAGGTCCCCAATCTCGTGGTTGGTGGGATAAGCTCTGAGACTCTTAGTGCCCATGCCTCCACGGAGGAGTTGGGATGGTGTCTCTTCCCGTCGAGGGGAAAATGTGCAGGATCTGGAACGACATGACATTTGAGGAGGTGTTTGAGACCGTGCCCCTCCTCTCCAGGGAGAGCGTGAGTAGGATCTGGGCCAACGGTGTCTCTGCGAGGGAGTGCGCGACTGGTGTCCCTTCTCTATCCTGGCGATGCGCTCATTCTATTGGTGCAGCAGGAGATTTGTTTGATTGATGGCACCGATCAGGGTTGTGGTGGTTGGTTCGGCGTTGGCGAGCAAGGGAATGTCCACGTGGGCAGACGGGTTGTCATCTTGCGAATTAAGAACGTGCTGCGAGACTTGAGTCGAGGAAGAGGCAGCTTGCCCATCCCTCTGGTCGTCTTGCCCGTTGACAACAATGGCGTTTTTTATTAGTTCAACGAGATAGAAGGGGTCTCCATTGGTGTTAGTGTCATTGTTACTATCCATGATGATCGGTAAATGGATTGGAATTTCTTTGTCTTATTTTAAGAGAAGACGGGGAGGCAAAAAGTTTCCACAGACGGCGCCACTGATCGTACCTGATCAGAATGGATCGTCTTGGCCTGTAACTTGCTGGATTAACGAGAATGGGGGGGGTGTACCTCTAAGGTACCCTGATGCCAAAGTAAGAAAGAGAGCAAACGAAGCGTAAGAACAAGAGAGTGAAGTGAGAATAATGAAAAACTGCCCTATTGTGAAAGAGTGTATTTATAGCCCCTAGTGTTGGGCTAAGATCTTCCATTTTAGGCTGGATTGTTTGGAAGCCCAAAACGGGAGACTGCTAGGATCCTAAGTGGTAGAGCTGAGTCAACATGTGACTCTCATCCTGGGCGAACCGCCCGTAGGGTTTAGAGGGGGAGGAGTGGATTTTTCGCTAGGCAGTTGACCTCATGACCTACATGGGGCACGAGCTTAGTCAACCATGTGCTCTGCACTGAGCACGTGGGCTAAACTCCCAAATGGTTGCTCGATCTATTTGGGCCTTTAAGCTAGATTGGGCCCTGACCGACGTTGGGTCTGCTTAAGGGCCTAGTCTTGAACAAATACAAAGTTCGACCCAGAGTTACCAAACGCTGGCAACACAAATGACCCATATAGGTGATTTTCTTGGCGCTCATAGAGTGCCAGCTCGACATGGTGCACCACCACCACCTCCTGAGGTGAAGAAGTGGTTGATAAAAACATTAGCCACACACAGGAAATCCTCAAGGTCATCGAACAGATACCAAGAGTTGTTGAACAACCTCGAGTGGTAATAGCGAACCAAAACCAGAATGCTGACCAGGTGATGATGAGGGTTCGACATGAGGCTACGATTGAGGGACAAAACCTATAAGACATTTTCGAACGTATCATGGTTAGAAATGGGATGAATATTGGCTATAAGAGGACTACCTAGGTTGGAAATTCCCAAAATTTAATAAGTTCGCATGGGATATCAAAGAGTCTACTATCAAACACGTTGCTAGCTACCAGACTGAGTTAGGTGACTTAGTAGTAAATGAGGATTTAAGGATGAAGTGTCTTCTTCATTCTCTCACAAAGAATGCATTTACTTGGTTTACAACGCTTCCCTCAAGTTCACTCCAAACATGGAATCAGTTGGAGAAGTTGGTGCAAAAATCTCTGAAAGAAGGGAGACTTCAATTTGGCGAGAAGCCAAAAATTCAAGTTGACGAAGATCTTTTGCAGGTCGCAGAGGCTTTGTACGCAGAGCCTTTGGATTGCATGATGATTGAGGTTACTGAAGACTTCAACATGGAGGTTTTGATGGTCAAAACTATTGAAGGTTCTAACGAGAAGATGGAAAGCGAGTTGCAAGCAGTGTATCCTCAACATGGGGAAAGCTTGGCTGATTTCCAAGAGAAATGCAGAGTCAAATGATCGGGGCCAAATTATGCCCACGATGCAGCACTGTGTATGATAAAGAGGCGGTAGAAAAATATGAAGTTGCTAAAGAAGAGGCTCTAGAAAAAGAGTAGCCCCCAGCTCCAAGGTTCAATTTCGACAAGGAAGGAACTCCTCGACGTAACGAAGAGTATATGGGATTATTTCAACAACCTCGTCCAAACACCTTTCGCCCCCTGTCGGACGCCCCACAAGAAAAATGGGTGGAACCGATAAATTAGAAGGGAGGCAAAAGGCCAAAGTGAAAGATGGTTGTTCATAGAGTTGAGGCTTAAGGGAACAAGTTGAAGCCCAAGGAGTTTAGGAACATGTATAATAGTATTTTGGCCAAATTTTGCTCATTGTCATCTCTACGCCTCTCTTATTGTAAGCACTCCCATTATTTTTTTCATATATTTTAAATTAAAAAAATCAATAAATTTGATAAATTTATTTTTCAAAAATATCATTTATATATTAATATGTGTAACTTTTAATTTTTATATTCCTAATATCAAATTAAAATATAACATGAAATATTAGACTATCTTCTTCCGTCAGACATGTCTATTTTGGTGGCATATTTCGTATGACTTATGTTTGATGGTCAAAAAATTTAATAGAATTATTTTATAAAAAAAATATGGATTCTTGCCGATATAACTTAAACCCCGTTTACACTTTTATTCGAGTGAGTCAATTAATTTATTCATCTTTCTTATTAATATTTTATTTATAATAAAATATATTAAATAAAATTTATGTACTGCAAATGAATAGTATAAATTAAAAATAAAATTATTTAATGTTGTATTAAATAAATGTTTCGTGCTATGCAAATGAATGGTAGAAATTAAAATAATTTCTTTATTTAATTTTACACTTTGTCGACTTAAAACTCTATGTTACGAAATTACAAGTACATTTAAGTAAATTAATTAAATAAAAAAATCAAATAAATAATTAGATAGGTCAATCAATTGAAATAATATTAGAGGTAATTAATTATTATTTTTTATAATAATTTAAACTTAAAAAAAAATCTTAATTAAAAAAATCAATAAAAAATAAAATAATGTAGTTATTATGTATCATTATCCACAAATGTTTTGGACTCACACATATTATGTCTATCCACCAATTTTTTTTGGTTGCACACGTTAATGGGGTGAGCATAATTTTTGTGTGGGAAAGTTTTAGATTTTAGGGAGAAATGCTGATCATATATAATATGTTAAACTTTGTTTAAAACTAAGACAAAATATTAATGAGTAAAATAAGATTATTTAGTTAGAACAAATAACTAATTGAAGTTAGTAATAAAACCGGGTTTAAAAAACTAAATTTTAAACATTACTTGACATTCTTTTGGTTAGGTTGAAAACTTAAAAAGAATGATAAATTTGTATTTTACATAACAAATTTGTGTACTATTTTGTGTTTTTTCTAATCAAAATCAAATATTTGCAACAAATTTTATGTAGGATAAATGTTAAGATATTTATAGAATTTAACAATCGAAACATGAATAACTTTCCATCTTTTAACATAATTTATTACTAATATAAATTTATTATTGGTAATGTAACAAATATATATTTTAAAAAAAACATCACAAATAAACAAAATTGATAGATATATAATTATTATATAATATTTATTACTTTTTTATTTAATTTGACTAAATTTATTTTCAAATGCGGTTAAAATTTTGTGTGTACTAATTATAATAAAAAAAAATTATTTTTTGGTGTTTCTTAGGTTTTGTTAAAACAAATTTTAGAAAATAAATTAAATTGAATTAAAATAACTAATTGGCGCTCAAAATTTATTGGGTAATTCTATGATTAAAAGAATTAACATATTAATAAAATTTATTTTTCTTTGTAATTTATTTTCTTACAACACCGTTAACAAAAAAATATATTAAAAATCACAATTTTTTTTATCTTTCTCTTATTTAACGTTTATTTCTATTTATAAAATCAACGTATTAACAGACAATAATTTTTATTAATACAAATTTGTTAGTTTTAAATTTGATAGGTCAAAAAAATTTTTAAAAATCAATTATAATTAAATTATATTATTATTTTTTTGTTGGCTTTCGCACTCTGGTTCCTAGGGAGAAATGATCCCGAGTAATTTAGCGCTTGTGCCGAGAGGTATGGGCACTGACCAAACATTGTTCCCACACCAACATATTTTTACTTTCTTTGCAACACAACAACATAAAAAATGCGTGGTGAATCGCTTGGGTCTTGAGAGTGTGCTTCTCTCAGGTTCGAAACCCGCTAGATACAAATTGTTTATTAAAAAAAAAACAACATAAAAAATGCGTGATTATATTTTGAGAATAATAAAGTATATATTATTGAATATATTTATTAGTTTATTATTATTAACCACATAATTATCACAAAAAATACAAAAATTATTATCAATAAAACACATCTATATAAAAAGATCAAGAAAATGATGGATCATAACACATTATATTTAAACTTTTAACTTGTCATCTTTTCAAATAATTTTTTACTCCTATAAATTTATTATTGTCAAATCTTATTATTAAATTATTTTATTATGAGAACTAAAAACACATTTAACTATTATTAAATTATTTTATTATAAGCTATATACTAAGATTATTATGTAATATAAGAAGTTGATTATTTACCATATATATTCATATTTGAATGAATGAGACTTTAAATTTATTTCCTTAAAAATATAGTTTAAGTAAAAAGAATTTGAAAATCTTAATAGAATTTAAACATATCAAATTTTGAAAAATAAATTAAAACGTTAAATCAAACAATGTACAACAAAATCACAACTTGAAAACAATAAATGAATATTAGGGACATGAATAATACTTTATTTTATTATATTTATAGTAGATGAGTTTTTATGCATAATATTATGGAGAAAAATCAATTATTACTATTTTTCAATAAAATCAAAATTAATTTTAGTTTTTATGTTTATCTTTAACTTTAAAATAATCAAATAATTTTAAGGCGGTGCAAATAGCAAACTTCATTTTCGATTCCTTTCCAATAAATTGACAGCCTTTGTTGATGCCGCCAATAATTGAATGGAAAGTTGTGCAAAAACAATTATAGTTATGATTTTTTGTATTGTTTTTTCAGGGCCGTTGTTGTTACAACTTTTGAATTAGAATCAGTGTATCATGCACAATTTTATGGAGACAAATCAATTACTATTTTCAATAAAATCAAATTTTAGTTTTTAACTCTAAAATAACCAAATGATTTTAACACGAGTGTAAATAGCAAACTTCATGCTTGATTCCTTTCAATTCAGCCCGATAACAATACCAACCCACCAAACTCATCATAGTCTAGGGTTTCAATCGAGCACATAATAAACCCAAACTCTACTTTCATCTTTCTTTCGCCAAAGTTGTTAGCCACATAGAATCCAAAACCCTATCTTCTTCCAATTTCGGAACCTCAATTTAACCATGGTATTAGCAATTTTGTTTGAAATGTAATTTGACATAATGATGCCTGTATCTTAGTAATATAATTGTAAATCAACTCACGAATTAGATTCAATGTAACTAAGGATGTTGTTTTGTTTTTGTATAATGATGTTGTTTTGTTTTTGTTGTATTTGTGGATGTTGTTAGCATTTTTGGTTCCGACACTTCATTGTTAGTATATAAATATGAATTACTTTTTTTCTATTTTGGAACCATCGAACCATTTACATAATGTAAATGTTATGCCTTAAATAAATGGATTTTCGAAAGTCATTGGCACGAAACTATTGGCCTTATATTTTGGTTTCATGAAAATGAATGATTGTAGCCAAGGTTGTCAAACTCGCGAGTCTACCCAGACTCGTAAAGGGTCCGTATACTCGACTCGTAAACTCGTACGAGTCTATGAAAAATTAAAATTAATTAAAAAAAATCTGTAAGTGACACATATATGACACACTCCTATATTTTTAAACTTGTAAATTCCTCATATATGACATAAATATGTATAATAGAAGAACACCTATTAAAATTAAAACTTAAATGTCATACTTCATAACAAATTTGTTAGAAAAAAAATGACAATAAAATTTAAAAAAACAAAGTATGTAGTTAAAGACTTAAAGTATCTTGTCAATTGGCTTCAAACAACATATAGAAAAAAACACAACACATATGCTAATGGCTTCAAACATATAAAGCTCTAGTAAAATCATCATCGCCATCTTCTTCATCAGTATCTTGAGTATCATCATCAAACTCTACCCCAAATGAAACATCTTCTTAATCATTAGCCAATGTTAGTTTTCTTGAAGTTTCACTTCCACCTAATTCAACATTTCCACCACCACTACTTCACAACATTAGTAACAACAACATCATCTTCCACAATATTATTAATAATAACATCATCTTGCTCAACATTAAATTTAATTTGCATATTTTCTTTATTAGGATCTTCAGTTATCCATTCATAATCTAAATGATATATTCAAATGAAAGAATAACACTCTTCGATTTTCCTTTTCTACTTTTCAATTTCTAATTGCACATGAAATAAACTAAATTATTTTTTTATGCAATATATTTCTTGTCTTGGAATGAACTTACAAAGCAAATAAGAATTCAACTCAATGTTTCTAAAAAAATAAAATAAAATCTATAAACAAACAAATAATAATTCATTACCATTTTAAAGGAACTCCAATTTCTTTCAGAACCATATGAGCTACAAGTTAAGCTTAAAACACGAAGTGCAAACCTCTTTAATTTTGGAGTCATGTCTCCATGAAAATTCCGTATAAGAGACTAGGAAAAAGACTTTCTAATTCTCGTAAAAAAAAATAAGGGTTTTTTTTAAAAAATCAAAGAAAATCTTTTGGGGAATTTGGGCCTTTTTTGTTTTAAAAAAGAAAATAAAAAAATACTGATAGACTCGTAAACTCGTGATAGACTCATGAGTCTATACGAGTTTGTGCGAGTCTACAAGTGTCTACACGAGTCTATTAAAAAACGATTCTATGCGCGGGTCTACTCATTTATGCTTCCTAGACTCGTAAACTTGTACGAGTTTACGAGTCTACCCGCGAGTTTGACAACCTTAATTGTAGCTAATTTTTATTCAATTTTTGTTGTAATTCTTGTTATTATTTCTATATTTTCTTAGAGGATTTTATTTGTATCTTGATTTTTACAGAGGATGTTACTCCCATTACTTCTGACAGCGCCCATAGAAAGAGTGGTAGAAGAGTTAGAAGGCTCTAGATTATTTTTACTTTCCATGCAAAAACATGATTGTGGCATTTTGAAATTTTATATGTAGCCAAGAAATTTTGAATTTTGCTCCATTGCTCTGTCTTTTAATTTTTGAATTTTGTTAAGTGAACAAAATTATATTGCACACAGTTACAGTTCTAGAATTGAACTGTAATTGAAATCTAACCAAATTAAAAATAAAAATGAAAAATTCTAAAGACTTGTTTTAATGTTTTTTAAAATAATTATAAAAATAGCTTAACGGTTCGATAAAAGTTTAGTTTGAGAAAAATTAGTTTTTAACGGATAAGAATTTTTAATCGGTATACGAAAATAATAATTTTGGTCTGGTTTGATTTTGAATAAATTGAAATGGTTGAGTTCAATTTAAAAATATTTTTACTATGATTTAATTTAGTTCGGTTCAATTTTCTCATTAAATTATATCATGAATAAGCTGTAGTATGAGGTGAGCTCTCTTGCACCTAGTTTTTCTGTATTTCCAACAGAACTCAGAGACTTGCAATCTTCACATTATTTTCTACTTCTAAAATTAGGGAGCTCTCTAACAAACAATTATCCTCACTTATGAACAATAATTTATGATTAGATATGAAGATGAATTTAGGTTATGGATCTATTACCCTATATATTATTAATTCTTTCAAGAAAAAAAATGATATCCGGAAAATCTAAACCCATTGCAAGTGCAACTATGGAAAAAAAGTGTAGATCTCACTTACCACTATGGATCTATTGCAACAATTGGTCTGAATCTTTTTCTAACGTCATCAACTCCGAGGTATTTTTTCTACCTAGCAACTCTTGTTAAATTGTAATTCTTTGTGTCGAAGCAGGTTGTTGCTCGAACACAAGGTGTGTCGAAGTGTGTAACAGTTTGTTACACATAAGTTTGTTTTTAAATCTAGATAGATTTAATTTAGATTTAAAATAGATTTGATTTGATTTAGTTCCAAAATAGGTATTTTGGGCTTTTATAGTTTTGGGCTTTGGCTTAGGGAGAAGGCTAACCTAAATCTATAAATAGGGAGTAACCCTCATTATTTGTAATCAAGTCATTGTCATGTATTCACAGAAGTTGCAGTTGCAAGTGAATAACAGAATTTCCATAGTTTGTGGGCAGAGAGAAACTCTGCAGAAAATACTTTCTCCTTCTCTTTTAATATTTCCGCAAACCCTAATCCCATTTTTCTTCATTGTCATCTTTAACGATAAGGAATTACTCAAAGGTTTGAGAGTCTAATTCCAACATCTGGTATCTAGAGCTCAGGTTAATCGATTCAAGGCAAGAAGAATGGCGATGGCAATGAATCATCCGAATGGGCATTTTCCAGCAACACTACCAATTCTGAAAGGAGATAACTATGAGAATTGGTGCAAGCAGATGAAGGTTGTATTCTGTTGTCAAGATCTTTGGGATCTTGTAAAAGAAGGGATAGAACCGCTTGCAGAAGGTGCGAAGGAGGAAGAAAAGGCCGCACATAAAGAATTGAAGAAGAAAGATTATAAAGCTCTCTTTATAATCCATCAATGTCTGAGTCCAGACAATTTTGAAAAGGTTAGTGATATAGAATCTTCAAAAGAAGCTTGGGAGATTCTTGAAAAGTCTTTTGGAGGTGCAGAAAAGGTGAAAGAGGTGAGGTTACAAACTCACAAGAGAACGTATGAACTGCTTCAGATGGAAGATAGCGAAAGCATAACTGATTTCTTCACTAGAGTTATGAAACTAGTGAATCAAATCAAGATATGTGGAGAAGTGTTAACAACAAAAGCTGTTGTTTCGAAGATATTGAGGTCTTTGGCTCCTAAGTTCGATCACATCGTGGTAGCCATAGAAGAGTCGAAGGACTTGTCGAAGTTGACAAAAGAAGAGCTTCAAGGGACGCTTGAATCTCATGAACAAAGAATGGCTGAAAGAGCTGCAGGCAAGTCGAAGAACGATGTGGCTCTGCAGGCTCAATCAGCAAACGAAAAGAAAGGCAAAGGAAGCTGGACCGGAAATAAAGGTAGAGGTGGCTACAACAATTCGACTGATCGAAATCAGCAAGAAGGAAATTGGTCAAATCAGAGAAAACCCTCATATCAAGGCAACCAAAGAGGTGGTGCTGCAGGTAGAGGAAGAGGTGGTGGTCGAAAGCCTGACAAGAGTCACATTCAATGTTTCAACTGTCAGAAGTACGATCACTATTCGACAGCTTGTCCAGAAAAGAATAAAAGTCAAGAAAGTGATGCAAAGCTTGCAAAACAAGAAGAAGAAAAGATGTTGTTGATGGACACAACAAAAGATGAAGATAAATTCAAGGACCAATGGTACTTGGATTCAGGATGCTCATCACATATGTCTGGAAGAAAAGATTGGTTTGTCAACATAAAACCCTCAATGAAGAACATGGTGAAATTTACAAATGACAATACTCTAGCAGCTGAAGGTATTGGTGATGTAATGATTACGAGGAAAGATGGAAAGAGGTCAGTAATTTCCAATGTGTTGTACATACCAGGCATGAAGAGCAACTTACTCAGCACTGGGCAGTTGGTCGAAAAGAACTACAAGGTTTCGATCGAAGACAAGATGATGAGAGTTGTCGACGCAAGTGGGAGGTTAATCTTGAAGGCTCCGATGTCACAGAATAGAACCTTCAATATCGAACTCAATGTGATGGAGCACGAGTGCCTTGCAACTGCAGCTAGCAGAGATGAATGGATATGGCACTATCGACTAGGCCATCTCAACTTCAATGACATCAGAGACTTGAAAAGAAAGAATATGGTTTCAGGACTTCCAGAAATCGACATTCCAAACAAGGTATGTGAGGAATGTGTGCAGGCGAAGCAGCACAAGAATAGCTTCAGCAAGGATGCAGGAAGCAAGTCGAAGGCAATCCTTAATGTCATATACTCTGATGTATGTGGACCAATCCAGGTGGATTCGAATGGAGGTAACAAATACTTTGTTACATTCATAGATGATTTCAGTCGAAAACTATGGACTTACCTGATCAAGAAGAAAAGTGAAGTGATCGAAGTATTTGTCAAGTTCAAATCTATGGTCGAAAGACAAAGTGGTCGAAAGCTCAAGGTTTTGAGAACTGATGGTGGTGGAGAATATGTATCGAAAGACTTCGACATGTTATGTGAGAAAGAAGGGATTATGCATGAGGTGGTGCCACCCTACACTGCACAGCAGAATGGAACTGCAGAAAGGAAGAATCGAACCATCATGAATATGGTGAGAAGTATGTTGAAAGGCAAGCATTTACCTAAAGAATTTTGGGGAGAAGCAGTGTCAACTGCAACATACATTCTAAACAGATGTCCGACGAAGAAGCTAGAAGGAATTACTCCAGAAGAATGTTGGTCTGGTGTAAAGCCTAGCTTGAGTCATCTGAAGGTATTTGGATCTATAGCACATAGACATGTGCCAGATCAGTTAAGAAGAAAACTTGATGACAAGTCGAGTCAAATGATTCTTATAGGATATCATTCGACTGGAGGATACAAGTTGTTCGACCCAGTGAACAAGCAAGTAGTGATCAGCAGGGACGTGATCATAGATGAGCTTAAAGAATGGGATTGGACTGAAAATGTCAAGAAGGATTCAGTGAGAATTCTTTATGACGAACCAGCTACTGAAGTCGAAAGAGAAGAAGTTCGACAAGAAGAAGTCAGAGGTGATGCAGGCCCAGGCAGACCTCAGAGAACAAGACACATGCCTGCAAGGTTGCAAGAATGTGTGATTACATCAGATGATGTAGTCAATGATGAAGGTGAGCTGGTACATTATGCTTTCTATGCAGATGTCGAACCTGTTAATGCAACTGAGGCATTGAAGGATTCGAAGTGGGTGAAAGCTATGAATGAAGAATTGAAGTCCATCGAAGACAACAATACTTGGTCACTTGTCGAATTGCCTCAAGGCAAGAAGGCAATTGATGTGAAGTGGGTATACAAGGTGAAGTGTAATCCCAAAGGTGAAGTGACTCGATACAAGGCAAGGCTTGTGGCAAAAGGATTTCTTCAGAAGGAAGGAATTGACTTCGATGAGGTCTTTGCACCTGTTGCCAGGATCGAAACGATCAGGTTGGTTGTTGGTCTGGCGAACATGAACAATTGGCACATGTGTCAGATGGACGTTAAGTGTGCATTCCTGAATGGACCTTTGAACGAAGAAGTCTATGTTACACAACCAGTTGGGTTTGTAAAACATGGCGAAGAGAGAAAAGTGTACAGACTGCATAAAGCTCTGTATGGACTGAAGCAAGCTCCAAGAGCTTGATATAAGAAGATCGACAGTTTCCTAAGGGAGAAATCCTTTGTGAAGTGCACAACTGAGCATGAGGTATATGTAAGAAGAAGCAAGAGGGAATTGCTTATACTATGTCTCTATGTCGATGACTTGTTAATAACAGGTAATTGCAAGAAAGAGATCGAAGGCTTCAAAGGTGATCTTAGCAAGGAATTTGAAATGTCAGATTTGGGCGAAATTTCATACTTCCTTGGTATCGAATTCTACAAGGGTAGTAGAGGCTTGATGATGCATCAAAGAAGATATGCAAGTGAAATTCTCAAGAGATTTGAGATGGAAGAATGCAATTCGACTTTGACACCTGCTGAAACAAGATTGCAACTGTCGAAGAACCCAGATGAAGAGGATGTCGACCCAACCCAATACAGAAGACTTATTGGGTCATTGAGATACCTTTGTCACACAAGGCCTGACTTAGCATACAGTGTAGGTATGATAAGTAGATTCATGCAGAAGCCAAAGGTATCACACCTAGTGTCATACCCCAAAATTTTCCTTCCATATTTCCATTTACAATGATGCAGAGTTCAAGGTTCAAGTTCCAAAGATCACTTACTCAAAAGTCCAGATGGTCCATAGTCAACTGGTTTGACCTAAAAGTCAACCATAATCAGAGCATAGTCAAAGCCTCCCAATTTTGGTCAACATCAAGTATGTTAAGTACAACCATCATTTGAGCAAAGATTGATCATGATTCCATTAATAGAAACTCAGAGATGAACAAATACACAAAGGTTCAAATTAGGGTTTCTTAGGAGAAAGTCAACCCAACTTTGACTGGGCATAACTTTCACATGGAACATCAAAAATTCCCCACTCAAAGCCTATTTTGAAGGAAATTGGATTCTCTACAACTTTGTCTCTCACAAGCCAGGGCTAGAAATGATTCATTTGAGAGATACAGTGCAAAAGATTACAGGTCCTTTTCAGGCATCCTTCAAAAGCAGTTTTTCCCAAGAAGGATATGATCAAGATAAAAGCTCCAAATGGAAAATATATTCCAAAGTGGCTTGTAGAGGACCTCTTGAGGTTTCCAAAAAGTATTAGAACTCCCTCATAGCCTAAAAATTGAGTGAGATATGATTGATCAAAGTTGGGCGATTTATGAGGACCAATAAAGGAGGTCTAAGTTGGATTTCTTGCAAATGGGCCTATATTCTATGACTCAAACTTGGTCCACAAGCTACCCAAACCACATGCCACAAATTTTGCTTTCTATTTTAATTAATATAATTTTATTTCATTTTTTAATGATTTAAAGTAATTTAATTAAAAGAAAATCAAATATTGTGTCAAAAATATTCACATAAATTACTTTCAATCAACATTTATGGCTGAAAATCATATATTTTCGTGGATTATTGGTGGAGGAAGAAATTGATACAATTTTAGGCCAAAATAGAAAGTTTCCATTTGAAAATAAAATCAATTTTCTCAAGTTGGCAAGATTTGATTCAAAGGGCTTTGGGACAGTTTTGTTGACCTAATTTGATCCCCTATAAGTACATGACACAAGGCATACGGATAAGGGGGAGAAATTCTGGACAAAAACGCACTTGCAAGAACCGAAAAATCACTCAAGAACTTGAAATTGGTTTTTGAAAATTCGGAGGTTTCAATAAGATTTGAAGGTCTCAAAAGCTTCACCAAGCAATCTGGAACGTGTGTGGATCGTTTATCTGCTTCAGCACCCCCAGAACGACCTTCTATAAGCCCAGGTAAGTCGCTCTGCATCTTGATTCGATTAGCGCATTATATGCATCTTCATGATGTTTTGATCATATGTTATGACTTGTATTGATGTTCTGATCGTGTCTGAATCGTTTGTCTGAAGTTTATGTGCCTTAAACATGTTTTGCCATTAGAGCTCTATCCGAGTTTTGGGGTTTTGGTTTGGGGGTTTTTATCAGGGTTAAAATTAAGGGAAATTGAATGCGTGACTGATTTCGCATGGTCTAAGTGAGGAGATTGCATGTGGTGCGAACGATTTATGGGAGTACATGAAGGATAGAAAAACACTTAGAAAGGGGGGGTTTGAATAAGTGTAGCTTTTTTTTTTTTTTGAAGGCAAGACTAATTCCATTAAAACGAAACGAAAGAGGGATTACAAACAGAAGGATCAGTACTGGGGATAAAACCCGTCCAAGTCCTAGTTCCAGAGTGTTTGCCAATACTAACTAATTGATGTGCATCAGTGTTGACACACCTACTGATAAACATAACAGACACACTATTAAAGCTAGACATTAAAAGTTTGCAATCAAGAATAATAGGATTCAGTTCTGCATTGGTGACAACGCCGTTAATGCAGTCCACTACTGTCATAGCATCCGACTGGAGAACGAAATCCTTGAGTCCCAACTCCTTTGCCACTGACAGAGCCCATCGAATAGCCTGCGCTTCAGCATTAGCCGGGTCTGTAATGCTTATAATTCTCTTTGTAGCAGCAAGGAAAATATTGGATGTAGGATCCCGAATGACACAACCAAAGGAAACCACCCCTTCATCAAAGCAGCCTGCGTCCGTTTGAACGGTCCAGCCCTCATACCTTCTCAATGCAGAGTCAGCTTGTTGCCTGCTCATCCTTGAACTCAAGCATCCCACTGATTCCTCAGGGATAGAATTCCAAATGTCCATGGCCACCGCACCTGGACATGGTTTCAGATTACGAAAGACCACACCGTTACGGACTTGCCAAATTTTCCACAAGAATATGGCAATCACTTGCCCCATCACCATGTCCTTGCTCTTATAAATAGCACTGAGCCAGTCTGCAATGTCTCCCGCTCCCGGAGTACGAATTCCCAGTGGGCCAGCAAAGAGCGTTCTTCTAGCAAAATCACAATAGAGGAACAGATGAAGAGAGCTCTCTTGGTCAGAATTACACAGAGGACAGATTCCATCAGATGGTATACCTTTCTTTAGCAGGTTCAATTTTGTGGGCAGAATATCTTTGAAAAGCCTCCACAAGAAATTTTTTATCCTTGGATTCACTTGAAGTTTCCAAAGTTGTTTCCAGAAAAAGAGATTGTGTGTTGATGAAGATTCAGGGTCATTTTGATGGCTCAATGTTCTTTGAATATGGTAGGCTGTCTTCACTGAATAGGCTCCATCAATTTCATAGTGCCAGATAAGGCTGTCAGCAGGGAGTTGGTGAGAAAGAGATATACTGCTTATGTGTCTAACATCCTCCTCGCAGAAGTTTTCACGAAGAACATCCATATTCCAAGAAGCACTATTGGATTCTATTAGAGAGCTGACTTTGCTTGTTTCGTTTAGGACACGGGCTCTAGCAGAAGGTTTGAAGTCAGGTCGTGTCGGAATCCACCTATCCCCAAAGATACTGACATTCTCTCCGTTTCCAATCCGCCAACGAGAACCTTTCATGACCAGATCCTTAGAGCTCATAATACTGCGCCAGGCATAGCTTGGTTTGAATCCAGTGCTCGCATCTGTAATAGAACAACGGGGATAATAACGACCTTTGAAGAAACGCTGCAGAAGAGAACCATCCGCCTGTAGAAGCCTCCAGAACTGTTTTCCAAGGAGACTAGTGTTGAAGTCTTGGATACCTCTGAAGCCGAGTCCACCTTCCCTTTTAGACACTGTCAATTTGTCCCATTTCAGCCAATGTATTTTCCGCTCCCCTTCTTTAGAGCCCCACCAAAACTTGGCAAGCATTGCTTCAATTTCGGTGCAGACACTATCAGTTAGGCGGTAACAACTCATAATATACGTCGGTATAGCCTGTGCTACAGCCTTGATCAGGATTTCTTTGCCGGCCCTTGAGAGAAACTTTTCTTTCCAACCTTTTACTTTCTTCCAAACCCGGTCAACCACCATTCGAAAAACCTCTTTTTTAGATCTCCCTAAAACCACCGGAAGCCCTAAATAATTGGAGTGACTGTTAACTCCTTTAAATCCCAGCTTATCTTTGATCCTTTCTCTAGCTTCTTCTCCAGTGTTTCTACTAAAAGAAACTTCGGATTTATCAGCGTTAATGCTCTGACCCGAGGCTTTTTGGTAAGACTCGAGGACCTGTTGAATACGAGCTGCCTCCTCTTCATTTGCTCTGGCGAACAACAAGCTGTCATCTGCAAAAAAGAGATGAGAGATGGTTGGGGAGTTCCTGGCTACTTTGATTCCATGTATCTTCCTCGCCTCAGCTTCATTTTTAAGCATACTAGAAAGTACATCTGCACAGATAACAAACAAATAAGGTGAGAGTGGGTCTCCTTGACGGAGGCCCCTAGCTGGGATGAACCGTTTGCTCGGCTGACCATTGATTAGCAATTGGTACGAGACTGTTGAAATGCATTTGTGAATGAGAGAGATAATGGATGGGGGGAACTCCATTCTACTCAAGGCTTCCACCACAAATCTCCACTCTAATCTATCATAAGCTTTAGACATATCAAGCTTCAACGCCATAGTTCCTTTTTTCCCTTTTGTTTTATGTTTCATCCAATGAAAGCACTCCATCGCTATTAACGCGTTGTCCGTTATAAGCCTTCCCTTTATAAATGCACTTTGCTCCTCGCTAATGATCTCCGGAAGAAAAGGCTTCATCCTGTTAGCAATTGCTTTGGTGACAATCTTCATGATCACATTGCATAGGCTAATCGGGCGAAAGTCTCTAGGGTTGGATGGATTTTTCCTTTTAGGTATGAGGGAGATAAATGTATTGTTAATGGCAGTAGGATCCCCATTTTCATTGAGAATTGCCAGCACGAAGCGGATCACGTCATTTCCAACAGTGGGCCAGAATTTTTGGAAGAACAAGGCAGGTAGACCATCCGGACCCGGTGCCTTGGTGGGGTGCATTTCAAATAGAGCCTCTGTGACCTCCGTAGCTGTAAATCGTCTAGCACATGAGATTTTATCATTCTCAGAAAGTTTCCGGCGGATAGAATTACAAACCTCACTCGTATTTGTAGGATTGGAAGAGGTAAAAATATCTTTAAAATAAGAAACCAGAATTCTCTCACAATTTTCCTTCCCCCGCATCCACTTGCCGTCTTTGTCCTTCAACCTCTTAATCTGATTAGTCTTCCTCCTTTGATCCGCTTTAAGGTGGAAAAATTTGGTATTTCTATCTCCGTCTCTAAGCCACACTGCTCTACTTCTCTGTCTCCAAAGGGTCTCCTCTATTCTCAGCAGTCTATCTCTTTGACTTTCAATAGCTTTATACTCCTGAATTTCCACAGGATCCCCTGACCATTGTTTATCTGTTTTGATGAGCTCCTCCAGCCGCAAAATCTCTTTCCTTATGTTGTTGGTTCGCAGGTCCTTGAATTCGTACTGAAGTTCCTGCATAGAACTGATCTGTTTAGGGAGAGGTCCTGAGTTTCTTCTCCATAAAACCTTGATTAAATCCCCACATCGCCCCTCCTTGGTCCAGGCTTCCTCGAACCGGAACAAGTATCTCCTTCTGACAGTCTCGTCTTCTCGTTGTATAACAATCCGCAACGCAGCATGGTCGGAGCCATAACGATCGAGGTGGAAAACTCTAGTGAGAGGAAACCTCTGCAAAAACTCAAACGAGGTCAAGCTTTTATCAAGTCGGCATTGGATATTTTCACTCCCTACTCTCCCGTTCGTCCACGTGAATGGATATCCTTCCAAAGCCACTTCCTGCAGTCCACAAGTATCCATAGTATTTCTCCCTCTCTGTAACTGTGACGGTGTTCTGCTGATTCCCCCCAGCTTGTCTGCTTCAGTAATAGTATCATTTAGGTCACCAAAGAAGATAGTTTTAGAACCCCCTTCATCTTTAAGAGCATGAATCAGATTCCAAGTTTCCAATTTCCTGGCTTCATCTGGATAACCATAAATCCCAGCAAAAAACCAGTCCTCATCACCATCCTCACTAAGGCACTTACCTGCTATATGATTTTGGGAGTAGGAATTTATATTGATGTCCAAATCCTCATTCCACCACAAACATAACCCACCGGCTCTATCCCTCCCATCACCACTACAGTCAACAGTAACACCAAAGTTGAAATTAAATTTTCTCTTTAGTTGTAACATCTCTTCCGATTTCAATCTTGTTTCCATAAGGAAGACAAGATGGGGATTTTCTACCTTGAGAAGTCTCGCAAGACTTCGAACTGCTCGAGGGCTCCCCAACCCTCTGCAGTTCCAACTGATGGTTTTCATTGGGGAAGGCGGTGCTGGCTCTCCAACACCACCTCCGGGAAGTTGTCAGGGATATCACTGCCCTCAAAAGCTTGCTTTCTCTTTTTGTCACCATTAACCAACTCATCCAGTGGGCCTTCAGAAATCATAACATCCACTAGTTGTCGCTTGGTTATCTTTGGCTTTGAGGCCTTCACCAATGTCGATCCAGAAGTCTTTGAAGGTTTTCTTCGCGTCCATTTTTTTTGAGCCGGTTCTGTTTGTACACTAGCCTGTGTTTTGTTCATTCCTGTAGACAACATAACCGCACCTAGCGTTTCAGCAACAGTTTCGACATCTACCTGGTTTTTTGGTCCTACCTCTTCGTCTTTATTTTCTCTATTCTGATTGTTTGCAGCAGCAGTGATTAGTTGAACTTCTGCCTCCTCTTCTTTATCCTTCCCCTTAGTCTCGCATCGACTTTGACTAGAAGACACGTTAAAGAGATCCTTACTGCTTAAACTGGAACTGGACTCACGCTTCTTCGATTCATCAGTGATTTTTGGTAGAGGAGACGCCCTCAGCCATTGTCCAAAAGCCAGATCTTGTTCTTCAATGTCTTCGAATCCCTCCTCATTAAGTTCTTCGATAGCCTCACAATCCTTTATTTGGTGACCCATTCGCCCACATATGAAGCAGAAAATGGGGAGCCTTTCGTACTTGAAGTGGACTCTAATCTTCTTCTCCTTAAACGTAACAACAGTGCCACGTTTCAATGGTTCCTTAAGATCCAAAGTGACTTTAACCCGCAGAAATCTACCGTTCCTGTGTGCCTCTTTTGCATCCATTTCTTCAAAGGTACCAATGATATTCCCCAGCTTTTTTGCCATAGTATCAGATCTGAGAACTAGAGGAAGATCATAAATTCTTACCCAGAAAGAACTGAAGTGTAGATCCAATTCCGACGGTTGCTCTTCTCCAGAGATGCGCTTTAGGACCAGGAGAGCTCTGTCAAAACTCCAGGGCCCGGATTTAAGAACATACTCCATGTCTCTCCTAGAACTGAACTTGAAGAGAAACAAGTTTTTGCTTAGATCTTGAACTTCCACAGTGTGTTTCAGTTTCCATGCATTCACCATCGTGCTTTTGAAAGCTCTAGAGTTAAAGTTGCTTTCTGTCCACAGTCTTCCAGCGAGGGTTCTCTGGATCGATTCGTCTTCAAACACTTCCCCCTCATCCGCAACCACGCCTTCTTCTTCTTCCTTTGAAAGAGCGTAGTTTTTCCAGTTCTCCATCTTTGGAGTGACAAAGCACAGGGGTAAGGTAAGGAGCAGGTCTCCGATGTAAACGGGAGGATAAAACCTAAGCTGCGGCTAGGTTGAGGAATAACCAGAGGCACTGGGGAGAAAAAAAGCCACTACGTTCAATAGAAGAGGGCAGAGAGAACACGATAAGATTTTTAAGAGAGAGAAGGTCTGCCTTCTCTCTAGAAAATCACGTGGAAAATTTTCCCATTGCTTGTGGTTGTAAGTTTGATAGACAAGATTGAATAAGTGTAGCTTTAAAAACTTGACAGATAAAAATAAATTGCACAGTTATTTTTATCCTGGTTCGTTGTTAACTAAACTACTCCAGTCCACCCCCGCAGAGATGATTTACCTCAACTGAGGATTTAATCCACTAATCGCACGGATTACAATGGTTTTCCACTTAGTCCGCAACTAAGTCTTCTGGAGTATCCTGATCACAACCTGATCACTCCAGGAACAACTGCTTAGACACAAGCTAAGACTTTCTTAGAGTATCCTGACCACCACGTGATCACTCTAATTACAACTTAATGTAATCTTTCTAAGAGTTTTACAATGCTTCTAAAAAGCTATAATCACAATAGTGATATTTCTCTTAAAGTTTAAGCTTAATCTCACTAATATATTACAACAGCAATGTAGTGAGCTTTGATGAAGATGAAGTTTCTGAGCTTTGAGTTTGAACAGCGTTTCAGCAAGTTAATATTCACAGAATTTGGTTCAGGGTTGTTAACCTTGCTTCTCATCAGAACTTCATATTTATAGGCGTTTGAGAAGATGACCGTTGAATGCATTTAATGCTTTGCGTGTTCCGTACAGCTTTGCATTTAATGTTATACGCTTTTGTCAACTACCTCGAGCCTTGTTCACGCTGTGTCTACTGACGTTGCCTTTAATAGCTTCTAACGTTCCTTTTGTCAGTCAGCGTAGCCTGCCACTTGTACTTTCTTCTGATCTGATGTTTGTGAATACAACGTTTGAATATCATCAGAGTCAAACAGCTTGGTGCATAGCATCTTCTGATCTTCTGACCTTGAAGTGCTTCTGAGCGTGATACCATCAGAACTTCAGTGCTTCTGATCTCATGTTCTTCTGATGCTTCCATAGACCCATGTTCTGATTCTGCTTCGACCATCTTCTGATGTCTTGCCAGACCATGTTCTGATGTTGCATGCTGAACCATTTGAGACAAAGCTTCTGAGCGCTGATTTATGCATACTCTTTATATATTTCCTGAAAAGGAAATTGCATTGGATTAGAGTACCATATTATCTTAAGCAAAATTCATATTATTGTTATCATCAAAACTAAGATAATTGATCAGAACAAATCTTGTTCTAACAATCTCCCCCTTTTTGATGATGACAAAAACATATATAAATGATATGAATTTGCGATCAGAAAGAGCAGACGGCAAAAGACAAATTACACAGCTATAGCATAAGCATGTGAATATGTCTCCCCCTGAGATTAACAATCTCCCCCTGAGATAAATAATCTCCCCCTGAAATAAATACTCGAAGAACTTTAATAAAAGACTTCCCTGATTATTTCGGTAGAGACGATCACATAAGCTTCTGTCTTCAGAGAATTCATAGCTTCTGACTTCTGCTTCCATTGGACAGCTTCAGAACTTGAATTTCTTTAGATCCCTAGAACACTCACAGCTTCTGATTCCTGCTTCCATTCAGGACAGCTTCAGAACTTGAATTTCTTTGATCTTCAGAACATTCCCAGCTTCTGATTCCTGCTTCCATCTAGGACAGCTTCAGAACTTGAATTTCTTTGATCTTCAGAACATTCACAGCTTCTGATTCCTGCTTCCATCTAGGACAGCTTCAGAACTTGAGTTTTCTGGATCTTTAGAACATTCACAGCTTCTGATTTCTGCTTCCCTCGCATAGCTTCAGAGCTTTGAATTTCTTCCAACATCACTTCATGCTAGATTTGTATCAGAACATTGTTGAATGTACCAGAGCATCATCAGAGCATCTCTACATCCTGAAATGTTACAGAACAAAAACTAAACGACAAAAGTCAGCATGAACGAGTCAGAACATACAATGTATCAGAGCAAATAGAATTTTGTCAAAGCAAATAGACAAATTTTGGATCAAATTCTATTCTCAGTGCTTCTGATTCTGAAGCTTGACAGCACTCAGCTTGCTTCAGTTTCCATGGTTTTGCTTCTTGTGTTTGCTTTGAAGATTCTCTTCACTTCTTTATACCTGCAAAACACTTAAACCATATAGAACTTGCAGTTCTTGTTAGTAAATGTGTGGGAGCTTTACCCAGCAGCTGATAGATTAATCAAATCATTTATCATTTATCTTCTCCCCCTTTTTGTCATAACATCAAAAAGAATATTCTAAAAGATTCAGATGTATAAAACGACAAATAAAATCACTGGAATGTAAAAAACAAAGAAACTTTTCATTGATAATCAAAAGATTTTACAAAGGTTCTTATGTTTAACAAGATGAGAAACATTCCTAGCAAATACATAAAAAGTCATCCCAAGGGGAAATGACTACAAAAATTAAAAACAAAACCCTAGCAAGACACAATCTGTGTCAACCCATCAAGAATCCCTGGGGTCTTCTTGTCTTTTCAGACTAGAATCTCCACTGTAGGAGAGATTCAAGAGACCAGGGAGGAAGTGAGGGACAGTTCACAGACAGGGAGCTAATGTTGCAAACGGGCTCCAGTGACTCAAGAAGGTCTTCTTCCTTTGGATAAATGTTGATAACAGCATTGAGGAAGAGATCTGTCTTGAAAGAGACTTGGAGAGCCATCCCAAGATATGCTTCACATCCGGTAACTGAGTAACCCTTCCATCCGTTCTCATTGAGTTGAGAGAATTCATGAAGAACGCTAGGTTTGAACTAGGAATTTTTTTTTTTTTAAAGTAAAAAATAAAAGACTTTGTTTGAGCAAGAAAGGAAATAGAAGAGAGAGAGAAGAAAACTTGATGAGGAATGCAAAGGAACGGATGATTTAAATAGACAAAAAAAATGAAAAAGTACAATAGAGAAAATGTAAGAGGGAAGGAGAAACGTTTGAAGAGAGTTAAAATGAAACAAATGATGAATAGCATTTAATGTTACGTGACATGAGGAGAGATAATAAAGACAAATGAGGTGACTTGCACAGTTACCTATGGTCGGCGTCCCTTCAACTGTACGCGCGCTTATCCATGAACAGTAAAGACAGGTTTACCATCCCGAGATAAAACGTTACAGCTGTTTTGCTTTAAAAGAGGTTCTGAATCAACTTAGACAATGAAACGTTAGTAATAACTGAATCATAATTTCTAATTGATTTCAATCAGAACTTCTGATTAAAAAAATAATCCACTTTCATTTCAGAAGATACTCATACATAAGAACTTCTCATCTTCTCATTCTGGGCATAGATCCATACTGATGTTCTTCAGAATGAACTTAAACCTATCTTCAGCCAGGGGTTTTGTAAAAATATCAGCCCATTGATGGTCTGTATCAACAAAGTTTAAAGAAATAACGCCATTCTGAACATAGTCCCTTATGAAATGATGTTTAATCTCGATATGTTTAGCTTTTGAATGAAGAATAGGATTCTTAGATAAACATATGGCAGAAGTATTATCACAGAATATAGGAATGTTACTCTCAAATATCTGATAATCTTCCAGCTGACTCTTCATCCAGAGCATCTGTGTACTGCAACCAGCAGCAGCGACATATTCTGCTTCTGTCGTTGATAGAGCAATAGTTGCTTGCTTCTTGCTATACCAGGAGATCAAATGACTTCCAAGAAATTGGCAACTTCCTGAAGTACTCTTTCTTTCAATTCTGTCTCCAGCATAGTCAGCATCGCAGAATCCTACTAAGTTGTATTCTTTAGATTTTCTGTAAACTAAGCCAACATTAGTAGTACCTTTCAGATACCTTAGAATTCTCTTAACAGCAGTTAAATGAGATTCTCTAGGATCTGATTGGAATCTAGCACACAAACAAACACTGAACAGAATGTCAGGTCTAGAAGCAGTCAGATATAGAAGAGATCCAATCATACCTCTGTATAACTTCTGATCTACCTTCTTACTTACCTCATCCTTACCTAGGATGCATGTTGGATGCATAGGAGTTTTGGCTTCTTTGCCGTCTAGAAGATTAAACTTCTTCAGAAGTTCCTTCACATACTTGGTTTGGTGAACATACGTTCCTTCTGATGTTTGATTTATTTGTATTCCAAGGAAATACTTGAGTTCTCCCATCATGCTCATTTCAAACTCAGCCTGCATAGACTCAGCAAACTCCTTTCCAAGTGTAGCATTAGATGTTCCAAAAATAATATCATCTACATATATTTGACAAATTAAAATATCCCTTTTAAAGGTTTTACAGAAGAGAGTAGTGTCCACTTTTCCTCTAGTGAAACCATTATCCAGAAGGAAAGAACTTAAACGTTCATACCAAGCTCTGGGAGCCTGTTTCAATCCATACAATGATTTCTTAAGTTTAAAAACATGATTAGGAGACATAGAGTCTTCAAAACCAGGAGGTTGATGGACATAAACTTCTTCATCTATATAACCATTTAAGAAGGCACTCTTAACATCCATCTGATAGAGAGTGATGTTATGTTGAGTGGCAAATGAAATTAATAGACGAATAGATTCTAACCTGGCCACTGGTGCAAAGGTTTCTGTATAGTCAATCCCTTCTTGCTGACTATAACCCTGAGCCACCAGTCTGGCTTTGTTTCTTACCACTTCACCTTTCTCACTGAGCTTGTTTCTGAAGACCCACTTTGTACCAATTATATTGAATCCATCTGGTCTAGGAACAAGATCCCAAACATCATTCCTTGTAAACTGATTCAGTTCTTCTTGCATAGCAATTATCCAGTCTGGATCTTCTAGAGCATGATCAACAGAAGTTGGCTCGATCAAAGATACAAGACCTAATTGACAATCTGCATTGTTCTTGAGGAATGCTCTTGTTCTGATTGGGTCATCCTTCTTTCCAAGAATGACATCTTCTGAATGACCAGAGATGAGTCTGGATGATCTTCTGACAGACGGTTCTTCAGAAATGGTTAGATCCTCCAGAGAAGCTGATACTTGATCTTCAGATTCTTTGCTTCTGAGAAGCTCTGCTTCTGATGCGTTGCTTCTTGGCTCAGCAACTTCTGATATATCAATATCACAATCTGCAAAATTATCTAACTGCTTTGGTTTTTCAGAACCAAGCTTATCATCAAACCTGATATTGATTGATTCTTCTACAATCAATGTTTCAGTATTGTATACTCTGTAGCCTTTTGAGCGTTCAGAATATCCAAGAAGGAAACATTTTTGTGCTTTGGAATCAAACTTACCAAGATGATCTTTAGTGTTCAGAATAAAGCATACACATCCAAAAGGATGGAAATATGAAATGTTGGGCTTTCTATTCTTCCACAATTCATAAGGAGTCTTATTTAGAATAGGTCTGATAGAGATTCTATTCTGAATATAGCATGCAGTGTTTATTGCTTCTGCCCAGAAATGCTTAGCCATATTGGTTTCATTGATCATGGTTCTGGCCATTTCTTGCAGAGTCCTATTCTTTCGTTCTACAACTCCATTTTGCTGTGGAGTTCTAGGACAAGAGAAATCATGGGCAATACCATTTTCTTTGAAGAATTCTTCAAAGGATCTATTTTCAAATTCACCACCATGATCACTTCTAACCTTTATGATTTTACACTCTTTTTCAGATTGAATCTGAATGCAGAAATCAAAGAACACTGAATGAGTCTCATCCTTGTGTTTCAAGAATTTTACCCAAGTCCAGCGGCTATAATCATCAACGATGACTAATCCATATTTCTTCCCTCTGACAGATGCTGTTTTGACAGGGCCAAACAGATCAATGTGCAAGAGTTCTAATGGCCTTGAGGTAGAAACAACATTCTTGGACTTGAATGCAGGTTTGGAGAACTTGCCCTTCTGACATGCTTCACAAAGAGCATCTGATTTGAATTTCAGATTAGGGAGTCCTCTGACCAGATCCAGTTTGTTAATCTGAGAAATTTTTCTCAAACTAGCATGACCTAATCTTCTGTGCCAGACCCACTGCTCTTCAGAAACAGACATAAGACAAGTCACCTTCTGACTCATAAGATCTTGCAGATCTGTCTTATAAATGTTGTTCTTCCTCTTGCCAGTAAATAGGATTGAGCCATCCTTCTGATTTACAGCCTTGCAAGACTTTTGATTAAAGACTATATCATAACCATTGTCACTCAATTGACTGATAGATAAGAGGTTATGTGTTAATCCTTCTACAAGAAGTACATTTGAAATGGAAGGAGAGTTACCAGACTTTATAGTTCCAGAGCCAATTATCTTGCCCTTCTGATCTCCTCCAAACTTGACTTCTCCTCCAGACTTAAGCACCAGGTCTTGGAACATAGACCTTCTTCCTGTCATGTGTCGTGAGCATCCAGAGTCCAGGTACCATGACATGTTGTGCTTTGTCCTTTTTGCAGCCAAGGATATCTGCAATAGGAGTGATCTTATCCTTAGGTACCCACATTTTCTTGGGTCCTTTTTTGTTAGATTTTCTCAAGTTCTGATTGAACTTGGGTTTAACATTGTAAGCAATAGGAGAAATAGCATGATAATTCTTAATGTGAGTTTCATGATATTTCCTAGGTTGTGTCACATGCTTCTTAGTGTGTGTAACAGTGTTAAACTTCTGTGCATGTGATGTGTGCCTAATATCATGTGAGTGGCCATACTTGAACTCATCATACAATGGCTTGTATGTGATTTTCATCTTATCAACAGGTTCAAGTTTGTATGGGGTTTCACCCTCATAACCAATGCCTACTCTATTATTTCCAGACACAGCATATATCATAGAAGCTAGCTGACTTCTGCCAATACTTCTAGATAAGAACTTCCTGAAACTTAAATCATATTCTTTCAGAATATGGTTTAAACTAGGAGTGGATTTTTCTGAATCAGAAGGAGATCCAACATCATTGGATAATTTTAAAAGTTTTTCTTTTAATTCAGAATTTTCCAGCTCAAGCTTCTTAGTTTCAAATTCAAATAGCTTTCTCAGCTTTTTGTATTTGAGACTAATCTGAGACTTGTATTCCAGAAGTTCTGTTAGACTGGAAACTAACTCATCTCTAGTAAGTTCAGAAAATACCTCTTCAGAATCTGATTCTGATGTAGATTCTGATCCGTCATCTTCTGTCGCCATCAGCGCACAGTTGGCCTGCTCATCTTCTGAATCATCTTCTGACTCATCCCAGGTTGCCATAAGACCTTTCTTCTTATGAAACTTCTTCTTGGGATTTTCCTTCTGAAGATTTGGACATTCACTCTTGAAGTGTCCAGGCTCATTGCACTCATAGCAGACAACCTTCTTCTTGTCAGATCTTCTGCCATCAGAAGATTCTCCACGTTCAAATTTCTTTGAACTTCTGACGCCTCTAAAATTCCTATGCTTGTTCTTCCAGAGTTGATTTAGCCTTCTGGAGATCAAGGACAGTTCATCTTCTTCTTCAGATTCTGATTCTTCAGGATCTTCTTCTCTAGCCTGAAAAGCGTTAGTGCATTTTTTGATATTTGATTTTAATGCAATAGACTTACCTTTCTTTTGAGGCTCGTTTGCGTCCAGCTCAATTTCATGGCTTCTCAAGGCACTGATAAGCTCTTCCAAAGAAACTTCATTCAGATTCTTTGCAATCTTGAATGCAGTCACCATAGGACCCCATCTTCTGGGTAAGCTTCTGATGATCTTCTTTACGTGATCAGCCTTGGTGTATCCCTTGTCAAGAACTCTCAATCCAGCAGTAAGAGTTTGAAATCTTGAAAACATCTTTTCAATGTCTTCATCATCCTCCATCTTGAAGGCTTCATACTTCTGGATTAAAGCTAGAGCTTTAGTCTCCTTGACCTGAGCATTTCCTTCATGAGTCATTTTCAAGGACTCATATATGTCATATGCCGTTTCCCTGTTAGATATCTTCTCATACTCAGCATGAGAGATAGCATTCAGCAAAACAGTTCTGCATTTATGATGATTCCTGAAAAGCTTTTTCTGATCATCATTCATTTCTTGCCTTGTCAGCTTTACGCCTCTGGCATTTACTGGATGTTTGTAACCATCCATCAGAAGATCCCATAGATCACCATCTAGACCAAGAAAGTAACTTTCCAGTTTATCTTTCCAGTATTCAAAGTTTTCACCATCAAATACTGGTGGTCTAGTATAACCATTGTTTCCATTGTGTTGCTCAGCAGAGCCAGATGTAGATGGAGTTGGATTTGCTTGAGATTCACCAGCCATCTTTTAATGAAGCGTTTTTCTCTTCCTGAATCTTTTCTAAACACGGTTAAGTGCTTGCACCTTAGAACCGGCGCTCTGATGCCAATTGAAGGATAGAAAAACACTTAGAAAGGGGGGGTTTGAATAAGTGTAGCTTTAAAAACTTGACAGATAAAAATAAATTGCACAGTTATTTTTATCCTGGTTCGTTGTTAACTAAACTACTCCAGTCCACCCCCGCAGAGATGATTCACCTCAACTGAGGATTTAATCCACTAATCGCACGGATTACAATGGTTTTCCACTTAGTCCGCAACTAAGTCTTCTGGAGTATCCTGATCACAACCTGATCACTCCAGGAACAACTGCTTAGACACAAGCTAAGACTTTCTTAGAGTATCCTGACCACCACGTGATCACTCTAATTACAACTTAATGTAATCTTTCTAAGAGTTTTACAATGCTTCTAAAAAGCTATAATCACAACAGTGATATTTCTCTTAAAGTTTAAGCTTAATCTCACTAATATATTACAACAGCAATGTAGTGAGCTTTGATGAAGATGAAGTTTCTGAGCTTTGAGTTTGAACAGCGTTTCAGCAAGTTAATATTCACAGAATTTGGTTCAGGGTTGTTAACCTTGCTTCTCATCAGAACTTCATATTTATAGGCGTTTGAGAAGATGACCGTTGAATGCATTTAATGCTTTGCGTGTTCCGTACAGCTTTGCATTTAATGTTATACGCTTTTGTCAACTACCTCGAGCCTTGTTCACGCTGTGTCTACTGACGTTGCCTTTAATAGCTTCTAACGTTCCTTTTGTCAGTCAGCGTAGCCTGCCACTTGTACTTTCTTCTGATCTGATGTTTGTGAATACAACGTTTGAATATCATCAGAGTCAAACAGCTTGGTGCATAGCATCTTCTGATCTTCTGACCTTGAAGTGCTTCTGAGCGTGATACCATCAGAACTTCAGTGCTTCTGATCTCATGTTCTTCTGATGCTTCCATAGACCCATGTTCTGATTCTGCTTCGACCATCTTCTGATGTCTTGCCAGACCATGTTCTGATGTTGCATGCTGAACCATTTGAGACAAAGCTTCTGAGCGCTGATTTATGCATACTCTTTATATATTTCCTGAAAAGGAAATTGCATTGGATTAGAGTACCATATTATCTTAAGCAAAATTCATATTATTGTTATCATAAAAACTAAGATAATTGATCAGAACAAATCTTGTTCTAACAGTACAGGCCCTAATCGCTATTTTCGTAGGGAAGGTCTGCTACGAGTGGTTTCGTAGCAAAATCATAGCAATACGTACAGGGTTTTTGCAGGTGTTTTGGAGAAGATGATGTGCTGTCATCATCCGGTTCGTGCGTTTGAACTTTTGCGCCTATTTCCTTTTGGTTTTTTTCTTGATTCATATGTTAGGTTATGGATGCGCATGGGTAACATATATGCCTGCATGGTGCGTTGGTTGTGTGATGCTTTGGTGAGGGGGAGGTCATGGGTTCGAGCCTCCCCTTCGCCTATTTATTTTTCTAAATATTACTCTATGATCCTGTGCGCTCCACACCCTGGCTATTACCATACACCTTCTCAGATCTGACCATTGGTCCCCACTAGCCTTAGATCTGACGCCCCAGGATTCAGTCCCATACTATACACCCTATTAACAACCATACTAAATCAAAATCCTAACAAACTAAAATAATTTTAATTAAATATTTGTTTTAATTAATTCTTTTAATATATTATTTATATATTAATAATTATTTTTATAAATAAAAATTAATATGTGATATTTATATTAAAAATGCCAATTTGTTGTTCGTGCCGATTAAATCGATTAATCGCTATGGTCAACAATAATTTTAATTAAAATGTTTATTTAAATAAAATACAAATGATTTCTATTTAGTTAAATGGTTGCAACTATTTTATTAGTTGTGATGATTAACTTTCCTGTTTTCTAAATTCCAATTTGTTATTATTTGTAATCGTGTTAATCGGTTATGAGGGGTAACAATACAAAATAAAATTCACAAAAAAATAATAAAACACAATAATTCATTATTAGTGATAATCGAATCAATCGATTTGAATTGGTAATGGTATAAAACCCCTAATCTTTTGACTATGGTGATCAAACCTATTGATCATTGCGGTTAATTGTGCCAAATCAGGGTTGTACGCCCATAACATCTAAAACAACTTCAAAACACTTTTCAAACATTTTTCAAACTTCAAACTCCAAATACAGATTTTTATCTACGACAGGCTATTCAAAGCCTTCAAACCTTCAAATTAAATTTCAAACCTCAAGGGCGTACAACCCGTCCCCCGAACTACGTTGACTCTGATTCTCCATAAGGAGATACGTAGGCACTTGGATAACCAAGGCGAGTCCCCTTCCCAAAAATCTCAATTTTTCCCCGTTTCATTTCCCTTAGTTATTTAACCCTCGAAAGCATAAACCTTACCTTAATACTCTTAGCCATAACACTGTTGACCTTAGATTCAAAGCCATAGGAAAGGGTTGAGGGTGCCTAACACCTTCCCTCGACCTGAATATTGTATCTTACCCTGATCTCTAAACTGCGTAGGGTTTCCTATTCGCCCTTCAGAATAGGTGGCGACTCTAAAATTAAAATTTTAGGGCAGGTAGCTACAGCTGGCGACTCTGCTGGGGATAACTATAATGGTGAATACTATGCTCCTATAGGTTTTGGCAGGGTTTAGGTTTGGCAAGTTTTTTTAGGGTTTGGCAAACTTGCCATTTTTAGGGTTTGGGGGAGGTTCATCTTTTAATAAATATTAAATTATTTTTTTAAATCATTTGTTTATTCTTATTTGTTTTTGTTTTCCTGGAATGTTCATTTGCCTGCCTTAAAATGTTTGATTATATATTATATGCATTGCTGGTATTTTCTATGTTGTGTTAAACCCTAAGTGTGGGAGTTAACTTTGAGATCAATAGGGGAGTATGAATCGCCTACGAGTCTCATTGATAACTCCACTCGGAGTGGGTTGAGTATTCGGAAATGTCCAAAACGAGGCTTGACTTTGTTGAGGGCAGGACTGGATACTTGGCTGATCTCTCCGAGAACCTACCCCAAAAATTCGAACCTCATGGATAAAATGAGTTGTTCTAAAATCCGAAGACACAAAAAGTCTCGGAGGTTACGAACGACCCCATGAGACCTTCTAGAACCCCCCTATAAAAAGGTTGGCTCCCAAGAGCCGCTACGTCGAACCTATGAACCTGGATTTCTTGTAATATTATGATATGATTTGCATTTTTGCCTTATATGATTTGTTTTTGTTTTGTTTGTTTGTTTGTTGCTACATCTTTGTGTTTTCATGCATCATCCATCATTTGCATTCTTGCATCATGTCTTATCCAAAAAATAAAAAAAAAGGAGTTTTATTATATTTAATCCATAGGTGTGGATAAAGACATAAATACGAACAAAACATATCATGCATGGCATGCACATCATTTTCATGGCATTAAGAGAAGATTTCTCTTCTATCTCCAGAGCAAGGAACCATTGGGAAGGATAACCTAACATCTCGACCGTCTTATCAAACCAGATTTCAGCAAAAGAAATCGATGGAGCAGCTAGAACAGAATCAAACCGCCCTTCGTGAAGATGTGGATCAACTAAAGGTTAGTATGGAAGAGGTTAAAGGAGGTATGGCTCAGATGCTAGAATTCATGAAGGCCCTCCTGGATAAACAAGAGAGGTTCAGTCTGGGGATACCCTAGTTCAGGATGAGATCCCTAACGACAAAAACCCGCTGCTAGGATTTGTTTCAGGCTTTGGCCCAGCTAAGGATAAATCTTAGGCCTGATCTGTCAGGAGAGCTATTCAGTTCCAAGAGAAAGGAGAGACCTCCCAAGAAGGATTTGTCCCCACTCCACAAACGAAAGGAACAACCCGCATAGTTCGCATTCCTGCTAGCAATGTCCCTAGGGATGATGATTACCTGGATCTACAATACGGAGTGCAAGAGGTGGACAACACAGACCAAACACCTCAGACATAACAGTCTATCCCTAACTCTGGGGAAGACTCCAAGGATAGTGAACAAATCAAGGTGGCTAGAAGAAGGATTTCTTAGATCATTAGTTTTTTTTTCATTCGCAATTTCTTTCCGTTTGTTTAAACATTAGTCTTATGACATATGCTATGTACTTTACAACAATCATTAATGCATTGCTTACGTTTGTCTTGATTCATTCCTAGTGTTCTCACTATATTTAAAACTGTGTTTTTACTCGGTTTTCTTCTTTGTGATATTCAACTCTCGATTAAAGTCGTACACCTTTTGAGGGAGAATGACGAAAACGATACCACAATTTCATACACTATGCTTTCAAACAGACCGTGTTGACGATGTACAGGCATTGTTTCAATTCCCAAATGATGGAGATATAAGGATGTTAATCCCTTGTCAACCCCTTTAAGCCTAAAGAAGTAGGAGTTTTCCTTCATATAAAATAAAACCCTTCATACATAACCTGGGGCAGGGTAGCTGCTCAGTTAACTTAATTATTCCAAGGTGTTCCTTTGAACATAATCACCGATGGTTCCCCGTCATCATTAATTCCGGCAGTCAATATCCGCAAAGAAAAAAAGAAAAAGCATTACAAGGGCCTGCTAAGTCAAAACCTATTAAGGAGACTTAGGCAAAATTGGGGCATCCCGCTGACTGTAGTTTTAAAACAAACAGTTCAAAAAAGTTAGGGATAACAAAGTCGAAAAAAGGTTACTAGTTACCTTCGACAGAAGGAAAATACTACAAAAAAAGGAGAATGACTGCCTTTGCAAATAAACCTTTGGTTTTTGAACCATCATAAATGTCAATGTCATAATTCCCAAATTCTTTTGGAGACTAAACGCATAGTCAACTGAGCATAGGACTGGAGAACATCACGAAGATGGGGATGGGTACAAATAAACTTTGAGCCTCTATCTTTTGTTTCTTTAAACCGTGAACCAGGCCACGTTACAACCCTTAAAAGTCCTAACTAAAGCATGGTTAGTTCGAAAGCATACTGTTACCAAAGGTATCCCGACTCCTTAAGGTCTACTATAACTTTTGAGTTGATATCACTTTCTTACAAAAAAAAAACTTCGTTTTATTCAAAAAAAATGTTTTTAAACTTTCAAGACAAACATATGCATTCGCATCTTATGAATTTCATTACAAAGTACACTTGTCTATGTAGTTTCAGATGTTTAAACATCAGGGAGAAGTTGCATGGGGCATGGCTAATGGCTAAAAATCCTACTGACTGACGAAGTAGCTTTAAAAACTCGTCAAAAGAAGAAACATCCCTTACTCATGACTGGGATGGCAAATGTGTACACATGGCATAACTCGTCATTATCCCATTTACATGGGGCAATCTAATCAAGATCCATTGGAATCTCTCAAGGACGCTGAATAGCCCATGGGGCAAGTCCATCACCTGGGGGCATGTTGCAAAGATCACTCAGTATCAGATGATGTCAATGCCAGTCTCACATCCTTTCCAGGAACCTTTATAGGATACTTCTCAATCTGTCCATATAGTCTTCTTTAAGACATGTTCAAATACTTCTCACCCTTTTTAGGAGCCTTTTTCAGACAGTCTTTTAAAGACCCACCTTCTTATCCTTTCTATTTTCAAACCCTTTCAAACAGTCTTCTCTAAGACATATTCCTTTCCAAGAACCTTTTCTAGGTAGTCTTCTGTAAGACATCTCTTAATTTTTTTCAGCTAGTCTTTTAAGACATATTCAAACTTCTCTTATGCTTTCAAGAACCTTGTCAAACTTTGTTTAAAGTACAGAGTCTTCTCTAAGACAATTCACCATCCTTTTTAGGGTGATCTTCTTCAAGATATCTTTTCCTAAGTTTTGTTTAAAACGCCACAAAAAAAAACACAGTCTCTATCCTCTATAGGAATATTTTGACCCTCTGCACAAACACATCCCTTTGAGCTTTGTTTAAAGCGCGATCTTATTTAAGACAATCTCCCATTTCTTTCCAAGGACCTCTTCAGGTAGTCTTATAGAAGGCATCATCTCATCCTAAGTACTCAGCAAATCATTGTCCGTCAGGATGCAACCTAAACGCATGACTCATTCTGAAAAGCATCTGCTTCACATTCAAATCAACACTTAGCATCAAGGAGACCTTAAAATTGGTCTAATCAAAGACGATCATTCCTGATAAAGACTCTTGAATGGGGAAACCACGTCCAGAGGGTTTTCCTAAA
Source organism: Vicia villosa (assembly GCF_029867415.1). Classification (NCBI taxonomy): domain Eukaryota; kingdom Viridiplantae; phylum Streptophyta; class Magnoliopsida; order Fabales; family Fabaceae; genus Vicia; species Vicia villosa. The sequence goes on from NC_081183.1 coordinate 152,060,152, forward strand.
ATAAGGGCATACAATCAAGGATCTTATTGACTAGGGGCATATCTTTCAAGAATTCAAACACTGGGGCAATACATATCAGGCAAGACATGGTGAAACTCGAGTTCCCTCTAAAGGTCCCTCCTTCAGATTAAGGAGCACATCTCTCAAAATTTCTGATATTCGGGGAGTCACACTAGGAGCATTGTTGCATAATTGATCTTCCCACGCCTGTACTATTTACATCCCGCAGTGTGGGATAGGCATACATGCATAATTCTCATTTATTTTGAGAATCTCATTACATGACACATGCATCATAACATTGCATAAAACTAACGCTACCTTTTCAGGTCACTTCACTTCAAAAAGATGTTATCATCAAATTACCACGCAAACATGATCGTATCAACGATTCAATCTTAACAGATACAATTCCAATACTTCATTCCAAATCTTTCTCCAAAGACAATCCAGAAGCAATCAAAGAATTTCTTACCTCTCCAGGTAGTCTTGTCCAAGACAATTATCCTAATCTTTCCAAACAGTCTTGTGTAAGACGTATCCTGACCTTTTCTAGGTAGTTTTGTTTAAAACGTCCCACGACCTTTATAGGAACCTTTCTAGGTAGTTTTGTTTAAAACATCTTATGTCCTTTATAGAACCTTTCTAGGTAGTTTTGTTTAAAACATATCGTTCCCTTTACAGGAACCTTTCTAGGTAGTTTTGTTTAAAACATTTCATAACCTTTACAGGAACCTTTCTAGGTAGTTTTGTTTAAAACATTTCATATCCTTTATAGGAATCTTTTTAGATAGTTTTGTTTAAAACGTTTCATATCCTTTATAGGAATCTTTTTAGATAGTTTTGTTTAAAACGTTTCATATCCTTTATAGGAATCTTTGTAGATAGTTTTGTTTAAAACGTTTCATATCCTTTATAGGAACCTTTCTAGGCAGTTTTGTTTAAAACGTATCGTATCCTTTATAGGAACCTTTATAGGTAGTTTTGTTTAAAACGTATCGTACCCTTTATAGGAACCTTTCTAGGTAGTTTTGTTTAAGACGTACCATAACCTGTCTAGGTAGTTTTGTTAAGACATTTCATATCCTTTATAGGAATCTTTTTAGATAGTTTTGTTTAAAACGTTTCATATCCTTTATAGGAATCTTTTTAGATAGTTTTGTTTAAAACGTTTCATATCCTTTATAGGAATATTTTTAGATAGTTTTGTTTAAAACGTTTCATATCCTTTATAGGAATCTTTTTAGATAGTTTTGTTTAAAACGTTTCATATCCTTTATAGGAATCTTTTTTAGATAGTTTTGTTTAAAATGTTTCATATCCTTTATAGGAATCTTTTTAGATAGTTTTGTTTAAAACGTTTCATATCCTTTATAGGAACCATTCTAGGAAGTTTTGTTTAAAACATATCGTTCTCTTTATAGGAACCTCTCTAGGTAGTCTTGTTTAAGATATCTCGTATCCTATCCAGGAGCCTCTCCAAGTGAGTCTTGTGTAAGACGTATTACAAAAGAACCTTTTCTAAGTCAATCTTATTTAAGACACATCATGCCTTTCTAGGTAGTCCTTCTTAAAATGCTTATCCAATCTTTTCTAAGACACACTTAGTTCTTTTAAAGAACTCCTCAGTTAGTCTTCTCCAAGACATTCTTCTTAAGCATTATTCGAAACCTAAGCCTCTTCGCATCAATCTGTGATACATCCTATTCAGGAACCTCTTCAAGTAGTCTTATGTAAGACATTACTCCGTATCTTCAGATACAATTAATATGATCCTGGTATGAAGAGCATATGCTCTGGACAAGCATCTTGTCAAACAAATGGGTGGCATCTATAAGCCCATCTCCTGCGGAACTCCTTCCCTACGCAAGCAAATTTCAGGGCATTTCAGTGTCCAATCATCTTCTACCTCTTCAGGTTCAAGAAGATTGAACAGGGGCAGCTGTCATACCCCAAAATTTGCCTTCCATATTTCCATTTACAATGATGCAGAGTTCAAGGTTCAAGTTCCAAAGATCACTTACTCAAAAGTCCAGATGGTCCATAGTCAACTGGTTTGACCTAAAAGTCAACCATAATCAGAGCATAGCCAAAGCCTCCCAATTTTGGTCAACATCAAGTATGTTAAGTACAACCATAATTTGAGCAAAGATTGATCATGATTCCATTAATAGAAACTCAGAGATGAACAAATACACAAAGGTTCAAATTAGGGTTTCTTAGGAGAAAGTCAACCCAACTTTGACTGGGCATAACTTTCACATGGAACATCAAAAATTCCCCACTCAAAGCCTATTTTGAAGGAAATTTGATTCTCTACAACTTTGTCTCTCACAAGCCAGGGCTAGAAATGATTCATTTGAGAGATACAGTGCAAAAGATTACAGGTCCTTTTCAGGCATCCTTCAAAAGCAGTTTTTCCCAAGAAGGATATGATCAAGATAAAAGCTCCAAATGGAAAATATATTCCAAAGTGGCTTGTAGAGGACCTCTTGAGGTTTCCAAAAAGTATTAGAACTCCCTCATAGCCTAAAAATTGAGTGAGATATGATTGATCAAAGTTGGGCGATTTATGAGGACCAATAAAGGAGGTCTAAGTTGGATTTCTTGCAAATGGGCCTATATTCTATGACTCAAACTTGGTCCACAAGCTACCCAAACCACATGCCACAAATTTTGCTTTCTATTTTAATTAATATAATTTTATTTCATTTTTTAATGATTTAAAGTAATTTAATTAAAAGAAAATCAAATATTGTGTCAAAAATATTCACATAAATTACTTTCAATCAACATTTATGGCTGAAAATCATATATTTTCGTGGATTATTGGTGGAGGAAGAAATTGATACAATTTTAGGCCAAAATAGAAAGTTTCCATTTGAAAATAAAATCAATTTTCTCAAGTTGGCAAGATTTGATTCAAAGGGCTTTGGGACAGTTTTGTTGACCTAATTTGATCCCCTATAAGTACATGACACAAGGCATACGGATAAGGGGGAGAAATTCTGGACAAAAACGCACTTGCAAGAACCGAAAAATCACTCAAGAACTTGAAATTGGTTTTTGAAAATTCGGAGGTTTCAATAAGATTTGAAGGTCTCAAAAGCTTCACCAAGCAATCTGGAACGTGTGTGGATCGTTTATCTGCTTCAGCACCCCCAGAACGACCTCCTATAAGCCCAGGTAAGTCGCTCTGCATCTTGATTCGATTAGCGCATTATATGCATCTTCATGATGTTTTGATCATATGTTATGACTTGTATTGATGTTCTGATCGTGTCTGAATCGTTTGTCTGAAGTTTATGTGCCTTAAACATGTTTTGCCATTAGAGCTCTATCCGAGTTTTAGGGTTTTGGTTTGGGGGTTTTTATCAGGGTTAAAATTAAGGGAAATTGAATGCGTGACTGATTTCGCATGGTCTAAGTGAGGAGATTGCATGTGGTGCGAACAATTTATGGGAGTACAGGCCCTAATCGCTATTTTCGTAGGGAAGGTCTGCTACGAGTGGTTTCGTAGCAAAATCATAGCAATACGTACAGGGTTTTTGCAGGTGTTTTGGAGAAGATGATGTGCTGTCATCATCCGGTTCGTGCGTTTGAACTTTCACGCCTATTTCCTTTTGGTTTTTTTCTTGATTCATATGTTAGGTTATGGATGCGCATGGGTAACATATATGCCTGCATGGTGCGTTGGTTGTGTGATGCTTTGGTGAGGGGGAGGTCATGGGTTCGAGCCTCCCCTTCGCCTATTTATTTTTCTAAATATTACTCTATGATCCTGTGCGCTCCACACCCTGGCTATTACCATACACCTTCTCAGATCTGACCATTGGTCCCCACTAGCCTTAGATCTGACGCCCCAGGATTCAGTCCCATACTATACACCCTATTAACAACCATACTAAATCAAAATCCTAACAAACTAAAATAATTTTAATTAAATATTTGTTTTAATTAATTCTTTTAATATATTATTTATATATTAATAATTATTTTTATAAATAAAAATTAATATGTGATATTTATATTAAAAATGCCAATTTGTTGTTCGTGCCGATTAAATCGATTAATCGCTATGGTCAACAATAATTTTAATTAAAATGTTTATTTAAATAAAATACAAATGATTTCTATTTAGTTAAATGGTTGCAACTATTTTATTAGTTGTGATGATTAACTTTCCTGTTTTCTAAATTCCAATTTGTTATTATTTGTAATCGTGTTAATCGGTTATGAGGGGTAACAATACAAAATAAAATTCACAAAAAAATAATAAAACACAATAATTCATTATTAGTGATAATCGAATCAATCGATTTGAATTGGTAATGGTATAAAACCCCTAATCTTTTGACTATGGTGATCAAACCTATTGATCATTGCGGTTAATTGTGCCAAATCAGGGTTGTACGCCCAGAACATCTAAAACAACTTCAAAACACTTTTCAAACATTTTTCAAACTTCAAACTCCAAATACAGATTTTTATCTACGACAGGCTATTCAAAGCCTTCAAACCTTCAAATCAAATTTCAAACCTCAAGGGAGTACAACCCGTCCCCCGAACTACGTTGACTCTGATTCTCCATAAGGAGATACGTAGGCACTTGGATAACCAAGGCGAGTCCCCTTCCCAAAAATCTCAATTTTTCCCCGTTTCATTTCCCTTAGTTATTTAACCCTCGAAAGCATAAACCTTACCTTAATACTCTTAGCCATAACACTGTTGACCTTAGATTCAAAGCCATAGGAAAGGGTTGAGGGTGCCTAACACCTTCCCTCGACCTGAATATAGTATCTTACCCTGATCTCTAAACTGCGTAGGGTTTCCTATTCGCCCTTCAGAATAGGTGGCGACTCTAAAATTTAAATTTTAGGGCAGGTTGCTACACCTAGCAGCGGCGAAGAGGATACTGAGGTATCTGAAAGGAACTCTCGACTATGGCATTCTATTTCCTGCAGCTGATGAGGGAAAAGAATGCAAATTAGTGGGTTACACCGACTCGAGTTGGTGTAGTGATGCTGAGGATCGAAAATCCATAGCTGGTTATGTGTTTATGCTAGGTGGTGCACCAGTTGCTTGGAGTTCGAGAAAGGAACCAGTAGTGGCACTATCATCATGCGAAGCAGAGTACATAGCTGCTTCTCTTTGTGCATGTCAAGCAACGTGGATGGTGAACTTGGTCGAAGAAATAACAGGTAAAGATCATGGAGCAATTACCATGAAGATCGACAGCATGTCAGCTATCAATCTGGCGAAGAACCCGATAGCACATGGTCGAAGCAAGCACATTGAAATGAGGTTCCACTATCTTCGAGAGCAGGTAGCTAAAGGGAAGATGAATTTGGAACACTGCAGAACTGAGAATCAAATTGCAGATATCATGACAAAGGGAGTGCTGGTTGAAATATTCAGAAGACTAAGAGCTATAATGAATGTAGATAGCTTAGACAAAATGAATTAGGTGGTGTGTTAAATTGTAATTCCTTGTGTCGAAGCAGGTTGTTGCTCGAACACAAGGTGTGTCGAAGTGTGTAACAGTTTGTTACACATAAGTTTGTTTTTAAATCTAGATAGATTTGATTTAGATTTAAAATAAATTAGATTTGATTTAGTTCCAAAATAGGTATTTTGGGCTTTTATAGTTTTGGGCTTTGGCTTAGGGAGAAGGCTATCCTAAATCTATAAATAGGGAGTAACCCTCATTATTTGTAATAAAGTCATTGTCTTGTATTCACAGAAGTTGCAGTTGCAAGTGAATAACAGAATTTCCACAGTTTGTGGGCAGAGAGAAACTCTGCAGAAAATACTTTCTCCTTCTCTTTTAATATTTCCGCAAACCCTAATCCTATTTTTCTTCATTGTCATCTTTAACGATAAGGAATTACTCAAAGGTTTGAGAGTCTAATTCCAACAACTCTAACTTGCATTTGACACCCACATATTTTGATAATGTCCAAAATACTTTTATATTTTTTCATTAATTAATATTTGCAAAATTTTCTCTCAACCGCAAAAAATTAGCCAGTGCCTACAAAAATTATGGGGTATGTTTTTCACTTAATAACTATATTAAATATTTGGTGCGCACAAGATTTACTGAAAGTTTCAAAAAATTTGGAATACTAATATTTTTTCCACTTTATAAATATCAAGTAGTGTTAGTTTTGTACATTTGTGATTGTGTTTACACTTTCGTAGAGTTGCGATTGCACTGACACTTTTGTGCGGTCCATATTGATTTAAAACTTGTATAAATATGTCTCATATGATGTTAACAAAAACAACTTGTAATGTCTCAATTTTGGTATCTCACATTTGTGTACGTTAACGGCGTGGGTCCTCCTATGGATTTCAGGCTCATAGAGCACACCCTTCTTGATGTTCTGAAATCTATATCGGGTAACCTCTTGTGCTACCCAGATAACAAAAGGGTGGTTAAAACCGATTATTGTTCACCATTAATTAATAACAGAGGAAAGACGAAGTTCAACAACTTTGAGTTGAAAACTAGTGAGTATTTAAGAATTATGTGGAGCATATATTACTGATACGATACAAGGTCCAATCGAGGTGAATGCGATAGTTGCGGGATCAGTTGACGATATTATGGAGATGTTGAAACGCCTTAAATCATCTAATGTTTAAGTTATGTCCATTTTATTTTCAGGTTAAGTTGTGTTAAACAATGCTCATGTTAAGTTATGTTCATCATTGCAGTAATGTAATGCTAATTTTCATCTAATGCGATGTTAAAATAAAGTGTCAACAATATACAAATAATTCAGTACAAACCAAAAATAACGTCAATGAAGATAAATAATGAACAAACAAAAAATCTACACTTGTCCACCACATACAATGTGTGTTATCTACGATAACCCGATATATACCTCGCCCTATGAGTTTACCAATTTCATGAGGTTATCTTAAAGAAGTGCTATCATTTGCAGCCACTGCAGCCGGTCATAGCAAGTGGAGGCGCTAAAGGTGGTGACACATTATTTGAAGGTCCAACATTATCTACAAGCCAAACAAATTGGATGACGCGAGTGTGTAATATTCTAAAGTATCACTCTAAATAACCATCCAGACACTGCTAAGGAAAAGGACCTCCACTGCATTTTCCCTAATAACAATGACACTACTGAAAAATTTAGAACTAAACCATCGATCAATCTCCCCATATGGTTCAACAGGAACTGGCCTAAGAATTCACATAACATATTAAAACTGCCATAGACACCTCTCAGGAAAATATGCACCCACAAAACTCTTACATTACAAATAACCTGAAAAAAGACAGTGTTATCAAACTTTCAATACACTCTATGATCTCCAAAGAGTGTCCATATGATATCATCTATAGTCAACGTAACAATCCCCTACCTGTGCTCTAGAAGACCGCTTGAATGAGAATGCATGGACTTCCATCTAGTGGTCTGTAGCGAGCCATCACTGATAGTGTGAAGTTAAGCTTCTCCAACACTTTATTTTGATGAAGATAACTACCATGCGTATGTATCAAGAAAAGATGAGCAAAAAATCATCACAAAAGAGCTATGGATCAAGACTTGTCTCATAAGCAACTTCATCAAGATGAACTTTGGATCCTTGATCTTCATTTGATAGATACAAGTTTCAATTCAAGTTATGATATACATTCGGTGCTAAAATATTCCTTAACAAATGTATACATATGCATAACCGCTTTTGAAATACCATGGCCTTGCATTCTACCTATTTTCATAAGTATTTTTTACTTTCATAACAGTGGTAACCAGTTACACATTTTTGGTAACCGATTATTTGAACAAAAAAATTGTTTTTCAGGCTTTGCTTCAGCTGTAACCAGTTACAATGATGTGTTAACTGGTTATCACGGAAGCAGTGACACTTTTTGGTGGAAAAATCTGATTCAAACGTATTTTAAACTTCATCCATGAGTCATTGTGTTGATACATCATATTATACTCTTTCATAAGAGTTCGATGCACATATAAATATCATATGTTTCAGATTTAAAAAACATACCTCTTTCAATTCAATTCAAACTCATTTTCTCTCAAATTTTAAACAAGTGTTATATGTCATAGAACCTTTGTATGAAACTTTCTGCATTCAATTTTCATTGCATCATTGAAAGTTTCAACATTACTTCTGAGTATTTTTATATCATATTGTGAATTGGCTACTTGAAAAGGAAGATCAATTCTTGTAATTGATAAACATCTTACATCTTCAAACTTCCTTAAAAATCAAGAATTGTGTGTCTATGTTAGGTGCCAAATTGTGTTAAAATATGATATAGTATTTGGTACCTTTCGACTATTTTGTCGCATATTCGTGTGATCCCTGATTATTTTGAAGTAAATATAGTGGTTTAAGTTATTTAAGCTTTTGTTTTCTGTTAATCTCTTTTCTAGTTGATTTTTGTACAGGTGTTATCTTTTAGTTTGGAATTTGAGGCTTGAAGAGTTGAAAGAATTGTCAAGAACAAATTTTCTAAGTCAGCTCAAGAGCGCGTCGCGGGCAAGAGCGTGCGCCGCGCGCTGAAGGTCATGTGCCAGATCAAATTCCAGTAGCTTCCGTGCGTCGCGAGCAAAGGAGCACACGACGCGCGCTTTAGGGCGGTTTGCTAATTAATGAGCTTGGCGCGACGCGGGAAAGACACGCGACACGCGCTTGACAGATTTTGGTTTTTGTATAAATACATCAGTTCTATTTTTCATGAGGGCTACACCATTTTGAGAGCAACAAAGACCTTATAACACTGTAGCAACATAGAATCGAAGAATCGGAGCATTGATAATCGAGAAATCACTGTAGATGCTTGCTATTCTTCATCCTTTCCTTCTTGTGCAAGCTACCATGTCAATGGATAGCTAAACCCTTTTGGTATCAAGGTTTTGATGTAATCTTCCTTTCCTTTTGTATGTTTTTCTTGTGAATATTGTGTATGAACAAGTTGATAATCAATATAGATGATCTAGTTTGTGTTCTCTTGAATTTCTATGGTTTAGATGTTTGTGAAATACAATGTTTTTACCTTGACCTAACTTTATCATCTATCAAACATTAAGTCTAGACATGGATATAGTGTTTGATATTCGCTTTGTATCGGTTTATAAACGTTATTTGTAATGTTTGATCGGTTGAGAAATTGTTGATTGAACAATACGGTAAAAACTTGCTATAACGTTTCGGACACGAACGGTATAGACGAACGATACATGATAATATTGATTGATTCCAAATTTATATGCATATTCATAGGAAGACATACAATTTAAGGTCGATGAAATCAAGTCTTGATACTTCTTTTTAAACTTAGAACTTTCCAAATTTTAATCCTTGCTACTAAAGCTTGTGAATGATCTTTTACCAAACCAAACCCAAAGTTACTTTAACTCAAGACAATATAAACTATATAACGTCGGTGATATCGCACCAATCCCTATGGAAACGATAAACTAAAAGTACTCCAATATACTTTCAACGGTCTACCTTGTTGACAAGGATTGTTGAAAACAAGAGAGTGGAAAAGAAATGATTGTTTTATTTTTCTACTAGACTGGTGTAGATGCCTTGCTGTCCAGGACTGTTGGAAGCAAGAGAATGGAAAAGGAGAGAATTGTTCTCTTTTCTGCTTGATTGAATCATAAGGTGATTTGGCTTAGTGATTTGGTTAGTAACTTGTGTATAGAGACTAGAATTAGGCTTGTATAAGGTTCCACCAACTACTGAAATCTCTTACATCTTGTAAGGGGACTAGACGTACACTCGAACTGTGATAAGAACTAGTATAATCCCTTTGTGTTCTTTATTTTTTTTTGCATTTACCGCTTTCATCACTTAAAATTAAACCATAAAAATAACCACACTTTTGTCTAAAAATCAATTTTTTAAAGTACCAAATTCACCCCCTCTTAGGTTCATTCCATACTTACAGATAGGACCAGGACCACACCTGTCACAAATGGACGGGAAATGCTTGTATATCAGACATTACACAATAAACACAAATTACATATACAAAATGTCTGATAAATAAGAACAAAATAAATAAAACATGATAAACATTCATACCTGAAATAGAATCATAACTAGTAAATTGTCTCGTCTAAAATCCAGTCGCTTCTCCAAGGGAAATAGATAATATCGTCAATGCATTACAACCATACGCCTAGTCGAGATGCTTAAAGTCAACAAATATGGATATATATTTGGCATCAACGTATACATGATATTTATGCGCTAAGATAGTACATCTTATTAAATGCAGCATGTATTCCCTCTCATCTGCTTCATACATATAATGCTCCGCCAGTGACATACATATCCCTTAGCTAAAAGAGATAGAAATGAGCACACTGTTAGCATTTAACTCCTCAAATACCTCCCCCGTGTGTACCTATGTATGTATCAACAATCATACATGCAATTTTCTTGTTCATCAGCAGAGGGATGAATAAGTTACCATCAAGGGCGGTATGGAAGAGACTGGAGACATCATATAAGATAGCCGTTATCTCACCAAAAGAAAGATGTCTCCTTATGCCATTTCTCAACAAAACAAGAAAACAAGGGAGTGTCAAGCATAATGAGTAAACAGTCCACTAGTGAAAACAATCCAACGGTAATCGCCATGACCTTATTAGACATCTCCACATCAAAGAATTTCTTCAACTTCTACCCATGAGTGGGAGACCTTCAATGGAACACGATTATGTAACAAATAAAGCATAATTAATCAGTTACATTCAATTAACCACTAATAAATAAAAATAACTTAAATAAAAATATTTATACCTCTCCCTGCCCTAATTTATATGTCACATGATCGACATATCCAAGTGGTATGCTTGTATGTGTTTTAAAAATAATTTTAGAAATATTTGGTATCAATATCTACATTTTTATCGACAATTTCAAAATTTTCGATAAAAACACATATTGTCCATATGGAATATTTCTAAATTATCAATCAAAATGAATGTAAATCCAGTAAAAATGCATGTTTTCCCTGAATATCTAGTATTTTATAAAAAAATCGATATAAATGCATAAATTTAATGAACAACGAGACTTACTTGTAAATATCAAGTATAAACTGCAAATCTTCGGTAGAAAACAAAGTGTTTTAAAAAAAATCCAAAAATGAGATTGTGAGTGTTAAATATATATATATATATATATATATATATATATATATATATATATATATATATATATATATATATATAAATGAGAGGAGGGATCAAATTACACCATGAGTTACACTTGCTCGTAACTTCATTTCGAATATATGTGTGTGTGTGTGTGTGTGTGTGTTTGTGTGTGTGTGTGTGTGTGTTTGTGTGTGTGTGTGTGTGTGTGTGTGTGTGTTTGTGTGTGTGTGTGTGTGTTTGTGTGTGTGTTTGTGTGTGTGTGTGTGAGGGGGGGGGGGGTATTATGGTCAAATTAAGGGTTATGTGCGAGTGACAGGTGAAAGGATGTGCGAGTGACAGGTGAAAGGCTTTTAAGGAGGCGCGGGGTGCACCATGTACACGCCTCGATGTCTCTTCTTCTTTATTGATTTTTTTGCTTCCATTATACATCGTTACATGTCTCTAAGGATGTTTGTGGGTGAAGTTTAGCCTACATCACTGACCAAAACTAAATCAACCTATTAACTAACGAAACTTGTTCATTTTTGAGTGTCTGAATCTTTTGATATGTTTACCGCAACTTATTAACGTGACATTAGTAATATAACTACATACCACTATTTTTTCAAAAAATTTTATTCACCACCAAAATCGTTTTCTATGGAGGTGCAAATTTAAGAGAATTCATAGAAGAAGGTTTATCAGTGGCCCCAATAGGGAGGGGATTAATGTTCGATAACACAAAGATTTGGGGGTGTTAACAATCCAATCAGAATAAGGTGCGGTGAATATGAAGTTTTGTTAACTCAGTGCAAGAAAATAGAAGTCGTGGACTCTAGAAAGACCTGTGGCCAAGCAGTTCAGTGTGGCGCATCGGAAGAGATAAGTTGTAAAAAGGTTTGGAGGTAGTCAAGAACTGGAAATAGAAGGATGGTTAGACTAAGAAGATCTCAAGAAGTCGCAAAAGAATGATTGTTGCGAGTAAGGCGAAGTTAAAAGTTCGAGTATGTCCAAAATTTGTGCATTGGGCAAAGAGTCGTAGTCAGGCAAAGTTGAGTATTAACCAGAATCAAAGATACAATAAATCTTTTCACCCCTTATTTTGGAAAAATTCAGGAACAAATTTCTATTTAGGGGGGAAGAATGTAATATCCCATATTCTTTTAAATTCTTATTTCTATATTAAGTGGGGGAAATTGAGTAATTAGTGAGCTAAAAAGAGATCAATTCTTAATCAATTCTCTTTATCCCTACCAGTTAGTAAAATAGGAAGGGATTTTGCATGGAACGAGAAGGGAATTTTGCATGAAATTGAGTTGGGGTTCTGGATAAATTTTTACTTGTTTGTGAAAGTGATGAATGAAACTGTTGGCTGGAGATTTCGTTTGGGAAGATTAACCTTCGAAAGCTTGAGTTCAAAGAATGACGGTTACTGGAGACCATCTTTGAAGATTTAAGAATGGCTACTGACGGCCATGTTTTAAGAGAAATGTCTAAGTTGGAACGAAAGAGAGGAGTGTTAATGCTAGCACAAAAGGCACTTTTTGCCGAGACTTAGACAATTCGCGGAAAATTGCATGAAGTACTGAAGCTTAGTGTATTTCCGCATCAATTTCGAATATAGCTATACTGCCACGCGTCGAAAAGGACTCGAGCGGGAAGATTTGAATTGCGAAACGGTTTTCATAAACTGCACATCGACAGATGGCGTCCCCAGGGTTCTCGTGGATAACGTGGCATTAGATTATTGTACGACCGTTAGGGTCGAATTTAGTATAAATAGGAGTCTTAATGATAGGATTTCGTGTGTTCATTTTGTACAAATTACTCACATATCGCTCAAGTATCAAGTGTTAAGAGAAAGAGTTCGCTGAGAAATGTACGTATGACACCATCAATTTGAATACATGTGTATTTACTTTTATCAAATGTCTTTTAATTTCTTTACTTCTCTTTCCCTGTTTATGCCTTTACTTTCAGAGTCATTTAATTTCCATGTACTTTAATTTTCTTGCAATTTACAATTTCGCAATTTTACATGTTTTCTCTTATTACGATTTATGTTTCGAAATTACACTAACTTATGCAATTAGCGTTGTATCGAACGATTAACCATTGGAACATAAGTTTCTTGAAATCAAAACAAACAGGTATGAACCAAATCACATCAATAAACCTTTTGTTTGACTATGTCCTAGGATCAATCTAGTCGATCCTGCGAGTAACCAAATCATATTTATTATAGTTTGGAAGACTAGCGGTTGTTTACCGGAAATCACCGTAAACAGAAACATGATTCTTGCTATGTCATGTGTTATTGTTGCCAATCCATGGAGACTAGATTTTAGTATTATGAGAGCCTCCCATAACCTTCTTTTGCTTTGGATATAACAGGAAGAGTAAACATTTACAATATAGATAATCAAATTTTCCAGATCAGCTGCATTCCACAAAATTGAATAAAATTTTGAAGAGAGATAAGTTCCACAAATTTAGCATACCATCTGATCTTCCTACCACATTCTTATTTCCCCACAAAGCTTGAACTATCGAATCCTCCATTACTTGCGATTTAGTTTCCCGAAGAAAACAAATATTCACTCTTTTTGCAGATTCATTTATAAATAGCTTTCCTCTTTGTTGGATTTCCACTCCCTAATATTCTACGAAAGCAAATTCATTTAAAACCTGATTTATTGACTCCCTTCTTACCAATCATTCCCTTATCTCTTGATTCTGCATGCCTAATTTCTGCCATATAAGCTTCATCATCCTCTTCCCCTTTGATGCCAAGATCAACTGCTTTCTTCCAGATTTTTGACGCGACCCCTTCATCCCCTTTGATTCTACACGATTTATCTAACACATTTTTCTTGATTATCTTGGTTCATGCTAAGATAACAATCGAAATAGCCAAGTTTGATAATATAAATCTCACTATTAAATATATTTTAAAAATTCTTAAATTACTGTCTTAAAAAAAACATAAACTTTAGGTAAACTAGAAATTAGAAATTATAGCCATCCATAATTAAGACCATATCATGGGAATGTTGATTTTCACACTACATTTAATTGTCCTTTTAGGTATTTAAAGTTTAAACTATTATTATATCCGTCTTATAATAAGTGTCTTATTTGAATTATATACAGTTTTTAAGAAAATAATCAAATCGGTTGATTTTAATAAAAAAATTAATATTAGTTACTGAAATGCCCTTATTAATTATAGTTATTAGTTGAATAGAGTGAAAGATAATAAATACAAGTAGTAAAAAAATAATTAAAGTATTGATATTTATTAAAAAATTATATAGAGAAAATAATATTTTTAAGAATGGTGGGTTTTTTTTTTTTCTTTCAAAATAACACACACGGTAATATGACACTTTTCTTGAAAAAGTAATATGACATATTGGATTGCGTAAATCCCCTCAACAACTTCTCGAGGTAGGGAGGGGGTGTGAATCGAAGATAGTGTTGCATCATTTTGACCGAATAAAAAAACGGAATACAATCATAAATTTAAAATCTTCATCTTTGATCTTTATAATGTTGAAATTTGTTTTGTGTCTTTGGATTTGTATGTTTTTTGAACCTGGTAATATGACATATTGGATTACGTACACCCTCTCAATAAGTTCCAATTGGTAGAGGGTGGTATTCAAAGATTCTATTGCATCACCATGATGACCAGAATAGTGTTTCTAACAATGGATAATGATTCTAAATAAGAACTTCTACACCAAGAAATTCTACAACTTAGTAGAGGTGATCAAAACCAAACCAACCCATTAGAAAACCGCAAACCAAACCAAACCAAACCGAAACCGCAAAAAACCGCATTTGGTTCGGATTAGTTTGAGTCAGTTTTTACAAAATCGCACGGTTCGGTTCGGTTTGCGGTTTGTATTTTGTAAACCGAACCAAACCGAATCAAACCGCACTATGTTACGACCTAAATTTTATTAACTCACATTCAACTCAAACTTAAACTTATTATACATTATCATTATGATTACGAACAATTTTCTCATCCTTACACATATAATTTCAGTCCCGATCTTCTAAAATCTCTAATAACATTATCGCACCTTCTTTGCCACATACATCTTTCCTCCTCTTCTATAATCTCTACTCTCTTATATTCTTTCTTTTTCACCTTCTCATTTTTATGTAAATGTTCCGTATTTCAGTTTCGTTTTTATCGCATATCTTCTTTTCTAATTTCTCAACACTTTTTTTCTTTTTCACTTTCACTAATCCTTCGTCTCTTCTATTTTTTTCCCGTTATAATAATTTTTATATTGTTTTATGCTATTATTTTATGTTTAATATTTCACTTTTGTCTAATTTAATTTTTACATATTAAATGGAAAATTGTTAACAAAATATGACGAGTTTTGTTGTTATTTGATAGTGTATGAATGTATAAATACAAAATTATGTTATCATCTATATGTGTATGTATGGCTCAATAAAATATTTGTAAAAAACCGAACCGAACCAAACCGCATTAATTTGGTTTGGTTTGGTTCGGATTTTTTTTAAAAGTCAACCGAACCAAACCAAACCGCACTATTTTTTCTCTTGCGTTTCGGATGATTTTTTTCGTCAAAACCGCCCAAACCGCACCGCGAGCACCCTTACAACTTAGTACTACTTATATTAAGTTTGACCGTTTTAAAGAGAAGTGCTATCCAATAATGATTTAGACTTGCAATGATCTTATCTTTTTGTTTATTGACCAATTTAAGTTTTAAAACCACTATCCATTATTAGTTTGGTATAGCTTGTGCATCATTTCGGGTCTCATCATTTATATTAAATACATATATATGTTTGGCTTATCTGTGACAGTGATATATATATATATATATATATATATATATATATATATATATATATATATATATATATATATTAGTAGTAGTGTTTATGGAGGTCTTCTTTTGCTTCAAGTTCCACTTTTAAAAAATAAATACAGTAAAATTTGATGGAGACTCTTTATACACACTTTAAGATTTGATTTTAAATAATATTCTAATACTATTTTAAAAATTATATACTATTTCAAAAATTATAGATGTATCTAACTTAATTTTACAAAATTGATTTGCAAGATTAGAATTCTTCTTATTTATTGTTGAAAAATAATTAAATAATTGATTTGTAAGATTAGAATTCTTCTTATTTATTGTTGAAAAATAATTAAATAATTGTTTTTTTTAAAGTGACATATTTTTTTCAAATCTATACAGTTTATACAGACAACTATTGATATATATATATATATATATATATATATATATATATATATATATATATATATATATATATATATATATATATATATATATATATATATATATATATATATATATATATATATATATATATAAGTATAATTTGTTTTCATTTTGAATTAGCTATATTGATGTATTGATATTAGCATAGATTTTTTTTTTAAAATTATTTTAATTGTTATTGTGAATTATAATTCAATGATTTTATTTTTTACTTTTATATATTAAAAAAAGTGAAAAAAAGAGGGGGAAAGAAGGATTTGAAGTCGAAAAATTGAAAAGTGAGTTGGAAAAAAAAATCAAAAAAAGATATTTTTTGCCCCCAAATTATTAATTTAGACTAACTAACAAAAGGGTATTTTTGTGATTTCTAGAACAATATCTTTTCTTATATTATAGTTTTGGTTAACTTTGAAAGGAATATGAGATACAGAGGCATCTGGGATTGATGGATATAATGCAAAAGAAAATTTAAAACAATTTGGAATGTGATTAAAGGTGATGTGAAGAAAGCAATATATGACTTCTTCAATAATGACAGAATGTATCCTACTCCTGCTGTGAATTGTGCTTTGAGAAGACTAATTCCTAAAAAGAATGAGGTTAAGACCATGAAGGATATGAGACCAATAGTCTGTTGCACTACATTGTACAAAATCTTATTAAAATTCTTAACTGGCAGATCAGCAAGGTGATTGATGATAGTCAATCTGCCTTTGTTCAAGGAAAGGTGATTCATGATAATATGATCATTTCCCGTGAGTTATTTAGAGGGTACAATAGAAAACATATATCTCCTAAATGTGCCATACAAATGGATTTGCAGAAGGCCTATGATACAATAGAATGAACAACACTGGAAGGTATTATGAAGGAAATGAATTTCCCCTTTAAGTTCATTAATTGGATCCTGATATGTGTGAGCACAATATCCTATAAATACATGATCAATGGGCAACATAATGAACTGGTGAAAGCTAGAAGAGAATTAAGACAGAGAGATCCAATATCTACACTGCTCTTTGTGTTAGTCATGATGTATACTAATTTGAACCTTTAATTAATTGAATTCTGAATATAATTAGACATTGGACAACAAATTTATTGAACTATGCAGTAAGATTCCAATTGATCAAGAGCTTTTTATTTGATATAGCTGGATATTGGATGAAAATCTCTCCAATGCCCAAGAAAGTATTTAAGAAGGTAAAATCCATTTGGAGAAACTTCTTATGTAGTGGAACAGAGAAAGTGAGCAAAAAAGCTCCAGTGGCTTGGGATAAAGTTTGTTATCCTAAGAAAGTAGGCGAGCTAAACATAGCTTCATTGATAGAATGAAATGTAGTAACAATTAGCAAGTTTTTATGGAATATGCAAGCAAAAGCGGATAAATTGTGGGTTAAGTGGATTGACGAGTACTGCCTTAAAGAAAAAAATATCATGAGATGGAAAATCATAACTAATTTCTCTTGGATTTTGAAAAGAATTTTAAAGTGCAATTGGTATGTAAAGCAGACAACATATTGGAATGAAGCAATGCATAGTATTTTTAATACTTCATTCATGTATAAAGCAAGGTTGTTAAAATCTCGATTTAAAACCTAAACTCTATAGATTTCACGTTTTTAGGTTAACATTTCGTGTTAAATCGCAGGTAAAAACTTTTTTATGTAAAATCGTATTCCGGAACGATTTTAAGTGATTTAAATCTTTCTGAAATCGGTGAAATCGTGTAAAATCATGTAAAATCGTTGGATTTTACTCTTTGACCTGATTTTACTTTCTTTCTTTTTTTGTCAAAATTTATAAATCACATTTTTTATTTTGACCCATAAAATTTTCTCTATGGATTTTTAATTTTATTCACATTCATATCTTGGTTATAATATTAAAGAATCTTTATCATTTGGAGATTAATTTGATCAAGTCGAATATGAATGTTCTAATGAAGATGACGTTGTAGAAGGATTAAACTTTTGATTAAGTTGAAGATGAAGATGAAAAGATTTGTTTCTTTGAACTTGAAAAATTTATGAAACTATTGTTTTATTTATAATCTTTTGGATGTTACATTTTATGTTGGTGAACAATTTATGTAATTTGATACAAGTTTGTGAATATTATACTTTATTATGATGATATAGTATATTTTTACTTTATAATTAAGTTAACATTTTAAATAATTAATGCATTTAAAATATTATATAAGTATATATATGTCGTATATATAGATTTAATATAATTTTAATATGAGGTAAACTCTATGATTTTACGTTTCGATTTTACGTTTCGATTTTACCTGGCTAAAACGAGTCAAGGTAAAAACTCGATTCTGACAACCTTGGTATAAAGAACTGCGAGGTGATAAAGCCAATATAGAATGGAACAAAATGATTTATTCAAATTATGCTAGACCAAGATTACTTCTTATACTTTGGATGACACTCCCAACCAAATATAGATTGATGAGAATTGGGGTTATACCAGATGGAAATTGATGTTTGTGTCATTCAGAAAATATATAACATCTTTTCATTGACTGTACCAATACAAAGAATACTTGAAAAGATATCTTAACTTGGATATGCTATTATAAAACCCCTACAAGTTGGTCAAATGAGAAATTTTGGCTTACACAGGAGACCAAGAAGAAATATTTACAGTATTTGAAAAGCAAGGAATGAAATGATATTTTTCCACAAGGTTTTAACACTAGGATAAAAGATAATATCATCTATAATATAGTGTTGAGATAATATCATCCATGATCAATAATTAATTAAATAAACAAATTCCTACTTAGGCATGGCAACGGAGCGGGTCGGGGACGGTTTTTACTCCCCAAACTCAAACTCGAATCCTCAATAAATCCCCGTTACCCGCCCCAAACCCAAACGGGGATGAGGAATTAAAACCCAAACCCGTCTTTAACGGGTTCGGGTTGGGTTCGGGTATCCCCGCCTCGCCACCATGTATTTCGTAAAATCAATTTTTTAAATAAAAATATTTACTTTTTCAAAAATCAAATTATATTATAAATAACAAAATAAAACAATCTTAAAAAAATTTCATACATATATTTCAAATATTTAAAATAATAAATACAAAATCAAATTATTAAAACATTAGCCACATATTTAATAATATAAATTATGAAATATAAATAATAATGTACATATTAAAATAAACGGGGCGGATTCGGGGTGGGTACTAGTGTCCTCATTATCCGACCCATTCTCATGTTTTCTAATCGGGGAAAACTCAAACCCGAACCCAAACCCAATCAAAGCGGGTTTTCCCCGTCAACTTCAGAACAGGTTCAGATGAATACCCGTGGGTCTGAGTTTTATTGCCATGTCTATTCCTATTAAATTTAGTTTGCCATATTTAAGACAATCAAACCTATGCTTTAATGACAAAACAGTGACAAAATCACCCCTGTTATAATATAGGCGGCGAATGCATATCGACATCTTGAAATTCTTTGGTTTTGCATCGGTTCATTTTGACATTTAAAGATTAAAGTTTCTTGCCGAAAGAAATAAAAGTCACAAACAATGGAAAAAAATGGTGTGCTGTAAAAAGGATAATTTCAAACTACACTGTCAATTTTAAATTGACGTGACCAAAAGCAATTGAATCAATATAATATATTCCTACACGAAATAAAATTATCGTGATAATAGTGAAATATTTCAAAAGAAAAAGATTACTTTTTGTTCAAACTTCAAATAACAACTGAGAATGTAATTCACTTTAATGGCAATTAATTAATTTGCGATGCAAGTGTAATCCTGTGCAAATCTACTAAAAGAATTATATTCATTATAACCTTTTTGTTTTTTTTCTTTATATACGTGGGCTAGGTTTTCCCTCTCTATTTACAGCTATCACACACTTAATTACCATTCAATCACATTTTGAAATTTTTTCAAAAATAAAAATATTATAATTAAAAATATATTTGTTTTAGATATTTTTTATAACACATTATTGGTTAATAAAGTGATAAAGTTGATTAATAAATACACAGATATTAAAAATAATATAATAATAAAATAAAATTGATTAACAAAATATAAAATGTTAGTTAATAAAATTATGAAATTGGTTAATCACACAATTTTATATCGATTAATGAATTTGGTTAAATTATGCATTAGTTAACCAATTTGGTCTTGTAAAAAAAAAAAAAAACCAATTTGGTACACACCATTAATCAATTTTTTTTTACTTTATTGATTTCATATATTATCATAATTGCTCATTAACCATGTTCAGAAGTGAATTGACCAACTTTTTTCACAATGTCAACCAAGTTTATTAACTGTTAATTGATTTCACGTATTTATTCATGTTTGTTCTCATTAATCATTTTCTGAACTTTATTGACCAACTTGTTTCATAGTATTAACCAACTTTATGATAAAGAATGTTATAACTTTTACATTAAATATCTAATTGATAGAACAACCGTCGCGAGTTGGGGAAGAGATCGGTCACCACCACCAACACGAGTTGAAGAACATCGTCGCTGCGAGTTAAAGAACAGTATCGCCACCGCCACAAGTTGAAGAACAGTGTCGTCGTGAGTTGAAGAACAACGTCGCCGCAATCGTTTGTTGAGAGATGATTCAATTGTTGAGAGAGGAAGAGCGACAATAAAATCGTGTGGTGAGAGGAAGAGATGCTACAAAACTAAGAGAAGAACTTTTTAGGAAAGAGAACGAGAGAGCTATTAAGCGGGATGAGAGAGAAACAAAACTTGAATATAATAATAGAAGTTTTTTTAGGTTAACATTTACACTCATTCTTTATTGACCAAATTGGCCTTAATTGTTTGGGAAATTGCATAAAAACCAGTATTTCAAACATACTATATATGTTGAATGAGTCTCACTCTATCATGTTTGGACTCAAAATTGATGTTGGGTCAATTTTTATAACGAAATGTAAGTTATGTTTTTTTATCTTTAAAGATCCACCAGGTTTTCCGGTCTTTTTCTTTCTTTTTTTATATTGAAAATTGTATCAGGGACAAGTTTTAGGTTGACAAGTGGTGTGTTTTTCACAAATATGTGTTGTTCGAAAGAAAGTCTCACGAAAATAAAAATGTTCCTCGTTCGACCTTCTCCAATTGTTGCGCTAACAAATTGATAATGTCTATTTTTTAATAACATATAATTAACATATTTTTATTTAAAAAAAATTTATATGATTATTTGTCATATTTCGCAAGTGACATGTCATATAAAAATACACATATAATCAATTTTAAGTTAAAAGATATGACGAGAGTATCAAAATGTTTCAATTTTAAATATGGTGACTATTTTCGTAATGAAGTCAAATAAGAGGATCAAAATAGTAATTTAATATCTATATATATATATATATATATATATATATATATATATATATATATATATATATATATTTGATTGTATTTTTTATTTTAATTTTTTAAATATATTTTGATAAATATGATTTTAGAACTTACAAATTTAAGAGTTTATAAATTTAGTTATTTTCAAGAAAATTATTTTTAAATTCTATCTGTCCTTTATAGAATTAGTTTTTTAATTGTCTAAGTTTTTCTTTGTTAATTTTAATTTTTTTTAATTATTATTATTATTAGCGTTCAAACGGGCACCCCCGTGCTCTTTTGTCTGCTTTTTTATTTTTCACACGTGTCAAAATATAAATGAATATTTTATTATTTTTTATTTAAATTTAAATAGAGAATACTTAGATACAATTCTTTAGGTGTGGTTTGTACTATTTTCTAATGAAAATATGACAGAGGTATAATTTTCTCTTACACATATGGTATTTTTGTTACTATTTTCACTCTTTAAATGATGTTAAAGTATACTTGTCATATTTTCATTGGCAAATAACATAAATCACACCTAAAAAATTGCATATAAGTTTTTTCAAATTTAGATTATTTATATAATAAACTTTGTGATACACACTCTCATATTTTTCTATTTATTATTTGCATACACGCAAGAAATTATACAATACGTTTTTTTCTTAATTTTGTTTTAAGTTAAATTAAATGTCAAGTTAAATTTGCAAGAGGAAGAACTGGAGATCCCGTATCCTTTTGTGTGCCGTTGCTGAAACTATATACTCTATATGGAAGATGAGGAATGATACAATTTTTGGTCATACTGTGAGTAATAGAATTGGGAGAGATATTATTGAAACAATAGTGTATAGATGTTGGGAGCATGTTAAACTCAGGCCTCATCTAGCATCTTTAATGATATAGGATGTTTTTTGTTTTTCTAGAATCGGATTGTAATTAGGTGCTTTGATATCTTAGGGCTGAATCGGTTGAGATCGCCTTGTATTCAATGTTTTTTGAATTAATCAAATCATTTATTGATTCAAAAAAAATGTCAAGTTAAATTAGTTTGTAGTATGCCATATTTATTTTGCATCCCATTCTGATTTTAATATATATATATATATATATATATATATATATATATATATATATATATATATATATATATATATATATATATATATATATATATATATATATCAATTGAATGTTGATTCTGGTGTCTGATACATCTCATAAAGGATAAAACGGTAGTCTCCGAAGAAAGTACAGGCAACAACGAAGGCGATCCAAGGATTATTATAATCAGATGCTAACTTCATCTTCAAAACACAATACACTTAATGTCTATTTAACATTCTCCAAGTTCACCCAAAATATTTGAGGGAAACATAATTTTTGCACTATAATTGATAGCAGGCCTATATTCTTCTTCTGTCGATGATCTAGCGACTGTTCTTTGTAGTTTTGATAGCCAAGAGACAAGATTATCACCGGAATAAATTATATAGGCTCAAGTTGATGTTTTGTCATCATGA
Organism: Vicia villosa; assembly: GCF_029867415.1. Lineage (NCBI taxonomy): Eukaryota > Viridiplantae > Streptophyta > Magnoliopsida > Fabales > Fabaceae > Vicia > Vicia villosa. The sequence continues at coordinate 152,083,508 of NC_081183.1, forward strand.
TTATCACCCCAATCTACATATGTATAAGCATGTAATTTTAGATGAACTGGCTTTGTAAGATTCAAGCCATGGTTGATATTGAACTTGAGATACCTTAACACTATTTTAAGTTGCTTAAATTGCAATTGAGTTGGTTGATGCATGAATTATGACCATTTTTTTATCGAAAATGATAGATCTGACCTGGTTAATGTGATGTATTGAAGAGCTTCAATTATGCTACGAAACATTTTTTTAGTCAGCAGGAGCTGAACCATCATCTAACTTGAGTGGTGTAGTCATACACAAGGGATTTCTTGTAGATTTAGCTCCTAACATATTAAACTTATATAATAGTTCTATAATGTAATCATGTTGTGACAAAAATAAACCAGTTTTGATTGGAATATGTTCTATGCCAAGAAAATAATGTGGAAGCCCAAGCTATTCGAGAGAAAACTTTGTTGAAAGCTTTGTCATGAATTGATTAAAGATGAAGTGTTGTTACTTGTCAGTTGTAAATCATAAACATAAACGAGTAAAAAAGCACGGAAACCGTCATTATTGTAAATGAACAATGATGGACCACTTAAGCTGTAGGGAAATGAACATAAATCACACATTTTTTTAGTGAATCATGCCACGCATGAAGAGCCTATATCAAACCATAAATTGCTTTTTGAAGTTAGCTAAACATGATTTGGAAATTCCGAATTAATAAAATCAGGAAGGTGTTGCATATATACATTTTCAGATAATTTTTCTTGCTACAACGCATTGTTAACATCCATTTGATGTATACTCCACCCTTCTCTCAGTCTTATCATGAGAATCACTTTAATTGTTTGAGGTTTTACAACAGAAGCAAAAGTTTCTTGAAAATTAAGACCCCATGAGGATGTTGAGGTAAATATGTGGTAAGATTCTACAATATAAGATTATAAATAAAAATATTAGAGAGTGTTGTGGTAAGACTCTCTCTAATATTAGAAATATGTGTCTCTATAGCGGTAAGGACATATAGAGAGAAAATCTATAGATTTTGTGGTAAGGAGAGTTGATTAAATAGAAAGAAGTCAAACAAATAAAGAAAGAAAAAGATAAAAAAAAATTATTAAGAAAGATCTCAAAATTAATAATTTAAATAGAAATATAGTCCTTAATAGCATGTTATAGCAAAAATTAATTCATGTAGTCGATTTCCCTTTTTCTCTATTTTCAATAGATGTTTATAGGCAAGTGTGACAGAACTTTGTGCAAGCACAATTCGTTATGGATAGCTGTACATGAATATACTTTTTTTAGAAGGCACGTTTATATAGTATAATTGCATGAAAACTTTGTATAACATAAAACACTTGTGTATAATATGTATTCTATTATTAAATCAATTACGTGATCTATTTTTTTACCCTAACTTGATCTTTGAATTATTGTTGAAAATTTAAATTGAGTGAAGTACGCATAATCTTGATCTATTTTCATTAAAAAAATATATCACTTTCAATTAATAGTGATTCTATATAAGAAGTACTACAACTTGCTACTTATATTATATGATGTTTGACCGTTTTAAAGGGAAGTGCTACTCAATGATTTAGACTTGCAATGATCTTATCTTTTTGTTTATCGACTAAATTAAGTTTTAAAACCACTATCCATTATTATTTGGTATAGCTTGTTCAACAATGCATCATTTCGTGTCTCGCCATTTTTATTAGTTATGTATGTTTGGCTTATTGTAACCGTCGTATTTTTTGTTTGTTTGAGGTATTCGAAAGTGATAGTTTTGCTTATGGATATCTACTTATGTTTCAAACGTCATTTTTTTATATATTGACAATACATATTGTTATATTTGATTATTAAATTAATAAAATATTACAGTTTATTTTAATTTTAGTGGTATAGTTAAAAGAAATTTCTAAAAAAATGTATAAATTAATTGGTAGAGACAGAATAATAATAATAAATGTAGTAAATAGAAGTGTTTATAACTCCCTCTCTCTGTTTAAGCAAAAAAGTGTAGTGTCAACGAGGTCGTCCTGTCCCACCTATTTTTAAGATGGGTCAAGATTTTACGTTCGCACCCTAACAATATTTATCCTCTTTATTTTCTTACGGCCTTTTACGAAGCAGATCTAAACGAGACGAGCATGTTTGTTGGCCATCCACCCTTATATAAAATTCTCCTTATATGGTCATGAAGAATAATGGAGCAACATTCTTTCAAGTTCCACTTCTTAAATGAAGTATCTATGATATTTGGTGTTCAAAATGAAGGATGAAATAGTGCTTATCATTAACAATTTTCTCGTTCAGGAACCATAAATGGATGCAATTAGATAACTGGTGATCTTGAACAATGATGTTGATCTCCTTCACGACGGCATGCAGTGGACATGCATGGTTAGCATTCAAACGTCCAAATCAGTTCAAGATTTAAGATGAGTGTAATGAATATATTAGAGAACGTACCTTGATCTCTACGTGTGAACTGGTTTTATATCTTTGGTCAATTAGAGTGGATTTGAGATGAATTGAGCCTTAGTTATTTGGGCCTTTGGCCGGCTCAAAACAATTGCCCTTAAGACTTTGTCAGAAACTGAAGGAGTTGGGGAAAGCCTTAAGTGATGTTAGCCGAACTCCTGAACGTTGTTCGATGTGAAAAATAACTGAAACGCCTAGAATTAGTTGAATAAGTAATAGAAAACAAGCACATTAAATGAGGTCCCTTCTTTGAGTCGTTTTGTAGCCCCTTTTGTCACATGTGGTAACATGACTAGCTATGGCATGACGCAGTTTACATTGCACTTAAGTGCAGTCGAGTTGCAGTGTATCCACGAGGAGAAATATAACTATTGATCTAGTGACTTATTTCTCTAGTTGTTTTGAATCTTTCAGTTGTGAATACTTATAAATATGAATTGAGCATTTGGAAGTTTTTGCATTCCTTGGCATTCAAACTTATAGTTACTTTCCTATAAAACTTCTTCGTTTTCTCTTCTATGAGAATACTACTAGAAACAATCTTCAAGTTTTTTACAAAAATTCTTTTCCTTTCTTCCTCTTCTCCTGCTTCATCAATCTCAGGTAACTAGATACCATCCTAACTCAAGCTTTTATCCTCACCATTTCTTATTTTCTAGCCAGGATGAGTGATAATAATATTGACCTAGTGAGCGATTCCCTAGTTGAAGCTTTGTTTGCCTCTATAATGGGGATGCCCCCTATTTCTCATCTCCCTCCCTTTGGTCACAATTACTTGGAACTAGAAATCATACCCCTATCTGACGATTCTGACTCAAAAATGGTATCTAGAAATCATACCCCTATCTTTGATTTGAAACTGACTCAAAGCTGATCATTCAAGCATTTTCTAATTTGGATATTGTTCATTCACATCTTCTAGTTAAATGGAATAATACTTTACACGCTATAAACTCCTTTAGATTCAAGATATGTCACATTTTTATATATGAAAATACATGTGTAGATAAATTTGTCGATGCATGTTTTTTTATTATGACATTTGATGAGATTCACTTCCTATTTGTGCTTTTACTTTTTTTAAATAAAAAATAGGTTTATGCTCTATTCGGTAAGACGCATTTTCGAGCTTATATCTTACAAACTCATGATAATTTAGACCTGTTTAGTAACAGTCTTTTTCATCACGGGCCTAGAGCTTATTTTACTAACTTATATCTTATTTTTCAAACGCTATTTCAAATAGCGTTTTTACTTATAACTTATTTGTTATAATTTTTCTTTCACTTTTATCCTTATTATTTTAACAAAAATCCACTTTTGTTATTTATAATTTATTTTAATTTAAAATAAAATAATTATGTATTAAATGTTTTTTATGTTATTTTATATTTATAAGTTAGTTAAACCGTTAATTATATCAAATTCTTCGATTAACTTATTAGCTATCAGTCATCAACATCTGCCATAAATTATAAGGTATCAGCCATTAGTCATAAGCTATAAGCTATCAGTTAACTTATCAGTCAATTTGTTTTTTTTAATCTAATAGAACCTTAACATATCCAACTATCATTTTTGTTAATTTTTTTATGAGATAAATTTTGTGTCCCTCAATTTTTTTCAATTTAATAAATTATTTATATTAAAAAATAAGAAATGTATTTGAGTATTTTAAATTCAACTATTTTATACTCGCAAGGAGAATAAACTGACCCTAAATCCATTTATTATTATTATTATTATTATTATTATTATTATTATTATTATTATTATTATTATTATTATTATTATTATTATTATTATTATTATTATTATTATTATTATTATTTTGGTGTAAAGAACGCTTATCATAATTTGAGTTATAACTTTTGAGCTACAAATGTCCTAATTCACATGTGTAGAGATAAGATTCTCTAAAATAACTACCAACATGCAGTTGTTCAATTTTAATACATGTGGGGAGTGCATATCAACATCTTAAGTTTTTTGATTCTGAATCTGTTCGTTTTGGTGTTCGGATTTATTAAAGAACCTTTGACATTTTTTAAAGAATAAAGTTTCTTGCCGAAAGAATTAAAAGTTACAAACAACTGAAAATATGGTGTGCTGTAAAAAGAATAAATCGTACACGATTTGAAATTTGAAGTCTCATCTAATTTAAAACTACATTGTCAATTCTAAATTGACGTGATCAAAAGCAATAGAATCAATATAATATATTCCTACACGATGGAAATATTCCAAAAGAAAAAAGGTTGACCTTTCGGTAAATTAACTCCAAAAGATAAAATTACAACAAATTTTTTTTTTTAATGATTTGTTTTTTGAACACTTAGTACTAATATATCCATTTTTCTATCATAATTGATAAACTCATGTTTTAAATAAAAAGTAGATCAATTAAGATAAGAGAAAATTTTAGATATAATTTCTTAAGTGTGATTTTTATTATTTTTCAATAAAAAATGACAAGTATACTTAAATATCGTTTTGAAAAAAAATATATGAGAAAATTACATGTGTAAGAGAAAATCATACACTTGTCATATTATCATTAAAAAAATAGTAAAGATCACACCAAAAGAATTATATCTAAATTTTCTCCTTAAGATAATTGGTATTTGCTTTTATTTTTAAATAGGGACGCCAATTGAATTGGCACTCTTTATTTTTTTTAATTTTCTTATAGATTTTTCTGTAGATATGATGTTTCATGCAAATTGGTGTTTCAGGAAAAGGCAACGTTTCGTGAAGTGTTACTGTAGGCAAAACAGTGCAAATCATTGATAAATCTGTTGTTATAGGCGAAATAGTGTACAAGTTGGTAAAAACCTGTTGATGTATGCGAAACAATGCAACGTTTGAAAAGTGTTGTAGTAGGCAAAATAGTGCAACACATAGCAAAAGTGTTGCTGAAAGTGTGTGTTTCATCAAGGGTCGCAACCTTATGAAACAACACCAGTTTGACCTATAAATTAAACATTTCGGATTCCAAATATTTCATTAGAAAAGTCTATCATCTTCACATAACTTTCAAACACTCTTCGCTACATTCAAGTTTACGTTGGTTTTGCGCAGACTCAAAAAGGCTGAATTATCTTGGGTATTCCTGCATCAAAACTCCAAGACAAATCGGTAGTGCTTGAAATATTATAAGGAATGAAGACAAAAACATTTAAAATATAATTTAAAGGTAAAAATATAAATTAAACATCATAAAAAATGGAATGCCATCAAGTTTTCAACATGAAAATATTAAAAAAAAAAGTATTTAACCAAAATTAATAAATTTAATTACTTTTCAAACAATTTATTTTTTTGTATAATAAATAATTAACAACAATTGAGCAGGTTGATGAAATGGGGCTTAATTGATCACAATAAGTGCAGCTTCTGTGATGCAGTGGAAACTCAACAACATTTGTTGTTTGACTGTTCTGTGATGAAGAATGCGTGGAAAAAGGTTCTGAACTGGATCAATATCCAACATGAGCCTCTGAACTGGGATAGGAAGTTGGAGTGGATTGTACTGAATTGTAGAGGGAAAAGTAAGAGAGCTGCTATGTTAAAATTAGCTATCACTGAATGTATATATGAGGTATGGAGGTATAGGAATGAGAAGAGTTTTAATACAAACACAAAAGATAGAAACATAGAGGAAAGAGTTATAGAAATGATTGTGTACCGGGGCTGGCATAATAGTAAGATGAGAGATTATGTAGCACAGCTGATGGTGCAATAGGTTTAGCTTGGGTTTCTTTTTTAGCTTGGGTTTCTTGATTGTGTTGGGCTGGATCCAAGCGATCGCCTTGTATAGTCTGTTTTTGAATTAATCAAAGTATTTTATTGATTCAAAAAAAAAATATAATTAACAACAATTCTAATTGATAATAGAGAAAATAAGAGATGCATTAACCAAATAAAATAACTTCACATTTTCATTCAATAAAACAACTTAGGGTGTGTTTGGATTGGCGGTGTATATGATTTTAGTAGAATTGAGTTTGATAGAATTGATTTTATAGAACTGAGCTTAGCATAATTAATTTATGTTTGGATACATTTATGTAAAAGTGAGTTGAACAGTAAATTTCAGAGTAAAAATCACCCAGAATCAATTCTGGAAGTAGAAGCTACAAATTCTAGGTTAAATAGAATCAATTTTGGAATCAGAATCAATTCTACATTTTATAAAACAAACATCTCAAAATCATCCAAAATCAATTCTACATCTCTAAAATTGATTATAGATTTTCCAAAAGTCAATCCAAACATGCTATTAGATGATTTGATAGATTGATGATTTTTTATTGAACAATCGTATAAAAAAGATTTACACTTACATGTCCATTAAACTTTTACAACAATTACTAAAAAAAAATTATGCATCCCTATTATTTGTTTACATTACATTACTTTATAGTGGTTAAAAATAAAAGTTTAATTTCTTTCAACATTTAACTAACGGTATTAAATTTTATTATCTTATTTAACTTTAAAAAAAGAATATTAGAAAGAATATTTGTCGTTGAAAAAATTACACTTAAAAATAACGGAAAAAGAATAAAGTAACTTTATCAGAATAGTATCAATTATTCAAATAGTTAAAGCCACCAGGAAAGAATATAAAGTTGTCAGTAAAGGTCTGACGTACAGAATTTGGATTTTCAAGTCTTGTCCAATTTCAAAGCATCACAAATTACCTACCGACTAACATGACCATGTCACATGTGAAAACCACAATTTCTATGATTCGAATTTTTCAAAGAAAGATTGCACAATTCAAGAGAGGTGACAAAATAAAAACATAAATAAACGTACCTAATTTCTTGGATTTTTATATTATAAAATTATATTGAAATATAAAAATTTTCACGAAACAATCAAGTATATAAATATAGTATTTTAAAATTTTTAATAAAATATATTATCAAAGATAATAATAATATAAAAGATGTATATATTGGTATGGAAATGAGTTTTATCTATAATATAAGGTGGGGCAGGCTGGCTCCAAACGTAACAGAAAAGCTCAACGACCAACAGCCAACCAAGAGACAAGCTAACAAAAAAGTACAGCAAAGATAAGACGTTTCTAGCAATAAAGAATATCATTAAAGAAAATGATATCATGTTTATTTACATGCAGAATATTTGTGAGCAGTACTGAAAATTTAAATAAAGTTTTTTTAAAGTAAATTATTTAAAAGGAATATTTTAGTAAAGTTTTTAAACCATGTAAACGTGTTCTACAAATGGAGCGATACTTAAAGAGTTATCTGGACTTTTTTAACATAAGAGAAATTGAAACAGCTTAGAAGCATTCTGAAAGTTTGGAACAAGGAAAGTTTTGGTTGGATTGATCTCAACATCGAAGCGGCAGTAAAGAAGATAAAAAGTAGGACGGTTAATGAGTCGGACTGTGCAGGTGCTAAGGATGAGATGTGGAGACATTTGCGTCATAAAGAAAGTTTACTAAGGCAGAAATCCAGACAGAAATGGCTTACGGAAGGGGATCTTAATACCAAATACTTTCATCAGGCTATAAAAGAAAGAAGAAGGAGAAATAACATTGTAGCATTGCAAGATGAGGATGGGAGTATTATTGAGGATGTAGGCGGGGTGCGTAAGGCGGTGCTGAATGCATTCAAGGATAGATTCATGGAACCAATGGAAATTAGACCGGAGCTGCAAGATATCGGGTTTAACAGGCTGTCTGAGGAAGATAGAATATTCTTAGAAGCTGAATTTTCAAGAGAGGAGGTTCGTAAGGTGGTTTGGCAATCTGACGGGAACAAATGCCCGGGCCCTGATGGATTCAATTTCAAATTCATCCAGGAGTGTTGGAGCTTTATGGAGGAGGACATTTTCGGGTTCATAACAGAATTTCATAAATCAGCAACTCTACCAAAGGCAATCTCAGCTGCCTTCATAGCTTTAACTCCAAAAATTCCCAATCCCCAGGGGCTTAAAGAATATCGTCCGATTTGTCTAATAGGGTGCTTATACAAGATTCTATCTAAGTTATTAGCAAACAGAATCAAGGTTGTGTTGCACAAATTAATCTCTTTGTCTCAATCTGCTTTCGTTCCGGGTAGGCAGATCCTTGATGGGGTGCTTGCTCTGAATGAAATTATTGATCATGCTAAAAAGGAGAGGAAGGAGTGTTTTATTTTCAAAGTGGATTTCCAACAAGCATACGACTGTGTTAGCTAGCAATTCCTGAGATCTCGGTTTAGGAAATTCGGTTTTGGTTGTTCTTGGAGCAAGTGGATGGAAGCGTGTGTATTCAACAGTTCACTATCGATTCTGGTTAACGGATGCCCAACAGATGATTTTGCGGTGGAGAGGGGTCTAAGACAAGGAGACCCCTTGTCTCCTTTTTTGTTTACGTTAGTGGCTGAAGGCCTTAATGTATTAGTTAATTCTGCCGTGGCAGCCGGTTCTTTCGAAGGTTACAGTATTGGGGATGGTGTTGATGTGAGGATTCTACAGTTTGCGGACGATACGGTTATCGTCGGAAAAGGAAGCTGGAATAATTTACGAAGCATCAAAGCGATTTTCAGAGGCTTTGAGTTAATTTTTGGGCTGAAAGTGAATTTTCACAAAAGCAAAGTGGTTGGTGTGAATTTGGAAGAGAATTTTATGGATACAGCAGCACAATTCCTGAGTTGTAGCAGGGATAAACTTCCCTTCAAATTTCTAGGTATTTCGGTGGGTATAAACCCGAGAAGGATAGAGTCTTGGAAGGATGTTGTGAGTGGTGTTAAAAACAGATTATCAGGGTGGAAGTCGCGGCTTTTATCAATCGGGGGTAGAGTCACACTTCTTAATTCGGTGTTGTGTAGTCTCCCAATTTATACTATGTCTTTTTACCGTGCTCCCGTCAAGGTTATCAAAGATTTAATAAGCATTCAGAGTCGCTTTCTTTAGGGTGGAACCGAAGATAAAAGAACCATAAACTGGGTTAGCTGGCACAATATCTGTAAACCCAAATCAGAGGGGGGGTTGGGAGTCAAACATATCGGCCATTTTAATAACGCGCTTTTGTCTAAATGGAAATGGCGGTTATTGACTGAAGGGGTGGCACTGTGGAGTCTTATTTTAAAAGCTAGATACGGAGATGTTCATAAAGCTGTGTTTATGAGTGCATTGTTTAAGTCGGAAAAGAAACATTCAGTCTGGTGGAAAGACATGATGGTGGCAAGCATACATAACTCTAACTTTGTTGATTGTTTTGCAGGTAACATTTCATGTGGGCTAGGTGTTGGTAATTCTATACCATTCTGGTTTGGCAGATGGTTGGGTGGTAGTACATTAAAGCAGTTATTTCCCTTGTTGTTCAGCTTATCAAATAGTCAGTGGGGATTCGTGAGCGATATGGGTTCGTGGCAAGGGCAGCAGTGGTCTTGGGACCTTCACATAGAAGCTGGAAATCTTTTAGATAATCCAATTGCAGTCATAGAGGCCCTGGAGCTGGTGGAGATTTTGGCCGAGATTAATCCAATAGTGGGACGTGTTGATTCTTTTAAGTGGTGGCCTAATACCGATGGGATCTTTTCCGTGAAGAGCTGTACATCTTCCTTGAGAGAACATCAATTGGAGCGGGAGGTAGATGCAAATAGTTTAGTGGTGATAAATAGATTTTGGGATACTGCTATTCCATCAAAGATAAAAAATTTTGGGTGGCGTCTTATATTAAACCGTTGCCGGTGCGAGACCAATTAGCGCATAGAAACATCATACATAGGGAAGAAGATAAACTTTGTGTGTTCTGTGCAGTAGATATCGAAGACATTGATCATCTTTTTTTCAAATGTCCATTCTCCAAACAAGTGTGGAGGAATATTGCTCTTTGGCTGGATGTAGATTTGGTGGGTGAGGAAAGTGGACACAATCACTTGGAGCAGTTCATTTTTAGTTTGATTGGTAAGATGCCAAAGCAGAAAGTGTGTTTGGTTTGGTTAACAACAGTTTGGTCTATTTGGAATGCAAGAAACAACTTCATGTTCAACAATGAGGATGTTGTTCTAGATGAAGTTATAGTTAATATTAAAGTGGTTTCTTGGATTTGGTTGGTGATAGGGGCTAAGACAAGAAAATGTAATCCGTTATTTTTCTGGTTCCAAGCACCTTTAGATATACTAAAAGGTGTGTAATGTCTCTGCTTATCTTTGTAATGGCTTTTGGGTTGCTGGTACTACTAGTACCTCTCCCAGCTTATTAATCAATTTGGCTTATCAAAAAAAAAACATACATATTTGTTTCTATTTATTTATCAAACTAACACTATTTAAATTAAGTAATTTTGTCGAATCTCAATGACATTAATAAATCACATGTGAATATAAGATCAGTGCTAGTAAGCAATACAATGCAAGGCTCAAGTACAATGTCAAAAGAGAAAAGAATGTTACATCACCGCATAGATGTGGTAAAAAATAAGCACGAGCTTTTTAAATTTTCGTAAACGAGAGTGCGTAAATAAATTAAGGATTAAATATATTTTTAGTTCTTATAAAATTATTACTTTTGACTTTTAGTCCATATAAAAGTAATATTGACTTTTAGTCCTTATAAAATTACTTTTGCACACAGTTTTAGTCTCTCTACAGGGACTAAAACTGCGTGAAAAAATAATTTTATAAGGACTAAAAGTCAATATTTCTTTTATAGTGACTAAAATTAAAAATTGAGATATTTATAGAGACCAACAACATATTTAACCCATAAATTAACTAATGAAAGTATGATTCATTTTGGAACATGAATTATGTACTTGCTAAAAAAGTACAATGAGGTAACCCTGTGTTTGGAAGTTGTTTTTGTTATTTAGGATACTTTGGTTGTATTCAGGGTTAGCTCACGCAGAGTGGTAAGAAGCTATGTATGTGTATTTGTATAGGAAATTGGATGTTCTGCCTCAGTCTTAGGGTTGAGGTATTTATATAGAGGCTCATTAGAACTGGGCTACAGAGCAATTATGTCAGCTCTTTTCTCTAGAGATGTGGAGAGGAAGAGACTAGTTCTTCCTTGAATCATAGAGGAAGCAATTATTCTACTTGAGTTTGTTGTAGTGGGACAGGTCATCTCTCACGTCTTTTGGATAATTGATCAGTGGGAATTAGTCCAAACGAATATGGCCCTAATTGGGCAGCCTATTATGGATATTCATGCGGCCTCACAGCCTATTTCGAGCGGCATATAACTTCGTGAGACAACTCACCCCCTGCCTGTGTGTTTGGAGTTTCCATATTCTTTCATGGAATATCCCCTCTTAGGATCCAATAAAATCATATTAGTACACAGTCCTTCAGTGAAGGTCCAACAATGTACTTCCTGATAAGGCGACAAGGATCCTTCGGTGAATGTCGATCGATGTATTACTTGATAAGTCGATAAATATTCTTCAATGACTTGTGCTTTTATTTATTGTGCTTTAAAATGATTTCATTTAATCTTGATACTCATGAGATAATTGTCATGTTTAGATCTTTTGTGGGCAACTTATTAGCCTTTTGTGTGGCAACTCGATTACTTTTAGCTGTTTTGATTCGTCAAATATCTTTATAACCGAAAAGAAGTACATTCTTAATAACTCATTCCCAAATTCACATATGTCCCTCTGGTCATAGTTATCGTAGACGCCACCAGAAGCGACATCACTTAAATTGAACTTGAAGCCCATGTCAGTTTTATCGAACCACGCGGTGAGCGTCAATTGTACTTTCTAGAAAAGTACAATTAGGCATCCCTATGTTTGTAAGGCTAATTTTGGTGTTTATGCGGTTTTGCCGTATTTAGGACTAGCTTGCGTAGAGTGGTGAGAAGCTTTATATAGTTGTTTGTGTGAGAAATTGGATTTTGTGTCCTCAACCATAAGGTTGTGGTATTTATAGAGGCCCCTTGGGTCTAGGCTAGAGAGAAATTATCTCAACTCTCTTCTTTAGAGACGCGGAGAGAAGAGAATCGTTCTTCCTTGAATCATGGAGGAAATGGATATTATCTTAGATTCCCTCTTTAAGTTCACTGTAGTGGGATACGTCATCTCTCACGTCTATTGGATAAGTGGGTAGCAGGAATTAGCCCAAAGAAATGAATCCCAATTAGGTGACCTGTTGTGGACATTCTGGTGGCCTCATGGCCTATTTTATTTGATATATTGCTTCGCATGACAACTCGTCTCTTGCTAGAATGTTAGGCCTTTCATATTATTTTCATGGACTATCCCTTCTTAGGACCCAATACAATTATTACAGTATAAATTATAAGCATACTTACAAGAAATCCTATGGAAATTAAGGACACTATGGTTAGGAGAAAAGAAAAGGTGAAATAATCAAATAGCTCGGGATTAAGGTTTGGTACACCATCAAAGTTATATTTAGAAATAGAGTGGAAATTATTGTAGGAAATGAGTAAATGAATAGTATTAAGTAAGTGAAATGAATAGGAGATCAGGAAACAACTCTGAAATTTGTAGTACAACAAAACACTTTTAAAGGTATTAGTGCTTACGCGCCTTAGGTTGGATTAGCATAACACCTTAAGATAAATTTTAGAGAGAATTTATAAGACTTATTTTAGGATATACCTCGAGGAGAAAAGATTTTTCTAGAATGGGGTCTAAATGGGAATGTAATGTGTGTACTAAGAGGTTTTAAGGGCGTGAACGGGAGTATGGTCTTAGGGACGTAATTGTAGAGAGTAAATCAACTTTGAAGTTTTTGTCGACTTTTGATCTTACTATATATAATACATGCCTTATAAAAAAAGAGGAGCATCTTATCAAATATAAGGGTTGGGTGAATGTTCTCAGGTAATTTTTTTTCTTATTAGGAAATCATATATGAATATTTGCCTGGACGGTAAAGTTATACCATGAGAGAGCTTGACTATCCAACGTAGAGTATTCATTTCATATGTAAGAGTCTCTAGGAAAATGAATTAAAGAAGTCACATGGGAGCTCCATAGATTAAGTGTTGGCATTTAAAGAGTGAAAAACAAGAAAGTTTCTAACACAAAATCTTGGAGGGAGGGTTCTAAAACCACAAGAAATTGTAAATGATATGTGGAACAAGATGACCCAAGAGATTGCAAAATTAGATAAAGATACGTTGGAAGAATCAAGACTTTTTGGACTTAGGGGTAAAGAATATAGGCGGTGGAATAGAAGTGTTAATAGTAAAGTTAGGGTAAAAAAAGGAATGTTTTAAAGAATAGTATATGCGTAAAAATACTAAAACTTGGGAAAAGTATAAGAAAGTTAAGAAAGAGACTAAAAAGGCACTGAGCGAAGCAAGAATCCAAGTTTTTGATGAGTTATACCAATCTTTAGGAAGCAAGGAGTGAGAAAAAACTATATATAAGCTTGCTAAAGGAAGAAAAAGAAATACAAATGATTTGCATTACTTGAAGTGTGTTAAAGATGAAGAAGGAAAAGTCTTGGTTCAAGGAAAGGATATAAACGATAAACAGAAGACATATTTCTACAATTTATTGAATGAGGGATATGATAAGTCACCAGACTCTAACATGCTTGAAATTAGAGAAGAAGATTGGAACTACAATTACTACAGTCAAATTAAAAAACAAGAAGTAGAAAAAGCATTAAAAAGGATGAGTAACAATAAGGTGGTTGGGCCAGAAAATATACCTATTGAAGGTGGAAAAGTTCTTGGAGATAGTGGCATTGATTGACTCTTCAAACTCTTTAACAAAATTATGAGGTCAAAGCAAATATCATATGAATGGATAAGAAACACTTTAGTTATGATTTATAAGAACAAGGGAATATACAAAATTATGCAAATTATAGAAATAATAAACTTATGAGTCATACCATAAAATTATAAGAAATCATGATTGAACAGAGACTAAGAAAAAGGACTCGGGTTATTGAGAATCATTTTGGATTTATGTTTGGGAGATCTACCATGGAAGTGATTTATCTACTACAACAAGTAATGCATCAGTATTAGATAGACCAATAAAACTTACACTTAATTTTCATTGATTTGGAGAAGGCGCGTGATAGAGTGCCTATAGAGATTTTTTGGAAAGTCTTAGGAGAAAATGGGTTAGGATTACCTATATTCAAGTTATCCAAGATATGTATGAATGAGTATCGACTTGTGTGTGGAGACATGATGGAAAGACAGAGGATTTCCCTATTACAATAGGATTGCACCAAGGTTCAACTCTAAGTCCCTATCTTTTTACTTTAATTTTGAATGTACTCATAGAACACATTCAAGAGCTAGCACCGATATGTATGCTTTTTAAAGAAGACATAGTCCTACTTTGAAAATCGAGTGAGGATTTTAAATGAGAGATTTGAGATTTGGAGACGAGTCATAGATGCATTTGACATTCACTTAAGCAGAAGTAAGACAGAGTACATGCAATGTAAGTTCAACAAAAGGATAAATGTTTCTAATCTAGAGGTGAAAGTTGGAGACCATATCATTACACAAGTCACACGATTTAAATATCCTAGGTCTGTATTACAAAATGATGAATAAATATAAGGGGATATAAACCATCAAATTCAACTTGGATTGCTGAAATGAAGGAGGGCCTTAGAAATGTTATGTAACACAAAAGTACCTCTCAAGTTAAAGAAATTTTTTAATCGGACAACAATAAGACATGTGATGCTATACGAGACAACATGTAAAGCAGTTAAGAATCACCACGAGAGTAAAGTAAGTGTAACAGAGATGAATATGTTGTGTTGGATATATGGTAAGACTAGACGTGATAAGATTATTAATGACAATATTTGATAGAATGTTGGGGTAACACATAGAAAAATCGTGGAAAATATGCTTAGGTGGTTTGAGTATAAACCCGAAAATTCTGTTGTAAAGAGAGTACATCAGATGACGATGAGTCAAATAGTTAGAGGTAAAGAAAGATATTGAAATAAACAAATTGGAAAGAAATATGATCTTATATAGAATTAGGAAAATATATGTGCGCCCGCACAAATAAATTTATTTAATATTATATAAAATATATTTAAATAAATATGAAAATTTAAAATGAATTCTTTAATTGTAAAATAAATAATGATAATATATATTAAATTATATTAAATAAACATAAAAAAGGGCCCGTGAGATGAAGAAAGAAAAAAAAAGAAAATTTTGATATTTGAAAATAAAATTTTTGTCCCTTAAATAAAGAGAAATTTTAATTAAAATATGTATTTTACTGATAATTACCTGTGAGATGAAAAGTTAGTTGCGTGCATGACTATTGAGAGTTATCCAATTTAGTAAAATAAATTATTATTCTTATAAAATTTAAAAATAAATTAATTATTATTTTTTAAAATAATAAATAAATAAAATTATTTAAATATGTCGTAAAAAATTAAATGCTAACATTATATAATTTTTTACACCAATAAAAAATTAATATAATAATTATATATTTACTTATATATTAATATATTATAAATAATTTTTAATATGCGTAAAAAGCATAAAAGAACTCTATTTTGTTGGTAATTTTAAAAAATATCTTTATTTCATAATGTATAAAATATATTTAAATATACATGTAAATTTGAAATGAGTTTTTAAATTATAAAATAACAATAATAATATAAACTCAATTGTATTAAACAATCATACATAAAGAAAAAAAACTTGTAAATTGAAGAAAAAAAAGTAGAAATTTTGATATTTAAAAATAAGATTTTTATCTCTCAATTAAAAGTAATTTTTAATTAAAATAAAATATGTATTTTCTGATAGTGATACGTAAAACAAAAAATTAGTTATATGCACGTTTATAGAGAATTATCCAATCTAATAAATAAATTATTAATTTTATTAAATTTTAAGAAAATTAATTAATATTTTTAGTAATAAAAAATAAATATAATTAATTAAATATTCATAAAAACAAAATTAAATGCTAACATTGTAGACATTTATACACGAATAAAAATTTAATATATTAATCATGTACTATAATTATACTTATTAATATATTACAAATAAGTTTTAATAGGCATAAATGTGTAAAAAAGAAAGAAAAATCTATTTTGTTGGTAATTTTAAAAAAAATCATATATATTTACTTGTATATTATAATAATTTTGAAAAATAAATATGTTTTTAGTTTACAAATGTGAAAACAATAAAATATTTTAAAAAATAAAATGAGCTAAACTCATCTATATCTAATTTTTTTTTAACTTGTTCTTTTGTTGTTTATAAATAAAAATGAAATAAACTATAATATAAAAAAATATATTTGTCTGTTCTCACCTGTTATCTTTTGTTCTATTTTTTCCTTTATTCATTCATGTGTTTTTTCTTCTTTATTTTACATTATTGATAGATTTGAAAAACAAAAATATATTATTAACTATGAAAAGTATAAAATATTTGTTTGTACTCACTCACTTTTTTTTTTGTTTTATTTTTTATTTTTTAAAATATAGTTTTATGCTTCTTCATTTGCATTGTTGATAAATTTTTTTACAAAATTATTAACTATGAAAAGGATAAAGAAGATATAATCATAAATATATATATATATATATATATATATATATATATATATATATATATATATATATATATATATATATATATATATATATATATATATATATATATATATATATATATATATAATATAATTTGAGAAGAATGAAATGATGAGTCAAAGAGTTGAAAAAGAAATTGTAAAATAAGTAAAAACTTGACACTTAAGATCATTTGTTTGAAGTGGAGTTTTGTTTTGAAGTGGAAGTGAACTAGTTAGATTATTAACTTTTACTTTTTTTAACCTTTTGCACTTATAAATAATTTAGAAGTGAAAGACAATACATAATTTGCATGTATATTTTATTAATAGATTTATAATTAATATTATGCAAAATTTGATCAATTTAACTGAATGTTTTTTTTAATAACAAATTTAAAAAAAAATACAAAATAAACTAAAATTTCAAATAAATTACCATATTAACCATGTCTAAGTTTTTTGTCCGCGTAGGCACTTTCTATTTTTTTTTTTTCGATTACCTGCAGATTTGGTGTTACATGTGGATTTACCTGCAGAAATATTTAATATTTAGTCTGCAGGAAAATCCGCAGGTAAATTCGCAGATAAATCTACAATAACACCAAATCCACAACTAACACGAAAATATTTAAAAAAAAATAGGAGGCGCACCAAATCCACAACTAACACGAAAATATTTAAAAAAAAATAGGAGGCGCCGTGTAGGATGGTGCCTAGATGGACAAAAAAACCCAAACATGATTAGTTAACTAATATTTTTGAAATGTTAGTTTGTTTGGTATTTTTTTTTTTTTTAAAAGTTGGTTATTATAAAAAAATCATCAATTTAACTTACTCAAAATTCAAAATTCTCTCCATTTTTTTTACACCAATACATATTTAAGGTTGGATTTGAATTCAAGGCTTCTTCCCTATACTTTATTTAATTGGCAATCAAATTTCTTTTAACATGAAATCTTTTCTACTATAATCATAAGATTAACACCGATCAAATTACTACAACCCTCGCAAAACCGAACAAAGCCATGAACTTCTCCTCAAAACAAAAGACAGCTCCCCCCATCAATCAAATCTTAAATAATTTTCAAATATCTATCCATTATAAACTATCTACGTGGTCCATTCTTGCCTAAAAAAAGTGTGGTCCATTCTAAAATTTGAAATTCTACTACCAAGTGCTACAAGTTAAATCGAACAAGAAGCAAAAGTGAGAAATAACATTGAAACGGAAAAAGGAAAATGTCTTATGTTGTTGTCATAAACGATGTCTGCCATGTCAAGGCCTGCCTTTACCTAGCTGGAATTCCACCCCCACCATATTCTTTAGACCCACCCATGATCCTTCCACCACCTCCTCTACACCCCAATCCTCGCCGCCCTCTCTTCCTTTCTCGATTCCCATATCTTTTTCTCAGTTCTTTCTGACTCTATACCTACATACTCTATCACCTGAAAAAAAAAAAAACTCATATTTGACCTGTCAATAATCAACTTCAACAATTTTGACCTTGCTCTTATTTTTCCTATTTCAAGTTTTCCCACCTATTTTATATTCCTTCCTCACATTACATCACATAATCACAACACAAACAACATTTCCCTTCCTTTGGTTTTAAATTCAACCTCAACCTCTTCTTGCATTGCAAACCATAACCCTTCTTTCTCCTCAACAAAAAACTAAAACCATATAATGAGTAATACTCTCATCAACTCCATATTATCAATACCAACATCTTTGTCTCTAACCCAACTAATCCCATACCTAATATGCTTCATCCTTTTCCTTCTCCTCCTTGAACAAATCTCATACCTCAACAAAAAACGTTTCATCCCAGGCCCATCTTTGGTGCTTCCCTTCATAGGCAACGCCATCCCATTGGTACGTGACCCAACTAAATTTTGGGACCTTCAATCCACCCTAGCAAAATCAACCCCTTTGGGCTTTTCAGCAAACTACCTTATTGGTAACTTCATAGTCTTCATTAGAGACACAGAACTCTCTCATAAGGTTTTCTCCAATGTTAAGCCCAACGCTTTCCATCTCGTGGGCCATCCATTTGGGAAGAAGCTCTTTGGTGAGCATAATCTTATTTACATGATGGGCCAAGAACACAAGAATCTCCGCCGTCGGATTGTTCCTAATTTCACTCCTAAGGCGCTTTCCACCTACACCTCGCTGCAGCAGATTATTATCCTCAAACATCTAAAGTCATGGGTTGAGAAAGCCCGAGGAAACTCTATTCCCATCCGTGTTCTGGCCCGTGATATGAATTTAGAAACCTCTCAGACGGTTTTCGTGGGCCCGTACTTGGGCCTGAAAGCCCGCGAGAGATTTGAAAGAGATTACTTTCTGTTCAACGTTGGGCTCATGAAGCTTCCCTTTGACTTTCCTGGGACGTCGTTTCGTAACGCGAGGCTCGCTGTTGACCGGCTCGCCGGAACCCTAGCTACTTGCACTGCGATGAGCAAGGCCAAGATGGAGAAACATGAAGAGCCGTCGTGCCTCATCGATTTCTGGATGCAGGATACAATACGAGAGATCGAAGAGTCGAAGGTGAATGGAGTGACAACGCCGCCGTTCTCCACCAACGCTGAGATCGGCGGTTATCTCTTTGACTTCCTTTTCGCGGCACAGGACGCCTCCACCTCGTCGTTACTATGGGCGGTGACGCTACTGGATTCGCATCCGGAGGTTCTTGATAAAGTCAGGGAGGAAGTAGCCAGAATCTGGTCACCGGAGTCGGATACGCTAATAACCGCGGAGCAGTTGAGGGAGATGAAGTATACACAAGCGGTGGCGCGTGAGGTTATTAGATACCGACCTCCGGCGACACTTGTACCACATATAGCGGCGGAGGATTTCCCGTTAACGGAATCATACTCGATTCCGAAAGGAGCGATCGTTTTTCCGTCGGCGTTGGAGTCATCGTTTCAGGGTTTTACTGAACCGGACCGGTTCGACCCAGACCGGTTTTCGGATGAGAGACAAGAAGATCAAATATTTAAAAGAAACTTTCTAGCGTTTGGAGCTGGGCCCCACCAATGTGTGGGCCAGAGATACGCTTTGAATCACCTTGTTCTGTTCATTGCTATGTTCACTTCATTGATTGATTTCAAGAGAGATAGAACGGACGGCTGTGATGAGATCGTGTATGTTCCAACTATTTGTCCCAAAGACGATTGCAGGGTGTTTCTGTCTAAGCGGTGCACAGAGTATCCTTCCTTCCATGGGGTTCAGGAGCATGGGAATTGACTATAATGCTCCTGTTGTTTATTTAAGGTTTTTTTTTTTTTTTTTTATATTTTTAAATATTTAGCCGTCGCAAATGATGTGTTGACTTTGAATTTATTTTTTATTTGATGAGTTTGATTTTCTTTTTTTTGATAAAATGGTGGGTTTGAATTTGAAATGTTACTAGAATTCTTGTAAAAGTCTGTGTTTGAATGTGATAGGTTATATTGATGATTGGATGTTTATTGAAATTCAAATAAAATGAAAAAGACTCCAAATTCATTGAGATGTGGCTCTTTTTCAACTTTAGGGATGATGATGTATTTTTCTAAAATGTGTTTCTTTTTTCTATACGAGAAAGACAATTTAACTAGGTGGTGATTGGCATGGATTAATACTTAATTCATGAGTTGGTAAACTAAATAGATTAGTATATGTAAGGAAAAAGATGTTTGAATAAGACATCAAATACTGTCCCTTTACCTAGATAGATATGATGTTGATTAACACAATGGTATTATAATATTATTAAAGCAGTCCACGTGTCGAATGCTGAAACCACAGATATATTGGATAATAGATTCTCTCAATGACCGAAAGAGAGTGGAATCTAACTCTAATATGTAGATTTGACTACTTTATGGTTGGGAATAAATACAAAGTAACTTCAATGCAATATACGAGTATGAGTAACGCTATTATTAGACCATCTTTATATACCAATACTTACAACAAATACTGTTCACCGTATTTATACGGTGAACAATATTTTTTAAAATAAAATAATAATATTTATAAAAAATATTTTTTATTTTTAAAATTACGGACAACACTGTTCATGTAGGGACGTGCATTAACCAACTTCATTACTGTATTAACTAAATTTTTATACTGCATTAACCAAGTTTGATGATTGCTAAAAAATACTTTTAGTACCTGAATGTTGCATTAGTCAACTTCATTATTGCATTACCCAAATTTTTACACTATATTAACCAAGTTTGGCGACTGCTAAAAATTATTTTTAATACCTGAATATTGTATTAACCAACTTTATTAACCATGTTTTTACACTGCATTAACCAAATTTGAGCAATGCTATTCTTACACGCATGAACAATACTTTACAGTAGTCATCAAATTTGGTTAATGCAGTGTCAAAACCTGGTCAATACAGTAATGAAGTTGGTTAATGCAACATTCAGGTATTAAAAATAATTTTTAGCAGTCATCAAACTTGGTTAATGCAGTATAAAAATTTGGTTAATGCAGTAATGAAATTGGTTAATGCACGTCCGTACATGAACAGTGTTGTACATAATTTTAAAAATATTTTTTTTTTATAAATATTCTTACTTTATTTTAAAAAATACTGTTCACAGTATAAATACGGTAAACAGTGTTCAGTGTAACTATTGGTGTATAAATATGGTATAAGAATAGCATTACTCATTCGAGTATACTATTTAAGAATTTATGAAATAGTGAAAAAAACAAAACAAGTTTTTATAGCTAAATTCTTAGGTGTTCATGATAAATAAATGGCAGCGCCGGACCAATAGATATTGAGGCATAAGGCGGATTTTATAATGAAAAATTTTAAATTAATAATAATAATAATAATAATTATAGAAGTAATTTAAAAAAATTAATTATTTTTATTTTCAACGTATAAAATTATTTATTAAATTATTAAAATCAACTTTAATTTCAAAGTGACAAAAAAGTTAATTTATTTAATAATTATTAAGAGGTTGATTATTTTAAATAAAATTTTATTAACTTTAATTTTAAAAAATTTATTTCTTTATACTCTATCTTTACAAAAGAAATTGATATCATTATTTTAACATTTTAAAAGAATTGAGCTTTTTTATATAATTCTAGAATTGATTAGTTGAAGTAAGTTTGGAATTGACCAATGTCTCACTTTCAAAAAATTAAATCGAGTGATACATCATTTTATTTGCAATTATACTTTAATGTCTGTTTAAGGTAAAAACTAATTTTTTTTTGTCAATATCAATTGATTTTAATATTAAATAAAATATTATTTCATTGTTCAGGTGATTGGATAGGAGGTTTATATAAATGGATAAAATAATACCAGTAAAAGAAAGTAACTTAAATAGAAAAAAAAATAGAGCATAAAGCAGAAGAGATGCAGCGGTAATGAAGTCGTTGTTAAGGCTTTCAAGTCTCCTTTTTTGGTTTCGTGGATTATTAGGAATCGGTGGATGAATTGTATAAATATAGTATCTAATTGGAATTTCATAGTTTCTCACATCTATAGGGAAGACATCAGTTGTGGAGATGCTTTCGCTAACCTAGGCCTTAGTTTATCTAATTTGACGTACTATTTTTCCATTCCTGCTTGTATTCAAGCAGATTTTGTAAAGAAACGGCTTGGTTTGCCATTCTTTAGATTTAGCTCCTCTTGATAGGGTTTCGGTTGATGTCCCCCCTATCGGCTTGTACCAATTTTTGTTATTTCAATACAGCTTCATTTTTAAAAAAAAGGTCAGTAGTATAGCAAAATTTGTAGAATCAATAAGTATCTTGAAACATAGTGACAAAGTAATAATAATTAAATGTTATTACTTTTTTTCAAAGTGAATTAAATGTTGCTATAGAATATACAAGGTAAGGAAAAAATAAATTTAGAGGTCCTAGGCAAATGCCTAGGTTGCCTATACCAATGACCGGGCCTGATAAATGGGTACCGATATCTTTAGTGTAAATTGGTTTATATTTTAAATTTATTTTAAATAAAATAATTGCAAAAAATAACATTGAATAATAGCATTTGATTGAATAAGAGTATTGATATCCAATTAAACTCAAGGGTACCAGAATGTTTACCTTCATAACTTTGTATTGACATTTCATATTTCGCAAAAATATGAAAATATATCAAATTAAATGGAATTACATAGAATTTTTATATTTTTTTAATTAAGGAGAGGGTCAAAGCCTCAAAAAGAAAATAATTACACATAAATTTTTCTAGATGAAACACATCAGTTTGAAAGAATTTAACAAAATTGTTAAAACTACTACTAGACCTATTACATAGACTTGATACGTCTTATAAAAACACTCTAAATTAACAAGGCATCATCATATAAATTGGCTTCTCTATAAGTATGAGTGACTTGCACATACTCATGATCTGCTATCAGCTTCATGATGTCTCTGATCAACACCAAACAACTTGCATTACTGCCAACACCACCTTCAATAGCTTTCACCACTAGCCTAGAATCCACATTTAATTCGACTCTCCTCAAACTTAACCTCTTGATAAGTTTGAGCCCTTCATAAACGCCTCAACATTCTACCACAATTGCACTACAGTGCCCCCAAGTGTTTGAAGAAACCATTGATCCAATCACCTCTCTCATATCTAATAACTCTCCCACAACCAGTTATATTACCCTATTTGCTAGCTCCATCTGAATTGAGTTTCACCATATTATCCGTAGGCGGTCTTCACTCAATGTTCATACTTCTCACTCCATTCCTCTTCACTTGCACTGTTAGATTCTTCGCATGATCATAATCCTTTCTTCTTTATAAAATGTGAAAAGTTGGCTCACTAGGTCTCACATACAACTCATCATGCTCTTCCTAATTTCTCCTCATCCAAATTGCATGACACACGGTAGTCCACACACAACCTTACCGCTTGATACCATCTCCATGAAACTTCAAATTAACTTTCATCCAGTAATGAAGATCCAAAGAGAATAATTCATCAAAAATACTACTCAGAACGATACTTTTCCAAATATGTATAGCTTTAGCATTTTCCATTGAGGCATGCAGAGTAGTTTCACAAGCATTACCAGACTTAAAACTAGAATGGCCAAGCCCTTTCATGCTTTTACTAAGTTTGTTAGGAGCCTATCATTCTTCATGAACCATACAAAACTTCGATATCTCTCTGGGGATTTGATTTTCTCAAATCAGATTCCAAACATCATCCACCAATTCATCCTCAAAACCTACTACATAATGATAAACCTCCTTCATCGAAAAAAAACCTCCATTTCCATTACCTGCAAATTAAAAAAATGTTAGCTTCTTTCCACATACAAGGAGGCAAACACGATCTCATTTTTTCCAACCACTCCTGCGACAACCAATCCTAGAGGATACTCCATATCCATTCCCTTTGCTCATCAACCAAATCACACACCTTGGATCCAATCAGACCAGCAAGAATAATATTCTCAATATCACAAACTTTAAACTTTAAGCGGCAATTCCATAACTAAAAATTCCTAAAGTAATTTGGATGTGCTTGTTTTCCCTTTTAAGACTGTATAATACTCACAAACTTGACATGCACTCAAAAGAGTTTGTTAATTGGTTACTCACCAACTCACAATGAATATAAGTGAGTTGAATCTAATGGGAAAAATATTTGTACCTAAAGATGTCATTTTCAATTAAATAAGTTATCCATACATCGAGTTATTTTCTTTTACTCCATCAGTGTCAGCTACTCCCATCTATATTAATTCCAATATGTCATTTCCCTCCTTTATCATTCATACAATGTCTACAACTCATTATTTCACTTCTCTTGTCTTTAGAACCTCTAGTAATTATCATATTGTACACACCCCTAATCCAATTAACTAGTCCTTAGACCCCAATACCACTCCGACCTTACTTCATTCTCTTGCAACATCACCTATTGAACCCACCTATATCACTAATTTTACATCTGTAAGTGAATATCCCCCTTCACCACCTCATACATCTACACATACTAACTTATCCTCATCCCTTGAGACACATGCTTCTATCTTGACCTCCTCCTCACTTTATACCTCACATATACGAGTTCTCCTCGCCCTCATAACTCATCCCCAAAATTCTGACCATGTGCAAAATAGAGCTAAGACGGTATAATCCAACCCAAATTTTACCCAACACTTCTCCTCACTCACATTGAGCCAATCACATACGAACAAACCTTGACCAATCCTAAATGGTATGCAACAATTCGTGCAAAATATGATGCATTAATCAACAATAATACTTGGATTTTGGTGTCTCCACCAACATACAAACAACCTATGCATTAATCATTGAAATTCTGGGGTGTCAGGCTTCAGATGTCTTATGACATGTTGGGACATCTGATCAGAACAACATACAGGCAAGGTATACCAGTTCATAAACGCTATTGAAAAGTAAATGAACATACAAAATTGTTAACCCAGTTCGGTCTCAACAATACCTAATACGGGGGCTACCAAGCCAGGAAGAAAATCCACTATTAGTAGTATCAATTCGAAGCTAAACAACCTCATGTTTACAACTCCTCACTTAATTCCTACCCAGTGCAACTTCTACCTAAGAACCTCCTAGATAAGAGAGCCCCTATCACTTTCAATCACCATAGTGATGTCTCACATTAACGACCCATGTTACTAATATTGACGGTCCTTGACCAAAATTCTCAATAACAAACATAACACGATTAAGACTCACTTAATCGAAAACTACATAGTCAAGACTCTTGACTAAGAACAATACTTAGAGTTGCTTAAAATCTTCCTCCAAGAACAATAATCAACATTATGCTTCATAGCTTAAGAGAGATAACACAACCTTACAACTCAAGGAATAGATTCCAACTCACATGTCAAGTGGATTACAAGACAACTAACTCTCATAGAGAGTGGTACAAACGACAAGCCCTAGTATTTCTATATCTTGGACCTGTGCCTTTTCTAGGTTACAATGCTTCTATTTATAAACTTTTCCCAATTGGATTTGAGCTTCAAAATTACAGCATATTAGCTGTTACAAATCTGCAGAAGATTCTGCACAAAATAGGTCTTCAATCAAATCTTTCTAAATTATCTCTATATTTAGAAAGTGAATATTCTTCCGGATTTTGACTTTAATCTTTCAGTCCTACTAATCAGTGCCTGAAGTTCAGCACATTATTCCCAAAATATTCTACATAAGTCAGAATCCAAACCTATCCAATTAGCTCAAACCATAACAGCCACGATGTCGAACAACTCCAACATAGGACATCTTGTCTGACATATTGCTCCAGATGATGAAACATTCATCTCAACATGTTTCTTCATATAGTAGGAAATCTTTTTAAATAACTCATCCTATTTAACATAGTGCTCCTATATTTGTTTTACTAAAATTAATGTCAATCTTAAAATCAGAGAACTATCAATCGTTATCTTATAAATTAATTTTGTAAGATTGAGTTAAACTTAAACACATTTTTAAAAATAACTATAAATACATTTTCACTTTCATTCCTTTCAATCAGGGATCTCTATAGTCACCAAAACTCCTTCCCAAGCACACAAAATTACATTTTTACAACATTTCTCCAATCCTCAATAAAGAAAATTTTGCATTTACGATTTTTGTTTAAGAATAATCATAGTAGTGAAGAGGGAAAGAATTGTGTTTAGAGTTTGTCATATATAAGCGCATCAATAAATGAATCTAAATATTAAAATTAATCGTGCACATATTTTATTATTAGGGATAATAGCTATTTTGCCCCCTGCCATATGGGCGAAGTTTGAAAAACGCCCCTGTAAAAAAAAAAATTTGGATTCGCTCCCCAACATATGAAGATTCCTCTGTTTTGCCCCTTCAAGAAATTTAATATTCAAAATTATTGACGTGGCAACCATTTTTTTATTTTTTAAAATTATTTATAATGATGTGGCATGCTTAGTTGGAATTTTTTATTATTTTTAATAATTTTTAATGACGTGGCAGGCTTAGTTGGACTTTTTATTTATTTTTTATATATTTTAATTCCATGTGGCATGTTTTAATATTATTTAATTATTTGTTTGTTAAAATGTCAAATATTAAGCCAAAATTTTGTCTTCCATGGGTATTGAACCCATGACCTAGTAATTACAAGGGGGCACCACCAACCACTAGGCCACTTTACTTTTGTTGTTCTATTCTTACTTTAAGTACTTATATTATAGTAATTTCTGAAAATATGTTCATTAAATATTTATTTAGGTTCTTATATTTTAATATACGTTTTAATATTATTGTTAATCAATGGTAATGTTTTATTAACCAATATATTAATGTTAATATATTTATTTAGGTTATGATTTTTTATTATATGTTTTATTATTATTATTATTAACTAATAATATTTTATTAACTAATATATTAACATTAATATATTACATGAATTGCATATTTACCGTTAATATTTAAAATATTGTAACATAAATATTTAAAAAATTATTAATTAATAACAATGTTTTTCAAACTTCGCCCATATGGCAGGGGGCAAAATAGCTATTATCCCTTATTATTATATGAAGAAAAAAATTGCTCAAAACATGATTGTTAGGTAATTTTCTTTAGGAGTAGATACACATTTTTTATTATTTGGATGTGTCACTGATTGAACAATTTGAAATTATATAACATATACTTCTACGTGTTTAATTTTGTGTTGACGGAATTAATATGGAATGAATTGATTATATAAAATAAATTCTGACTAAAGATAAAATAATTTGTAAGGTTAATAGTCATTTATCCCCTGCCATATAGGTGAGTTTTGATTTACCCATTTTAAAAAAAAAAAATTGGATTACCTCCTATAATTTTTGGGTACCCCTAAGCGTGTAAAAACCAGGGGGATAAATCAAAAAAATATATTTTACAAAGGGTAATTTTTCCTCTTAGGGAGCAAAAGACTTAGAATTTTAAAATTATAGGGGGATAATCCAATTTTTTTTTAAAAGAGGTAAATCAAAACTCGCATATATGACAGGGGGATAAATGACTATTAACCCTAATTTATATTTGAATATATTCATTGAAAAAAGAGCTGAACCGTAAACTTCACTATAAAACTCATGTTTTAAACTCAAGTTATAATTAATTCTAATTCTAGAGAGATGCTCCCATTTCATTCTAGAAAACTTTTCTATAACTCGGTTTAGTGTCTTTCTTCCTTTATGATGGTCCTATTCTTCCAATTTTATGGTGGGCATCTCTCTCTCTCTCACTCTCTCTCTCTCTCTCTCTCTCTCTCTCTCTCTCTCTCTCTCTCTCTCTCTCTCTCTCTCTCTCTCTCTCTCTCTCTCTCTCTCTCTCTCTCTCTCTCTCTCTCTCTCTCTCTCTCTCTCTCTCTCTCTCTCTAGAGAACATTTTTCTTCCATCCATCTTTGTTCTCATGTCTTCGCCATAACTAAGTCTTTCCCCGAACTTTCTCTTTCTTCACACAATCAACCACCAAGCTTCCTTTTCTATTTGTGACTATCACCGGAGCTACCACCACCAAAAAAATGACAAATTTGTTATGAATTTTCTGCGCATCTAAATCACAATAATGGTGTATGCACATCTCTCCTCTGTAGTTGCTCCTACACTCTCGTTGTTGGCAATCTTTCCTTCACCACCGAAGCCGCCATATAAAGTTGTTTAATTTCGGTTATGTATTTGTTATGTATTTTTGTCTTTTAGGGGTAAAGGTTGCACAATTGGTGTTTAACAAAATGCTTCAAAAGAGTTTTGTTTCCTGTAGCATGTTTATGCGTGTCTATTGAAATTTCAAAGTGAGTGAGGAAGCTTATGAGTCCAACATCTATTCCAACACTATCTCTAGTCATCAGTTAATTTATGAACACTCGAGAAGGTTGGACAATATTGAGAGCAAATAAAGTCGAAATGTGCAAACACAAGTCAAAGAAATCATATGTAGTTGAATTTGGAAAAAAATTGTGATTTCTCACTCCCACATTGCCATTATTGATGTTTGCAAGAGAGTAGATTGTTGGATGAAATATTAATTTTGGTTTTGTTGTGCCTTAACTTGCGAACAATCTATGTATAATATCTTTTATGACTAAGTATGATATGTCTGTTTCCATGGTGGAAAAGTGATAAACTCACGTCTAAGGCAGAAGCTACCTTTTGGAGTTTCTTTAAATCACGGCATGAAAACACCTAGACGTATGTTTGGTTGCTGAAACGCCAAACCAAACATGCACGTAGTATTTTCTCTTAGAAGTGGTTCTAAGCTATGTATGGAGTTGTTTACCCTGAAATTTGATAAACACCGCTAATCTCTTATTAAAGGCTACTTGCAAGACCGACTAGAAAATCTCAAAACAATGTGCATGAAATTCTCCAAATAAAGTGCATATAATCAAAGCGTGAATGATTTCGACACTGGGCGAAATCACTTGAAATGATTTGAAGTAAAACTTGACGAAAAAGTAAAGAATTCGACAATGGAAAAGGATTGTAAAACCAAATGTAAATTCAAAAGTAAAGTTTGCTTTAATGTAAAAGATGGTTATCAAACATACATTGCACTCTTGGAACTTATTTCTCTCTTCGCTTGGTACTCTGAGTTATGTGAGTTTTGTCGTAAATTTGACACACCTAATTCTATCTCAAGAACTACTATTTATATTGAAATCTAAATAAGTGCTAAATGCAGACTTTTCTCCACTAAATTTCACGTTCCCTATTGCATGTTCTTCGCTTCGAAAAACTGCTTTCACGCGTCCCTTTAATCGGATAAGGCTAAAAAGGAGTTATTTATCCACGTTGTGCATCTCAACTGCCATGGTCGAACTATGCTCTCTTGTTTGTCGAAAAATTACTAAGTTCATAACTCTTCTTTCGAGCAACTTGTCGATATCTCAATAAGCTATCTTCATGTTGAAAAGTTTCCTCAACATGTGTCGACCGTGCTCCTGAACATCACCAAATTTGGGGACGTCGAATACTCTCTCTTGATATGCTGAGATTTGAGGATGTCGAAAATTCCAGCTACCAGAAATATGTTTCATTTCAATTGTCTCATGATAATGTAATTTTTGTTGGTTTGACTATTAATGAAACTCAGTTTTATTCTAAAATCAAAAAGTTATAATCAATGCTAGGGGTGTACATGAGTTGGGTTGGACCGGGTTTGGCGTAACCCGTTACCCAACCCATTCAAACTTCAATGGGTTGAGTTCGCCGTCCAACCCGCAATTTCATTATCAGGCTATGAACAATGGTTTATGGATTCAACACCCTTCTTTTTCACTTTTTACACTCCACATCATCTTCTCTCTCTTCCACCTAATAATTCAACACTCATTCAACGTTAACTCACTACAATGGTTTTGTTTAATTCAACACCCTACCCCATCACTTTTATTTCATATTCTTACTTTCTTTTATATTTTGTTTTTTTTATTATATATTAATAATTATTGAATGAAATTAAATTAAAATAATTAAAAGTTAATTAAATTTATTTTAATTTTTTCTATTTTAATAACTTATTTGAATTTTATTTTTTTAATTGTGTATTTTTAATTAATTTTTTTCTTCCAAGTAATAAAGATGAGATATAGGGATAATTATTATTAAAATAAATAAAGTTACAAAATTTAAAATAAAATACAGTAAAATAGAATTTTGAATGTTAAAGGGGTTATTGTTGGGATCATTTCACTAAAAAGATGTTTAGAACTACAAACAAGAATTTATCGGAGGCTAAATAAAAAAAGTAGAGAGAAAAATGTCGAATTTTTTTGTGTCCAAATCAAATGAATCAAGTCTCTATTTATAGACAAAAAAATTTATGAATTTTGGTGAAAATAAAAATAAATAAAAAAAATTAATTTATTATAAAATATTGTTCTAAATAATTAGGATAAAATAAAAATCTAAATAATAAAAACAACCAATAAAATTTGGAAATTTCTTTACCCACCTCCTTATGGGGGTCACCCCCAGCGAAAATCCCAATTTACCCCTGCTTCGGAAATGCATTTCCGAAAATGCATTTCCGAAGTTTTTTTTTTAAATTTTCTCAGACTTCGGAAATGCATCTCCGAAAACACCAAATGGGGGGTGTTTTCGGAGATGCACTTTCGAAAACACCTTTTTTCAGATTTTAGTGTAATTCGGAAGTGCATTTCCGAATTATGCAGAAGTCTATTTTTTTTATGCTTTTTCTAATAGTCTCGTACGAAAGATATACAAAACGTATAATATATACAAAACGGAAAAGCCGAACAAAACAAACGACATATCAACGTAAAATACTAATATAATATATAAAATTCAAAAAATATATACAGACCGAGTCATAGTGTGCGAAATATATAATCCGAATACAAAAAAAATAAACCCGGACCCCTACTGGGTATGCCTAACCCATCTCTCCCTGGGACCTCCTCTGCCGCCTGTATGCCGCCGCACAGCCCGCATCAGTGTCGATCCTCTCCATCACGGTGACTGCCTCTGGACCGCCCTGATCAACGATACCTCGATCCAATGCATCCCGCCCAAGCATCTCTATCCGCAGGCAGATCGGCATGAGATCAATGGCGTGGTCATCCTCGGCCTGCTGGTTCTCCAGGATCTCCTCGTGTGCTGGCCTAGGAGCGCCGGGAGCGTCGGGTCTCATCAAAGGATATGTTACCCGATAGAACCATGTGACATACCCCTCTACACTGTGCCAGTCCTGGGTGACCCGAATGCGGCGATACTCCTCCGGGACCACATGACGCTCCCAATCCTCAAATATGCCAGTGAGCTGCACTCGGGTCACTGTGTCGGGAGCAGCCTCAAAAGGTGACCTGGGTATCATCTACACAAATCCAAACTATCGCATGCACCGCTTAGGGAGATACCGCACCATGGTGTTGGTCCCGCATGCCAACCAGCCAGAATATAACGAGATGCTGTCAAAGGGAACAACATCAGTGTAGTCGCTGAATGGCCTCCAACTGATGTCATCGTGCATCATGCGGTCGAGGTACCCACGGTATGGTCCCACTGCATTCTTCCCCCTCAAGAGAACATATCGGGAGGCCCTGGGCATGGCGTCCTCGTACGCAGAATCAACGCGGAAGCCGTGGATGCGGGGGAAGTAGGAGATGACCCAGCTCTGAAACACAAACACGATAATGTATTAAAAATAAATACGAAACATAAATAAATATGAAACAATTAAAATGAAACGTACCGTAAGTAGTGTGCAGGATCCGGTCAACTGCCTGGTCCTCCAGTTGGAGGCCTCATTCAGCTTCTGGTATAGGTATGTCAGAATAGCTGACCCCCAATTCCACTGGTGAACGGTAGTCAAGTCCATGAAATAGCGGAGGTAGGTCACGTTGACGTACCTTGCACTCTTGTCCACAAAGAGTACATCGCCTACCACAAACATGTATCAGCACCGGAGAGCGCAGACACGGTGATACTGCACAAATAGGGCGTCATCCGCCTCCTCGGATTCAGCCGCCGCCACAAGGTGGTGCTCGAAATAAGCTTTCAGTGTGGTGAACCGGATATGAGGCCCATTTGTCGTCTGGCACTCAAAGTCAGCAACTTCTGGCTCCATACCCAAATAGAGCGCCATCCACTCACTGGCTTTGATCCTCTGAATCCGAGAGTGGTCCAACAGCAACCCCCTGATCGGCAAGTGGAGAAGACACTACACATAGTGCATGGTGATCTTCATCTCCCCAACCAGTAAGTGGAAAGAAGACGTCTCCCTGTGTCACCTCTCCACAAAGGCGCCCTGCATGCTGTGGCTGATGGTGGTATACCCCGTCATGCACAGCCCACTAAGCCCTGAAGCTCTCACCGCGTCGTTAAACCACTCAGCCTCCGGTTTAAAGAGATTGAAAACCTTCTGGGAGTGGTTCACCTGTTTCAAAGTCTCTCTCTCCTGTTACAACAAAAATAAATAAAAAAGTATGTTAATTAGACCGTTAAGAAAATCTTGAATAAACAGCTAAATTAAAAACGGTTAAATAATAAAGTCGGGCAAATTATAAAAAATACCTCTCCCCCCCAGATACGCCGAGCGACGTGCTCGTGGTAGGTAATCAGCAAGGTAGTGTCACTGGGCCCTCCCGGATAGCCCTCCTCCTCCTGCTCCTCCTCCTCCCCGTGTGGAGGGTCAACATCCGGTACCTCCTCCGCGTCGTGGTATGTTACTGCCTCCTCCTCCTCCTCTCGTACCTCCTGCTGGCGGGAAGAAGATACCCGAGCCAGAAGACTCCCTGATCCAGATGCAGAAGTACCCTCGTCCATCTGCACGGGAACTCGCACACGTCCCCGTCCCTGCCCCGGTCCCTGCGTCGACGCCAGCTGCGCCGCATGCTCGCATCTAGCCGACGCAGTCTGGGTCTCTCTACCCTGTATGATGCGTGCTGGGTTGCCTGCCATGTTCCTGAAAACAATTGAAACCAATAAGGATGCGAAACAATAGAAAAAACAAGAAAAAATTCAATTCTGGACCACTTCGAAAGTTTATTTCCGAAACTGGGAATGGAGGTGTTTTCGGAAATGAACTTCCGAAACACCCCTATGAAGCAGTTTTCTGCAACTTCCATGGCAGACCCCAAAATCCATCTTCAAAATTAATTTTAATCAATCTAAACAACCTAAATAGCAGTATCAACCTACCCCAATATAATTTTCGCAAGTTCTAAACACTCTAATAGAGATATGAATAATGGATCTAAAAATTGAAAAAAATTGATAAACTTACCACTAATAGAGATTGAGATGATTTAGGTTGAGATTGGGTCGCCTTTGGCAATCTCCGACTAGTTCACACACTTGCTTTTGCAGAAATTTTGAAGAGAGGAAGTTTGGAAGAAGATTTAGGGTAAAATGAATGGGGGAGGGGGGCTGTTTTGCTTATTCTGCAAAACGTGTAGTATTTCGGAAATGCACTTCCAAAATGGTGTTTTCGGAAATGCATTTCCGAAATAAGACAAATTTTGAAAAAAAAAAAGGCGCTTTCGGAGATGCATCTCCGAAAACAGCATTTTCTTGCATTTCGGAAATGCATTTTCGAAATAAGGGGTATATTTGGTTTTTCACCAGAGGTGACCAAGAAAGTAGGGAGGTGGGTAAAGAAATTTCCAAAATTTTTGCAAAGTATATGATGTGGTCCCCACTCTCTTCTCATTCAACATGTTGAATATATTCAACACCAATTAATCCACATCATATTCAACATGTCATTCAACACACCATTGAAAACATTCAACTATTGAAAAAATTATTCAACACCCCATTGTAAATGGTCTCAAAACCAACAAGAACCGACCCGTTCATTTATGGACTGAGTTGGATGGATTAGTGGGTTGTGTTTCAAATTTTAAATTTTTTTTAAAAAATATTATAACAGAATTCAATACATTTATACTCATTTCTAACATTCAAAATGGATGAAGCACATCATATAATATCTAATAATATTCATCAAAATGACATAACACTGGATAAGAGTATAAAATTCCACCCGACACATTATTTTTATAAAATACGGAAGTTGAAAATGATACAAAAGAAAATAAGAAATAACATTTAGGCTTAGAAATTACGTAAATCATTGATCTAGTAGTATTATTGATGGAGAATAAAGTTTTTTTGGAAAAACTATAGTTAGAACTGAGATAATAGTTTTATATTTCTATTTAAAATAATAATAAAAAATAAGAAATTACTAATGTCACTTTAATTGGTTTGGGTCAACGGGTTGTAAAATTCAAATCCAATATCCAAACCAAAACTAAATGGGTTGTTGCGGGTTGGGTTGGGTATACCCGTAAGTGAACAGGTTCAGGTAATTTATGGGTTGGTTTGATTTGGGTGAACGGGATTGTAGGATGATCCGCAACCATGAACACCCATAATCAATGGTGAACAGCATAATCAATTAAAGAATCAAACAAGTCAAAATCAATTAAAGAATCAAACAAGTCAAAATCAATTTTACATTGGAATTATTTGTCTCTTCCAAAATGAGAACCAAAGATACACTATGTGTTGCAAATGAAGTGCTGCACAACTGTAATGAGAAACATAATACTTTTACTTTCAACATCAAAAAAGTATATACTTCTAACCAAACTCAGTATACTTCCCAAACCCTGTTAAACTCAATATCCTATCCCATTTTCTATCTATGTATTGATCACAAGCGAAAATATGGTTAGAACACATGATCTTGATGTGATCATGCGAAGTGTACTTTCAATCAAAAGTTTTCCTCAAAAGAAAAGTAAGGTGAAAGTTTTGTAGCAATGACGGGTGTGTAAAACAACTTCTCTTGTATTGGTTAGTGTTCTAGACCAACTCAATGAGGATACATGCTGCTTTTTCTTTTGAAGACACGATCCGATATATGCTGCTATGATATAAAAAACGAGAAGTTTCACGCCACTCAGAACTTGTTAAGCTGAAATGAGACCCACGTATCCGCCCAGCAAAGCCAATACAGATGAAATCAAATATGCACCTAGTACAATATTTGGTTCTCTGAACCTGAGCAACTGGAGGCGACGATGCAAGGGTGGCATTCTTAAAAAGGCCCAACTTCCTCCCAGCAAACCTTTAGTTATCTTCAAGTGCAAAACCTGAAACAGAAAAGAAAGCAACAAGCTATTAATATAAGGATCCACCAATAATGAGTGCATATTTAGTACTAGTGCTTAATAAGTAACAATATTGGGAATGCTTTTAATAGTTTAAGACCATATATTATCTCAGGAAAAAAACTATATTAATATAAGGATCCACCAATAATGAGTGCATATTTAGTACTAGTGCTTAATAAGTAACAATATTGGGAATGCTTTTAATAGTTTAAGACCATATATTATCTCAGGAAAAAAACTATATTAATATAAGGATCCACCAATAATGAGTGCATATTTAGTACTAGTGCTTAATAAGTAACAATATTGGGAATGCTTTTAATAGTTTAAGACCATATATTATCTCAGGAAAAAAACTATACAAATTAGATTTGAACCGAGACACTCAAAATAAAAAATATATAAATTTTTTTTTAGAAATGATATCAAACCTAGATCATACAAGCCCTGTGTTGAAAATATCAGAAACATATTAAATTTGAACTACTATAGCTAAACAAATTAGATTTGAACCGAGACACTCAAAATAAAAAATATATAAATTTTTTTTTAGAAATGATATCAAACCTAGATCATACAAGCCCTGTGTTGAAAATATCAGAAACATATTAAATTTGAACTACTATAGCTAAACAAATTAGATTTGAACCGAGACACTCAAAATAAAAAATATATAAATTTTTTTTTAGAAATGATATCAAACCTAGATCATACAAGCCCTGTGTTGAAAATATCAGAAACATATTAAATTTGAACTACTATAGCTAACAGATTCATACAAGCCCTTCTCAACATTGTATAGTTTGAACTCAATGTAGTGTTTCAATGAAATGTCCATTGTACTTTCGTAATTCAACAGTCTCGCGAAGCAAGTTAGAGTCATATTACAAGCACTCAGAATGTGGTTAATAAAGCAATTTTGAAAAAAAAAAAAAGATGCCTTCTAGCACTTTTCTCAAAAGGACACTAATGAACATTTAACTCATGAAAT
Organism: Vicia villosa; assembly: GCF_029867415.1. Lineage (NCBI taxonomy): Eukaryota > Viridiplantae > Streptophyta > Magnoliopsida > Fabales > Fabaceae > Vicia > Vicia villosa. Next base: position 152,120,212 of record NC_081183.1, read on the forward strand.
AAAAGGAAAACAGAAAAATCAGATAACATAAATGTATGCCATCATTACAAGCAGGGAACAAACCTGAAGAATAACTGATGACGACTCGACTATGAAAATTCCAGAAGAAATTAATAGTGGGAAGAACATTCCAGTACAAGCAGCCATTGCAGTTAATGCACCACCAAGGGCCAAAGATCCTGTATTACCCATATAAACAGATGCTTTGTGTCTGTTGTATAGAAGAAATCCAACACAAGATCCAGCCATTGAAGCTCCAAATATAGCAAGCTCTGATTTGACATATTTACAAATCAATAACAAAAATATCAAACAAAAATTCAAGATATTGTTAAGGATCCATTGTCTATACTCTATTAGTACTAAAATTGACCATTTTCCGTATCCTAGTAAAATAACATAGGAGGAAATACAATATTGTCCAGTCTTAAAAATGAGCAGAGATTTCTCCGTCTGACTAGTGACAACAAGCATGGAGTATAACATGAAAAATCATGGTGACATATTCAGATTCAGATTTTGATGGAGATAATGAACAGGGTGCAATAAAAAATACCAAACGAGAGAGATATCAATAGTATGAAAGTCATTACTGTCGTCTTGCAAATCTCAACATGAAGGTGGAGAGCCGACACGCACAATATGAATTAAAGTCTCAAGAAGAACAACTTTAATAAGTCATATACATTCATCCCTATTGCATTATCATGTTCTAGTTCAGGGTTACAAGATAACAACATGGTAGTCAAAATTACATTATTTACTATATAGAATAATTGGAATATGGAACTAGAATAATTAAAAAAGCAATATCTTCCCTAGAGATACTAGATTTCCAAGTCTATGGTTGACTAGACATGCTACTAACCTGAACATATCGGAAGCACAGCTATTGACATTCCAATAAAAGCCAATGCAGCAGTACCTCCGGCAAGTCCATCAAGAGCATCTGCTAATTTAACCCCATGTGCCATGGAAACAAAACAACACGAGGTCAAGAGATGGTAATATCGCCCCAAATACACAAGGCCTACTGGTAAGGGAAGCAATGTTTTCCTGCATACGTGTAAGTAAGAGAAAGTAAGAGAATGGATGTTTTCAAAGCAAAGTACACTGGCTTAAATTTATCTAATTACACTCCTGACATGGGATAGAATTTTCAGATCGATTAATGGACTGCTCAAGATTTATACTGAATATTGCTGATAAGAGAGATTAAAACTAGTCTAGCGTGTGGTTAACTGAAAACAGAAAAAGTATTCATATAGTTTATTTTTTAATAATTTTATGACTCAAGCACAGAAGGGGGAAATCGTCATATTTGCAACTGCCAATGCCTTTTGTAAGAACAGGTATGTGAGCTACCATCAGAAAATGTTGATCAGATTAGTTATATGTGAGTTACGATCAGAAAAATGTTGATCAGATTAGTTACAAGAAGGTATACATGCCATAGGGTGAAGATATACTGGTGATGTTCAACCAAAACGAAAAGCACGTTCCAACAGCTACCTGTGTGGTATCAAAATGCAGATTTATTAAATAGAAATGGATGTAAGCAATGTAATTTTTTTTAAAACAGGCAACTTATTTTAGTCTTTTTTCCCCCAAATCTAGAGTCCCTTGCTTATAATTTTTTATTTTTCAATTTGAATGTTTTAATGAAGCAGATTTGGATTACAAACTTGGAGACTTGGACTGATGAGGGATTAGATTGCAAAAACTGATATGTAAAGGGATAGAAATATTATCCATGAGGGACCAATATAGAATATTTTTTGGGTTTCAAAGAACAATAGTTCAACTAGTAAGCACATCAAAACCCCACAAATAATGCTTTAAATTATAAAAGTAAATAGAGTAATAGAGTAATCACCTCCAAGAAAACCTCTGCCAGTGCTGGTAAACCTCTCCAATGATTCTTTGTGAGGTTTAATATGTCGCTGAGTAAACCGACTGCTGCAAATGCAATTGTTACACCAGAAACCCCGGACACTTCTATAGATGAGGAATCAGCAATAACATGAGCAACAATTATACCAATAGGTACAAAAAGTAAACCACCCAATGTAGGTGTCCTTCTTTTCAACTGATGTCTAAGAGGCCCTCGTAGCTTCATAATGTGGATAGCTTTCAAATGATGAAAAATTGGGACACAAACATAGCCAGCAAAAGAAACCAGAATGGCTGATACGAGAAATGGGCGAGTCAAGTAAAAAGGTGCTAACGGCAGTCTAACAATTTTCCACACAAACCAATCCACATATAAAAGCAGTACCGTCAAGATGATTATCAGCCCCATAGTGATGAAAAGGCCTAAACTGATCCTGAAATTAATTAAAACCTGATTGAGTTAATGTAACATCACAAAGAAATAGGAAATGCAATCTATAATCATGAGTTACTTAATTAACTACTAGTCTGCCACGGATTGAGATCCTCTGCATTTAAAGGAATTCATTCATACAATCTGTCACTCCGCCATCATTGGATTCTCTTCTCTTACACTCTCAACTTCCAATTAAATTAATTTAAAAACAAAATACAAGTAGCGAGGAAGAGATACCTATGGATGACTATTGGCAATCTGCATCTATCTACCGCGCAATTTGAAATGGATTTAATACAGTAAAATTTACTGCAGTATCCATCTCCACCTTCTAAATAATGAATCATTTGAATTTTAAATGCTTTTTACTGAAGTTACAACATCAGTCCTTTGATCTCCATCCAATAGCTTAAAAGCCGGTAGAAAAGGCAACCACGCACCAACCATAAAGATGCAAATCTAGGTCTAACAAAAAAATAACGAAATTTCAATTCATTTAGGTCCCCTACGCCTTAGTCCTTAGAGGCAAAACATGTGGGAGTTAATATAGCAGAACTCCCATATTTTTCTAATAAATTGCTTAGAGGCAAAACATGATAATATCACACCAAATATCTAGATACCATATAAATGCTATGAAATAATAGTTTAATTTTCAATATATGAAATGTTCCCTTTGACAAATCAGGGTATCCCAAACATAACCATTTCCACAAGCTCTACAACATACTTGCCTATGTTTCTTGTGTCCCCTCCCAATGGTTGCAAGCCGATGAGAAGCCACTGTTAAAGCATCATTATTTGAAGCAGAAGCAGAAGCAGAAGGCAGATCAACATCATTCAGTGGGATAAGAAAGACTTCGTCATCAAAGTCTTCTTCGTCACTGGATAAGAGCACGTATGAAGAACTCTCTTCAGGACCCCAATTATCAAGTATTGGAAAGTCAAATGAATCCTGTAACACATAACAGATGTCACGACATTGAAAAAACAACATTATAGATAAATCACAGATCATGATAAGAAATGACTTGTTAGAGCCTCCAAGGGATTCATGAGTTAAATTCCAGATATAAACTTAGAAAATTAATCAAATAATCAAAATAACTTTTTTTGCTAAATGCCTTTGAAGTTTGAACTAAATTCATTACAGCATCATTGCCAACAACAATGCCTTATCCTACTAAGTGAGATCTGCTACATGAATCGAATTTCGCTATAATGTTTTATTCAATACCATGTTTCTATCCAATTCGTTTATCTCGAGGTTTTTCGTAATAATTTCTCTTATAGTTTTTTTTTTGTCTTCCTCTATCTCTAGTTGTTTGACTCTTCTCCATCTAATATACTCTTTTTACAATAGAATTTACAGGTCTTCTCTCTACATGCACAAACCACTTAAGCTTATTTTCCACCATCATTTCTATTATAGGTGTTACCTTAACACTCTCTCTAATATTGTCATTTATAATCTTATCTCGCCTAACCTTACCACACATCCAACGCAACATTCTCATCTCAGCTAGCTACATTTTCTTTATTATCGTGTTGATTCTTAACCACCCAACATTCTATCATGTACATCATCACGTCCCGTTATAATGCCGTTAGCACCTTTTTGCTTGACTCGTAAAATTGAGTTTCGTGAGATGCATTTTAATTTAAAATTATGAACAATTTCCTCTCAAAACTCAATATTAGAGAACAAATTATGGTTTCAGAGCATCAAACACCTCCTGTTAGTTTTATTGAGATTTATTAGTTCTGGTAAAAAATTCATTGAGAATTTGAACCCTAAAACTGCAGTAAAACTTATAAATAAGGAATGAAATAATAAGTGAGAAAATTATTTGTATTCTTAAAGTGAAATGAGAAAATTTCAACCTAGATCATAACAATCAATATTAAAAGTTATTTAAAATTTTACTTAATCTCAAATACTTGATCATCAATGCAGAGATCTAATGATAGATGTTATCACCAAAATGATCTAAGAAACGAAAGTAGCTCCAATATTGATAGCATAATTATAGCGAATGCTGCAGATTCTTTTGTTTAAACCTAAGCCTCAGTTATGATCAGCACTCATTTTAACATATATTGAAATAACAAGTACCTCGTCGAAAGCTTTAGTAGAAATGACATTACGTCGAACACATAGCCTGTATTGCCGAATAATCAATGGACGTAACTGCAGAAAATTGAAGGATATATCAATTAAACAGTGAATCAGTAATAGTATAGCAGAATCCGCCTTCACGCAAGATGAATAATAATGAATGAAGATTGAAATCGATAGAAGAGTACTTTGAGAGTAGCGCAGTGGAAATGAGAAGAGGGAGAGAGGTGGTTAATCCGGGAGAGACGGAGAGGGAGGTTGCGGTGGTTGAGTAGACCAGAGTAAGAAGCCATTGATGCGTTGCGAGAGAGAGGAGAGAGAAAGTAGATCTGAAGAGAGAGTGAACAAGAAGAAGAAGAAGCAGCAAGAAACGGTTATGAAATGAATTGGAATGCAATGGCGCGAGTATATTCCCTTTCTGAGAAAGGAATTTTTCATTATTTTTTTTTTATATCTGGGGAGGGAAAGTGTCAAATAGCGACATTTTGTTTGCTTCTACTTTGATATCATCGCCGCGTAGCCGAAACCGTTTGCGTCATTTTTATTGGTCACGTGGATTGGTGTTGTCACCACGTGCTTTCTACACTGTTTGGTATTGCTATTTCTATAACTAGTTTTGAGCTTTAACTGCAATTGGATAAATGAGGATACGTTTTGCATTTGTTCTCTTTTCCTTGGTGTAGTTTTGTTTTGTTCCCATTTGCTGCAATTGCTGAGTGTCTCAGCTTGCTAGTGGAATCTGGCATAACTTTTTCTGTTTAGTGTTTGGTGCTTGAAAATATCAAGTGCCTCTTAATAAATTCTGATATTGATATGCCATTATTGATTGATTCCATTTAGTAAATTTGACGTTATATATGAGCATGAAATTGTCATAAAAAACAAGCTACAAAGAATGTGGTAATTTAAACCATTTAAAAATAATCCAATTTATTTAAACCATTTAAACGGTTAATAATTGAGTATATACTAGTATTGCTAGTATATGCTAGCGGAGTCTAGCAAACAGTTCATATGGAACTTGTCATTAATTGGGCTTAGTTACCTTATATTAACTAGGACCGTTTATAGTTTGGTTCTTTCAGAAAACTGAACCGAAACGAACTAAACCATTATATAAAGGCATCCAAACCGTACTGAACCGTTTCAATTTTCTATAAACGTTGAGCTTTGAGCACTCAGAAAAACTCATGTATGGCCTAAAACAAGTCCCAAGGACCTGGTTAAAAATATTTAACATGAAATTAATGAGTTTTGGCTTCACCTCTAGCATATGTGCGACTCATCCTTGTTTACTCTTATCACACCTAACTACTCTATTATCATGCTAACTTATGGAGATGATATTATTGTCACATGCAACTCTCCTACACATATTCAAGTCTTCATTATCAAACTAAACAATTAGTTTGCACTCAAACATGTGAGCAATCTATTTTCTAGGCATAGAGGATTTATTAACAAAATCAAATCTAATTGAGGAGAAAGGAGTGCCGATATTTATGATCTCTAATTTGAAAGGAGGGAACTCGACTTTTTTCTTAGTTCAGGTGTTCGAAAGGGATTAAAACAACTATATTTCAATGAACCGGCATAGTTGCAAACCATTAACAAAATGTAATTTTTGAGCGACACTTTTTAAGCCTAAATAAAACTCATTTAGACACAATGAAAGAGAAAAGAATTATATTACATATCATATAATTTTTAAAATAATTAAATAATTTATATTTTGAGTATGACTAAATGATTTTTATTTGGGGTTGTGCCTATAAAAGTGTATTTCTCCTAATAATCTTCCTTTCATTCATTATTACAACACATCTAAAAAGGACTAAAATTGACTTGATATTTCATCCCTGTAGTAAAACTCTACTTCGGGGATGATTCAAGGCCCTCCTCCAGTTTAAACAACTGTGATAATGTCAACCAAGATCATTTCAATTAATATCAAACATGTAGATTTCAACCCCAACATATTTCTCGTTATGAAATATTGATGCATTGATATGAAGTTATGAGTTCATATTGATACAAAGACTCCTCGAATAATGAGGATTACCACAACAACAAAAAAATGTTTAATAATCCCCAGGCTAAAATTTTTACAGTGTTTTGAGATCCACCAACACTAACTTTTAACAACAAAATTTAACAGTTCAACAAAACCTTGAGATCCACTCAAGCAAATGCACAAAGGGACCCAAGTTAAAATTTGTACATTACTTAAACAGCTGAAAATACAATAAAATACAGTCCCATTGTCTAGCCTCAATCTTACTAAATTGATGCAGGAAGTGGCCGACCTCGTCCGATTGCAAAACCCCGTGTTCCATCAGGCATTCTTGGTCCAGGAGGCGGTTTTGATGGTTCAACAGTATGAATAGATGATGTACCTCCATGGCCTGGAACATTGCAAGAAGTTATTAAAAGAAGGGATTCAAAATAATAATGTAATGAAACAGAACTCCCGAATAATTACAGAATAGAACATACCCATTCCATTTGTAGCACGATATTTATGCTTTCTTGGTCTTGCCTGTTTGGGGTACCTCTGCCCACCTTTATCCTTTGACAAATGCTCCCCATCCTGTAATGACAGGTAAGCACCGGAGACAATCGTAAGCTAAATAATATTGAACCAGTCTTTTAGCCTATTTATGAAAGAATTTTTCAAACAAAAAATTGAAAATCACTGATTCCAATGCACTTATTCCCAAAGTAACACATTTGGTGCTTCCACCATAGTTGATTCTGCAGGCTTCAGAATCTCAAATAAACAGGTTAATACTGGTTTTGCCAAAAACATGAGCATGTGCAAACACAGGCAGACAAGGGGACATGATATAAGCCCTAGTACACATCAAGGCTTGGAATTATAGCTTTAAGAATGTAAGCAGTGATTATTTATAGCTGCTCTCCAAAACACAACTGATGTATCTTAATGCTCCATTAAATCCAAATGACAGAATTGTAGGTATTGTGTAGTGCCGGTCCTCAAGTGATAGATGCAGTGCCTATCCTATCAATTTTTATGATTTTATAACCTCTAGATGATTGGCACATGCCTGGTTAAAAGAAATAGTGATTTCTCACATATGAAAATATAAAAATAATATGATTTTATCCTGAAAGCCAAGGAACCAATAATATTTGAGCTTAAAATTACTAGCTCGGATGCTGCGAAGGTGAAAAACAGATGCAACACAAACCTTTTCCTCATGTGTATCTTCATGATGCTCATGTGAGACGTGATTCTCCTCGTCTCTAGCTTTCTCAGATACATGAGTTGAGCTATTCTTCTCAGAGTTAGATTCCTTCCAAGCTTGTTTTTTGTATGCATGTGACAAATGATTCTCCTCATCTCTAGATTTCTCAGGTGCATGACTTGAGCTATTCTTCTCAAAGCTAGATCCCTTCCAAGCTTGTTTTTTGTGTGCATACTTATCCTGGAGCATAAAACTACCATCAACACCAATTACTGTCAATTTTGTCAATTGATAAAAGATAACGCAACTAACCATCCGATTGAGAAATTTAACCCGCATGCCATTTCTCCAGTCTTGTTCATTATTTAACAGTGCCACCTAAATCAGCATTGACACCACAGATACTAAGCAAATCGTCCAGACATAAAGGCCTAAGAAGAGTGCTAGCACTACATTTTTTAACACGCATTTTTCAACATTCACCCTTTTATTGGTTAAAATTCTTATGGGGCTCATGTGAATGTTAACCGATAAAAATAATGTTGAAAAATGTGTGAGAGTGTGCTGCTAGCACTATTCAAAGCCCTAATTATAATATGAAAAAACATATAAACTGAAACTTACAGCTTTCTCAGCAGCCTCAACAGTCTCATATTCTACAAGAGCATGCAACTACAAATAGATAAAATAGAATGATGTGAAAACATTATTAGATAAGGATATAAAGGAATCATAGGCAGACGAATATAGCCGGTAGGTGCTGACACAAGATAGTAATTATATATCTATCCAAGAGCATTTTAAATGAAGAGCAGAAAAGCGACAAAGTTAACCCAAGAGTAGTCTATCTCTACAATGTGAGGCATCTGTTTTTTTTATAAGAATGTCAGCCACGTCATGACAAACTTTATATTCAACAGTACCGCTCAAGTTTCAGAAGCTTTGATGTCATAACAGAAAGTAAGATACAAAATTACAGGATAACAAAATTGAGGTGGATGGTGATGAGACCCACTGCAGCATTAGTTTAATTTCACACCCAATTAAACACCAAAAGTGTTATCCAACTGGAACAGAAAAAAGCAGGTACATATATGGGAAGTAAAAAACTAGATATTTTAGAACATAATTGTTTACAAAATATGGGCATTTACTTAGTTTAGGGTTGGGACTAGAAATTAAAAAAATTTGTTTCATTCACCCCATAAAATCGAATCAATGCCATAAGTTGTTTAAATCACAACATGTTCATGGGTAAGAAGGGAAAGGCACTTTCTTTTATGTTATTTCTTTCAAAAGAAGGGTAGGCTTCAGATATCCAGTTATTACATTGTAATATACATCATCTGAGAACACAATTTTTTACTTCGCACCCTAACTGTGGTTACAACAGAGACCAACTAAACACAATCATATCCATATGAAATAAAAAAGTTAAAAGGAAAATGTATTTAAAAATCCACTGTTAACTCATTGCTGTACATTTCACGTGGAATTTCAAGTAAAAGTAACAATGCAGTGAAAAATTAAGAACGCTCCATATTATGGTTAACTATCAATATAAGCTGGTTATGTACCTTGCTACCAAGAAACTTGTCTTGCTTGATATGTTTAGCAGACGCTGCAGTAGAACGCGGGTCATTTATAGTTACCTTTTTTACACTGCATATTAGAAGATAATGTCACATAAATAGAAATTTGGGAGAATCAATATAACATCTTTCACGAGACTGGGAAAAATGACAAATTAAGGAAGACATCTTACTTTCCAGCTTTTTGAAATATTTGCCGAATGTTCTCCTTTGAATGGTCCTCCGGCAAATTCTCTGCCAAAACAGTATATAACTGGAATCCAAGAATAAGACTCTGAGATAACACATAACAGATTAAAATAAGTATCATGCTTCTTTAAGTAAATACCTTATGATCTTTCACTTCATTGAGACGAAGTGGATTGACCCTCTTAACTCTTTTCTCATCACCGCTAACAACCTGCAGCGCCCAAAAGAAGAACTCTTAGGACTAAAAGTAAGAGGATTACAATGCACTACATGTTAACAAAACAAGGAAGGAAGAGTCGTACAAGCAGTGAAGATTCCTTCAGTGCAGCAGCAATTAATAATTGGTCCCGTGTGAGCTTCTTCGTTTTTCTAAAAGAAGCAATCACTTGTATAGGAACTGCATGAACAGTTTTAATAGGGATTACATGAAAGGATAATCAAAATACATAAACGAATCTATGGACAAATAGCAACAATAACTACACAATTAAAAAGTAGCAAAGACAGCATAGATGCTTCATTATAGTCAAAAATCTAACAATAAACACGCATGCAGATATAAGTGTGTGAATTACATAGATATGGCTTTAAAAATAAATTAAATAACAATTATCATTCTGCCAAAACTTCATTCCAGGTTTTTATATAATGAAGACTGTTGAGTATTATTCTAGAAAAAGAATTACATAGTTAACATCATTAGAGTAAGAATACTATCATTGTTTATATTACACAGGATTTAGTCGATAAACTGTAAGTGTTCTGCTACCAATCAAAGCATCCCTTTCAATTCAAATCACTAATCACCTTTCCTATTATGAACTTTAACAAATGTTTTGAAAAACGTTGCATTATTAAAATAAGCCCAGTTGCATTGATAAATATGATCTCTTCATCTATCATCTTTAAAAAAGCTGAAATATGATTATCGGTTATCCTACATAAGTATAATTGAATAACCCATACATTATACATCAGATAATAAAATTGCACAGATGCAATTTGTCACTAGAAATGAATATCTAAACAATGACCATGCTGCCAATTCAGCTTTGTTATCAGTAATTCAAAACAAGGGATTTTTCCCAGCTTCATTGATATAAGCAAAACTCAAAAAGTCCAGGAATCTAGAAAGAGGAACACCTAACATTTACCTTCAACTAGAATCTTCTATAAAATATAACATGACCCAAAATATTCCATATTTCATACGAATACATTCTGATGAGCAACAAACACTTTTATTTTTTATGCTTGGATAAAAACACCCAAATGAACTCAGGCACTACACTTTCATATCAAACTAGAATACCAAACCAATATACTAAGAAAACTCGTCACTTACCAAACCCTTCCTTGTTCCTTCTGACGAGACTCAGCAAATACTTATCGGTGGGCAGATTTTCATCACTGAAATAATACTCCACCTTCAAAATCAACACAAATAATTCACTAACTTATCAGACCAAATCAGCCAATAACATAAAGCAAAGTTAATTAGCTAACAGAAGCCGATAAAATTTTCAACCATAAACCCTAGAAATTTAAAAACACAAAATCACTAGATTTTCAATCAAACCTATCAAATTACAGTTTCGAAAAGGTACAAGACAATTCAACAACCATTTTCCCTCAATTTTTCAACTCCAGTCAATTCAAATTCAGAAAACAGCGTCAACGAACGTCAATTACAGTTAATGAGATAAGGTTTTACCTGCTTAATTATCTTGAGCTTGAGATCATCCAATGAGACACCAGTCTCAGCCGTATCAGCCACGTGACTGTGTTCCTGGCCTTCATCATGGTGGTCATGCTCATGCCCATGCTCATCGTGATCGAGTTCATCATGTTCATGAACATGATTATGCTCTTCGTCTGAAATCAAAGCATGATGAATTTCAGGCTCAGCAACGTAATCAAAGTCAACAGCTGGATCGGGAGTAATAACAGCGTCACATAGCGGAGGAGGCGAGGCGGTGGGATCGCCGGCGGTTGGAGCAGTGGCGACGGCTGAAGGGAGGCCTTGTTCACCGATATCCATCGAGGAGAGAGAGGATGGTCTGTTCGCTCTCTCTCTCTAGAAATTTCACCACGCCCTTTCTTTTCTGTTCTTTCTCTCTCCGCAGTCTTTCATTTTTCAGATCACATCGTTTTATAGTGAGACAGTTTTCTCTTGTTCGTGTTTCGCTTTGGTCTCGTACACGCTAAATCAACGGATTTTTTTTCTTTTCTTATTTGGTAAGAAATAATTCATATACTTTATTTTTGTTTTTACCTATTTTTCATTAAAATTTGAACTTTGTAGTTATCAAGTTGAAATGATAATATAGATATGATTTTTTTATAGATAACTATTAATTATAAATTATACTTTCTTTGTATATAAAAAATTAAATTCATTTAATCCTAAATTCAAATCAAACTAAATATCTAATTTCGGAAAGATTATAATGTTAGTCAAAGTAATGTCTTAATTCAATTACTCAAAATGTTTGAGTATTTTAAAGTAAAAAAATGAAGAAAAAAATATATGGCCAGAATATATTTACTTTTCTTTATTTTAAAATTTAAGAAATTATTTTTTAATTCAATTTAATGGGTGAGAAGTTTTATATTCAAAATTAAGATCCAAAAAATATTTATATACCAAAATAATTATATAGTTTCTAATTATAATAATTAAAAAAATATGATATATATATATATATATATATATATATATATATATATATATATATATTTATAGTGTAAAATAATAATTTATACCGATAATAAATCAATAACATATAATTTTTCAAATCACGCATATATTTTAAAATTACTTTAATAATATAATTAATCGATGATTTTTAATTAAAAAACTAAATAAAATTATTTTACATTTTCTATGTATATTCATTAAACTTCTATGGTTAAATATTTTATTAAAAAAAACTCTTTTGCACACATTTATTAGTGCATAAAAAGTAGAAAACCTTTTTGAAAACATAATATAAAAAAATAATTGAAGATGATATAAAATAGACAGTTAGAACAAGAATTATATTAAATAAATAAAAATGACTTTTTATTTAAATAAATAAAACAATAAAATATGATTAAATTTTAATCAAGAGTGTATTATAAGTTTTACCATTTGTAGATAATTTATTTATATTTTTAAAAAATAATAAAAAATTACTAAATATATTTTTTTTATTAAATTAAAAGTTATAAAAGTTAAATCCTCATATATTATAGTGAACATGGTTATAGTTTATCATTTCTTTGATGAGTTTACATATATTAGTGCATACATATTCATGTGTGTGAGTAGGATGTCAATTATGTATCGGTTAGAGTATATCTCTTTAGAGATTGTCCCATGACCATTTTAGGTGCTAAAGATGAATACATTTCCTTAGAGAGGACGGGATAGAGAACGAGACGCTGAAGGATATTTTAGGGACGGGGATGACGAGCAAATCTCTCGCCCTATTGATAGGGCTGGAAATAGGTCAGGCCGATAACAAGGGCCTACATGCTAATTTATATAGGTTGAGGTCAGACCACACATTATTTTTAAATAGAAAAGGTCTAGGCTTTTTTATAAGTCTATTTAGTTAAAAAGGATAGGCCTTAGGCCCTAAAAGAAGCCTTTTAAGACTATCAGGCCGACCTATTTAAATAAATATGAATATTTTTTTATTATCATTATGTTATGTTTTATACTTTGAATTAAAATACATAAATAAAATTTGGTTATCTTGAAGAACTTGTAAAAATAAGATGAAAACATCTCATGAACATTGTTTTCATAAGTTCTCTTAAACAAATAGTCTTGTAAAAATTATGTTAAGAGGTAAGTTAAAATAAGTCAATGCAAACAAATTTTTAGTCTCTTGATCTTTTAGTTAGTTAGTCTATTTAAACATTATTTTAATTGCTTATATCCATATGTCTAAAACAAATAGGCTTTTATATAGGCTAACAGGCTAACCAGGCCTTCGAAAAGGCCAGACTCAGGCCTAAAAAATAAGCCTACGACAGGCCACAGGCCAGACTTAGGCTTCAGTTTTTTTGACAGGTCAGGCTTAGGCTTGGCAAAGCCTAACTCGGCCCAACCTATTTCCACCCTTACCTATTGAGTCTTCGCTCTACTTTGATTAGAATAAAATCTTTAAAAATGTATAATTTTAAATTTCTACGTTGTTTTTGTTTGTCTTATATTAATTTATTTTATATTGAAATTCTGATGTTTAGATTTCAGATGTCTTAAGAGATGTCAAGAGAATGATCTCTAAACAACACATAATGATAAGGTATATAAAAGTGCAGTGTATAAATTTTAAAAAAGAACACAAGTAATTCTTCACCCATTTTGGTATCAACAATACCTAATCTAGGGGCTATCGAGTCAGAGATAAGTCCACCATAATAGTATCAATTCGAAGTACTAGGCAAACAACCTCCGATTCACACGTAAACAACATCTGATTTACTATCTTCTCACTTAATCACTGCTCGTGCTAACTTCTACCTAAGACTCACCTAGGTATGAGGCTCTCCTCAATCCCCCTAAGTCACAATCGTGATGATTAATTACAACTCAAGAAAAATACCAAACTCTTCTATCAGGATGGTATTAGAGAGGCTCACAATAGACTAGACTACACAAACTCTAACACAAATTACAACGTAAATTTCACAAAATAATAGGTTTGATGCTTGCTATTTAAAACAATCTTCTGGTATGGATTTAGGCTTCAAATCGTGGCAGCGCACTCGAAAAAATACTCCTCAATCTTCTCCATGAATATAGGGATTCAATCATTAGTTTCCTAAATATTCTCCATATTTAGAAACCAATCAAAAATCTTGAAAATAGAGACAATCTCTTATCCTTAAAATCAAGCGCCACATGGGATTGCATAATATTCCAAAATATTATGCACCTGTACATTAAACTAACTTCAACATAATAGTTGTAGCTTTAACAGACGTGATATTGAATGGATCCTGCATAGGACATCTTTCTTCAACATGTCTTCTTTAGTTGAAGTGAATAGAACATCTTGTTCAACATGTTATCCTAAGTTAGTTTTATCAAACATAATGTCAATCATAACGCAGAGAACTAACAATTTCCCCCTTTGACTTTTTTTGGCTAAAACAACTTAACAACCAATGTTTAAAAATAAATCAAACACACAAACAATTCTCAGCCCTGTAGAGAATACACATAAGAAATTCCACAATCAGAGATGCGGTAGAAAAACAACACATGCAAACCATGTTAGTAGTCAGTGGAATTTGCACACAATAGTTGAGAGATGTAATTCTTCAACCAGATAGTATGATGTCATGACATGTTGTGTGAAATCTCTGCACACGTTAATCCAGATCTTTTTCACACTTGTTAAGGGAAAACACTCCCACTCAACAGCTCATCAACAACACACCAGAGAGAAAAAAATTCTCCCCCTCCGTCAATGGTTAGTGTAAAAACACACACAATATTACTCCCCCTTTATAGCCATAATAGGAAAAAGTAAAGGTAAGTAAGTAACAAACAAGTATAACCACACACATACATTAGCACAATAGATAATGCTAAATAAATCTTGGGCAGGCTGTACTGAAATTCCTGGATCAAACGGATGCCCTTGATGGTAACAAGATATTTGAATTCTCACTGAAGTTCTGCTAGTCTCGTTGGGAGAGGGGCATTGATCTGATATTCCTTCTTCCTCTTCAGTACTTGACTGCATCCCAAACAGTCATTGCTATAATTCTTCACACACAGACGCCTAGTTTACTCCTTAATTGTTCAAACTGAACTGCATCCAAATCCTTTGTAAAAATATCAATAAGCTGATTTTCCATTTTCACATGATCGATATTGATGACTTTGTCTTCAACAAGATCTCTAATGAAATGATGTCAGATGTCAATGTGCTTGGTCCTACTATGTTGAATAGGATTTTTGGAAATATTTATAGCACTCAAATTGTCACATCGTATTCAGATATAATTTGCTACATCAACACAAGTTGAGAACAACTTCTACCTGCTGCTATATACTCAGCTTTAGCTGTGTAAAGAGATACACAATTCTACTTCTTATTGAACCATGAGATCAAGTTGTTTCCTAGAAAAAAATCCACCAGAGGTACTTTTCCTGTCATCAGCACTTCTAGCCCAATCGGCATCACAATAATCCAACAACTGAGAGTTTCAGCTATGTGAATACTATATCCCATAGTCACACGTACCATTTACATACTTCAGAATTATTTTGACTTGATTTAGATGACTTACTTTAGGTTTTGCTTGAGACCTAACACATACTCCAACAACAAAAGTAATATCTGACCTGCTAGCTATAAGATAGATAAAGCTAACAGTCATGCTTCTATATAGATTTTGATCAACATTAACCCCATTTTTTGAATAACTTCAAGTGTGTAGGAGCATGAGTTCTTTTGTGAGTGGCATTCTCCAACCCAAAATTCTTTACAATATTCTTCGCATATTTTCCATGGCAAAGAAAAATAAAGTCTTCCATATGCTTGATTTGAAACCCAAGAAAGTAGGTTAATTCACCAACCAAACTCATCTCAAACTTATATTGCATTTGCTTGACAAAATGTTGTACCATCTCATTTTACATCCCACCAAAGATGATGTCATCCACATAGATCTGAGCTACCATGAGCTTTTCATCCTTTTCTTTGACAACGAGAGTTTTATCTTTTCCACCCTTTTTGTATCCATGATAAACTGGGAACTCAGTTAACCTTTTGAACCAAGCTCTGGGAGCTTGTTTCAAACCATACAAGTGTTAGTTACCAATTTGTGTAAATATCTTAGGTAATTTTTGGTAACTTTCAAGTCCTTTTGTGGTTAATAGTAGTCTTTTATTATCATTTGGTATATATTTATTCTTATATTTATATTAATGTTGAATAGTTCTTATCTTTGCAATCTATGTTGGATTTTGTAGTTTTTTTTTAGATAATTGGAAGCTTGGACCTTGGAAAAAGGACTTTGAAGATGTTCCAAGACCAAAGCCAAAGATTGCTGAAAAGAGGAAGCGCGCTAAGCGAGGTTGAGCCCGCTAAGCGCGGTTTTGAAGAAAAGAAGGAAGTTCTGGCAGAGAGTTCCGCGCTAAGCGAGGTCTGGAGCCCGCTTAGCGCGGTTGGGCGGTTTGAGCAATTTTTGATGGCGCGCTTAGCGGGCTACACCGCGCTAAGCGCGGCCTGCGAAACTTTGTTTATTTGATTAGGGGCCAAATCACATTCAGAGGGATGTAGAGATATTTTAGAGAGAAACAAGAGCATAATACACTGTAGCAAACATTGAGTTGAAGATTGGAAGCCTTGATCGTCGATTAATCGCCTTTGATGCTTGTTGATCTTCATCCTTTCCTTCTTGTGCAAGCTACCATTCTCATGGATAGCTAAATCCCTTTTGTATCAAGATAAGATGTAATCTTCCTAGCCTTTTGTATGTTTTTCTTGTGAATATATGTGTATGAACAAGTGATGATCAATATAGATGGTTTAGTTTGTTTATTAAAGCTTTTTCTTTGGTATAAATGTTTGAGACATCAATGTTTGTATCTAGACCTAACTCATCATCTTTCAAACTATAAGTTGCAGACATGGATTTAGAGTTTGATGTTTACTAAGTATCGGTTTTAAAACGTTATTTGTATTGTTTAAACGGTGGAGAAATCGTCGGTTAAACAATACGGTAAATCTAGCTATATCGTTGCGGACACGGACGATATAGGTGTCGATACATAATTATATTGATCGTTAGCAAGTTCATAAGCATATATTTATAAGGAAACATACAAACTTAGGTCGATGAAATCGAATCTTGATGCATTTTCTTTAACTTAGAACCTTCATTAATTTACTCTTTGCTACTAAAGTGATTGAATGACCTTTTGCAAACCTAAAACTAAAGTAACATTAACTCAAGACAAAATAGGCTATAGAACGGCGGTGATATTGCAATAATCCCTGTGGATACGATATAAACGAAAAGTACACCACAATACTCTTTCAACAAAATGGTACCGTCTCACTTGAAATACGTGTTTCTCGGTGACAATTCTACTAAGCCGGTTATCATTAATAGTGGTTTGTCTAACAAGGAAGAGCATCGATTGAAGGAAGTGTTGACAAAGAATCAAGAAGCAATAGGATGGGTTTTATCCGACTTGAAGGGTATTAGTCCGGCCTATTGTATGCATAAGATTATGTTAGAAGATGATTTTCGACCCGTGGCACAACCTCAAAGGCGATTAAATCCAACCATGAAAGAAGTTGTTAGAAAAGAGTTTGTGAAGTTATTAGAGGCGGGGATGATTTATCCCATCTCCGATAGCGAATGGGTGAGCCCGGTGCATGTGGTTCCTAAGAAGGGTGGATTGACAGTTGTGAGAAATGAGAAGAACGAGTTGATTCCTTCGAGAGCGGTGACCGGGTGGCGTATGTGTATTGATTATAGGAGGTTGAACCAAGCAACAAGAAAAGATCATTTTCCATTACCTTTTATGGATCAAATGTTAGAGAGGTTAGCCGGAAGAAATTTCTATTGTTTCTTGGATGGTTATTCGGGATACAATCAAATATCAGTGAATCCGGCGGACCATGAGAAAACTGCCTTTACATGTCCTTTTGGCGTTTTTGCATACCGAAGAATGCCATTTGGACTATGTAATGCTCCCGCAACATTTCAAAGGTGCATGCAGGCTATCTTCTCAGATTTGATCGAGAAAAGCATCGAGGTGTTCATGGATGATTTTTCTGTGTACGGGTCGTCATTTGACTTGTGCTTGAAAAACCTTGATGTGGTGATGGAAAGATGTATTGAAACAAATTTGGTTCTCAACTGGGAGAAGTGCACTTTCATGGTAACGGATGGGATTGTTCTTGGCCACAAGGTATCTTCAAAGGGGCTTGAGGTCGATCCGGCAAAAATTGAAGTTATTGAAAAGCTTCCCCCTCCGGTGAACGTGAAAGGCATAAGGAGCTTCTTGGGACATGCTGGGTTCTATAGAAGATTCATCAAGGATTTCTCCAAGGTCGCAAAGCCTTTGAGTAATTTGCTCAACAAAGGTATGGAATTTAATTTTGATGAATCATGTCTAAAAGCTTTCCTAGAACTTAAAGCAAATTTGACTACCACACCCATAATTGTTGCTCCTAATTGGTCGCTTGAGTTTGAACTCATGTGCGATGCGAGTGACTATGCGGTTGGTGCGGTCTTAGGCCAAAGGAAGAACAAACAATTCCATGCTATACATTATGCGAGCAAAGTTTTAAATGAGGCACAGGTTAACTATGCCACTACCGAAAAAGAATTGCTCGCAATTGTATTTGCATTGGAAAAGTTTCGCTCTTACCTCATTGGTTCTAAAGTGGTGTGTTATACTGATCATGCCGCAATCAAATATCTTCTCACCAAGCCTGATTCAAAACAGAGGCTTATTCGGTGGATTCTTTTGCTTCAAGAATTTGATCTTGAAGTGAAAGATAAGAAAGGTACAGAAAATTTGATTGCGGATCATTTGTCTCGGTTAGTGAATACCGAGGTGACAAACAATGAAAAAGAAGTGAGGGAAGAATTCCCCGATGAAAAATTGTACATGGTACAAGAAGTTAGACCCTGGTTTGCAGATATGGCTAATCACAAAGCATCTGGCTGGATACCGGAGGATCTAACTTGGAATCAAAGAAAAAAGTTTTTAAACGATGCTAATTTTTATGTTTGGGATGATCCTCACTTGTTTAAGTTGAGTAGTGACAATCTTTTGAGAAGATGTGTCGCGGATGAGGAGACAAAAAGCATTTTGTGGCATTGCCACAATTCTCCGTATGGTGGTCATTTTAATGGTTTGCGTACGGCCACAAAAGTCCTTCAATCGGGATTTTGGTGGCCTACTTTGTTCAAAGATGCTTACTACCATGTTGCCTCATGCGACAGTTGTCAACGAACTGGTGGAATAGGGAAAAGAGAGGAAATGCCCCTCCAAAGTATTGTAGAAGTAGAAGTATTTGATTGTTGGGGCATTGATTTTGTTGGACCCTTCCCTTCCTCTATGTCAAATGAATACATCTTGGTAGCTGTGGATTACGTGTCTAAGTGGGTGGAAGCGATTGCTTCACCCAAAGCGGATGGTAAGACCGTGATAAAATTTTTGAAGAAAAATATATTTTCGCGGTTTGGCACGCCAAGAGTATTAATTAGTGATGGTGGATCTCATTTTTGTAATGCCCCGCTTGAGAAAGTGTTGGAGCAATATGGAGTAAAGCACAAGGTGGCTACTCCATATCATCCACAAACTAATGGGCAAGTTGAGAGGACCAATAGAGAAATTAAGAGAATTCTTGAGAAAACTGTGTCTAGCTCTAGGAAGAATTGGTCGATGAAGCTTGATGAAACCTTGTGGGCATATCGGACCGCTTTCAAAGCACCGATCGGTCTTACACCATTCCAAATGGTGTATGGTAAAAGTTGTCACCTTCCCGTAGAACTAGAACATAAGGCATATTGGGCCTTGAAGCTTTTGAATTTTGACCACAAGTTGTGTGGAGAGAGAAGAACAATCCAATTAAATAAGTTGGAAGAGATGAGATTGCATGCCTATAAGTCTAATTCAATTTACAAGGAAAAGACCAAATTCTATCATGATAGTAAGATTCGAATTAAGGACTTTAAGGTAGGGCAATTAGTTTTACTCTTCAATTCCCGGTTAAGACTTTTTCTGGGAAAGTTGAAGTCTAAATGGTCCGGACCGTTTTTGGTCAAAGAGGTTAGAAGCCATGGGGCTATTGTGATAGAGGACCAAAAATCAAAGCAAGAATGGGTAGTTAATGGTCAGAGGTTGAAGGTTTATCGAGGAAGCGATTTTAATCGTGAAACTTGTGTTTTATCGTTTGGTGATCCTTGATTGCCTTTGACCGTCGAGCTGACCGACGTTAAACAAAGTGCTTATTGGGAGGCACCCCAATTTGTAAATATTCAGCTTGTTTTATGTGTTTTTTACCGTTTATGTTTTTTGCGTTCTGGTCGAGCCAAAATCAGTCTACCGGTAAAGTTACACTTGCTGGTAGAAGAAAATTTTTTCTGTGTTCTGTCAAGGGCGCTTAGCGCGCTCTAGCCCGCTTAGCGCGCTTTGGAAATTTTGGAACCCTTAGTTCCAGAGATATGCGCGCTTAGCGCGCTTCAGACCCCGCTTAGCGCGGGTGGTTTTTCAGAGAAAAAAAAATATTTTTGAAGGTTGGGCCTTTGTTTCTGACCCGGCCCAGCGCGTTTTCTGAAAGGAAAATAGGGTTTTGAGGTCTTTGTGCCTCATTTTCCCCATTTTTGCTCTTCTAAGCTTGCTTTCTCTTTGCTTCTCCATTTTAGTCTTTGCTCTTTCGTCATCTTCATCATCACCAAGGTAAGCAGCTTCTTCTCCATTTCCTTTTCTATTTCTTTATGCTTGTTTTATATATTAGGGTTTAATTGTAGATTAGGAATAGAATTTTTGTGGTTAGGGTTTGTGTTTTGAAAACTTAGTGATATAATCTAATTTCCAGTGCCTTGTACATGTTTAGAATAGAATTTGGGTGCTGGAAATGTTTGGTTGCAACCCTGGTTCGCAGGGAATTTTTCTGCAAATCGCAGAGCCCGCTTAGCGCGGTAGGCGCGCTTAGCGCGGTCTGGGGATTTCAGAAAAATTCCCTCTTCTGCCTGTTTTTGTTTGATGCAGGGGGAGTGTTCTATTGCTTTGATTCTGATTGTAGCTGTTTATTTTTGTTATTTTTATGTTAACATGTTGGTTTTGTGTTGCCATTTCTTTAATTATTTCAGATGGGACCGAAATTCTTAGGCTCTAAGAAGCGAAAGACCGGAACCGAAGGTGGCAGCTCTTCTCAAGCACCTAGGGCTATTCCGTTTAATCAGAACCGATTTAAGAGTCATGTCCAAGAGGAGAGGTATAAGAAGCTAGAGGTTAGGACATGGTGGCTTGAGCGTATTGTGAGAATCAATCCTGAGGGAACCTATGGGTGGTGTCATAACACCATTGAGGAGTATGGTTGGCTTAAACTTTGTGAGCCTGCACCTAAGTTTCATTTGGAGATTGTAAGAGAGTTCTATGCTAATGCCGTTCCAAATGAAGAATTTCCGGTTGAAGGTGTTCCCTTTGAGTTCAAAACTTGGGTGCGTGGTAAGGAAATTGATTTTTCTCGTCAGGCTATCCGTGAGTTTCTTGGAACTCAATTACCTTTTGAGGATGGTGAGCTGTGTGGGTATCATGTGCAATTAGCAAGGGGTAATTTTTATTGGGAGCATCTGAGGGAGGTCTTGTGTTCGAGGGGGCAGTCTTATGATCTTAATCCTTCACAACAGCCCCAGAAATTCTCTAGGAAGTCGTTGTCTACTAATGCTCAGATTCTCATGTCTGTGGTCCTTCATAATTTAAGGCCTAGGAGTCACACTTCCTCTTTGCCTGCTGAGTCTGCTGCACTGGTTGCTCGTATGATTGAGCATAAGCCGATTGATATTACTCGCATTATTGCGAATGAGCTGAAGAGGGTTGCTTTGAGTGGAACTCGGCATGGTGATCGTGCTCCCTGCAAGCTGATTTTTCCTGGTTTGATCATGAATCTGTGCAAGAAAGCAAGAGTGCAGATTCCTTCTGAGGGGCTTGTGTCTATTGACACTTTTTATTGATGACATTTTTATTGAGCGTTATTGTTTATCCAGGTTGACTGCTGTTCCTGTTGCTGCTGCTCGCCCTGCTCGCCGCCGTAGTAATCCTGATAGAGAGGAGAACTTGGCATTTCATATGGCTCATCAGAGAGCATTCATGTTTCTGCATGATTCTATGTCTCAGCTGAGGTTGCAGATGATCGAGCCCCATGTGGCTCATCCGTGGAGTTCTCGCCAAGACTTGGTGGATTATGCTGATTGGCCTGAGGTCAGTCCATTTCCTGAGGAGGAGGAAGGTGGCGAGGATGATAATGTGGAAGAAGATCTCCAGGATGAGGATGAGTAGTTCTTTTTGGTTGATGCTTAGTATTTTCATTAGTATTTTTAGTGCTAGTTGTTATTTTATTTTATTTTGACTTAAGTATTGGTATGTTTTGTTCCATCCTTCTAAAGGATGAGGTATTTTGGATCTTAGGCATTGCTATGCCTTTTGGATATTTTGACACCTTTTGGTGTTTGTTTTTAATGTATTAAAGTTTTTAGTTTAATTGCTTTATATTTCTATATACTATTGCAATTGTGTTTTAAATTTTTGTTTGTTGTTCTTGTGAAAGTGCTTCCCGGATGAAGCAAGCTTTTACACCCAATTGGGGCGGTGATGATATAATGTGAAATTAGTACGTACAAGGTACATTTTTATCGTTTCTTTAATATACCATGAATTAGATACTTGTAATTGTACAAATTAGATGTAATATTTTCTTTAGCAAATCTAGTTCAATATTGAATCATTTTAGTTCTAAAACTAGTGTGAGGAGCCTTTCCATTGTACATATATATATTATTTTGTGATTATCAACAATGTGCGTTTAACTCATGTTTATTATGTTTAATCTTGCGTTTTTTATTTTAATTGTGTAAAGCATGAAAGTGATCAAAGCATTTTGTTTCGCATTTCGAGTATAACTTCTCTACCATATATAACCTACCCGGTGAGTGTGTGAGCATTTGATAACCACTTTGAGCCATTTGTGCCAAGATTCAAGCGGTATCAATTCCTTGTCTATATTTGCCGATTTTTGATATGAATCTTGATGATTTTCTTTCAACCTTGAAGAGTACCATTAATTGTGGTTAGGAATGTTTCCTTTTCGCCTTAGAATAGAGAGCATTCGTGATTATGTGGTGGTAATATTCAAGTTGGGGAGAATTTAAAAAAAAAAAATATTATTTTGGTTGTATTGGTAGTGAGAAGTAAATAAGTGATTGCTCAAGAGAAAAAGAAAGAGAAAAAGAAAGGGAAAAAGAACCAGAAAAAGAAAAAGAAAAAGAAAAAAGGGCTTTGTATATAGCTAGTTCCTTAAATTAAGAAGGTGAACTCTTGAGCAATAAAATTGTGTGATCGGTTGATAAGGATGTGTGGATATAATCTTGATTTGAATGCTCTCTTAGGAATTGACCCTTTCGTTTCAATGGCCTTGAGAAATGACACTTCCTTGTTAACCAAGCCAAGATACAACCCTAAAGACTTTGTGATTCTTGCTTTTACGCTTTTTATATAAATGTTGTGTAGATGAATGCATAATTAATTCTGGATGTTGGCGACATTGTTGTGTGAGTGTTAGGTCCTCAATTTTGTCTCTTACTAGAGAAATGTGTAGGTTGTGATTCAATTTTGAACTTATTTTGTTTTAGGAACTGTTTACATCAAAGGTGTATTTAGTATTAGTATCCCAATCATGGTATTATTTTAGCAAGGGTGAAATGTTACTTGTGTACTTATGGAATTTGAACCACCCAATTGTTTTTGTCTTAGCTTGTGATTTCTTGGTTGTATTTGTTTTGTTTGAGGACAAACAAAGGTTTAAGTTGGGGAGAGTTGTTAGTTACCAATTTGTGTAAATATCTTAGGTAATTTTTGGTAACTTTCAAGTCCTTTTGTGGTTAATAGTAGTCTTTTATTATCATTTGGTATATATTTATTCTTATATTTATATTAATGTTGAATAGTTCTTATCTTTGCAATCTATGTTGGATTTTGTAGTTTTTTTTAGATAATTGGAAGCTTGGACCTTGGAAAAAGGACTTTGAAGATGTTCCAAGACCAAAGCCAAAGATTGTTGAAAAGAGGAAGCGCGCTAAGCGAGGTTGAGCCCGCTAAGCGCGGTTTTGAAGAAAAGAAGGAAGTTCTGGCAGAGAGTTCCGCGCTAAGCGAGGTCTGGAGCCCGCTTAGCGCGGTTGGGCGGTTTAAGCAATTTTTGATGGCGCGCTTAGCGGGCTACACCGCGCTAAGCGCGTCCTGCGAAACTTTGTTTATTTGATTAGGGGCCAAATCACATTCAGAGGGATGTAGAGATATTTTAGAGAGAAACAAGAGCATAATACACTGTAGCAAACATCGAGTTGAAGATTGGAAGCCTTGATCGTCGATTAATCGCCTTTGATGCTTGTTGATCTTCATCCTTTCCTTCTTGTGCAAGCTACCATTCTCATGGATAGCTAAATCCCTTTTGTATCAAGATAAGATGTAATCTTCCTAGCCTTTTGTATGTTTTTCTTGTGAATATATGTGTATGAACAAGTGATGATCAATATAGATGGTTTAGTTTGTTTATTAAAGCTTTTTCTTTGGTATAAATGTTTGAGACATCAATGTTTGTATCTAGACCTAACTCATCATCTTTCAAACTATAAGTTGCAGACATGGATTTAGAGTTTGATGTTTACTAAGTATCGGTTTTAAAACGTTATTTGTATTGTTTAAACGGTGGAGAAATCGTCGGTTAAACAATACGGTAAATCTAGCTATATCGTTGCGGACACGGACGATATAGGTGTCGATACGTAATTATATTGATCGTTAGCAAGTTCATAAGCATATATTTATAAGGAAACATACAAACTTAGGTCGATGAAATCGAATCTTGATGCATTTTCTTTAACTTAGAACCTTCATTAATTTACTCTTTGCTACTAAAGTGATTGAATGACCTTTTGCAAACCTAAAACTAAAGTAACATTAACTCAAGACAAAATAGGCTATAGAACGGCGGTGATATCGCAATAATCCCTGTGGATACGATATAAACGAAAAGTACACCACAATACTCTTTCAACAACAAGGTCTTATTCAGTTTGAACACATGGTCTGGAAAGTCAGGATCATGAAATCCTTTAGGCTGTTAAAAATACACCTCTTCATTTAGCTAGTCATTTAGAAAGACATTCTTAACATCCATTTGGAACAGTTTGAACTTTAAAATACATGTTACTCCAAGTAGTAGCCTGATAGATTCCAGGCAAACTACAAGAGAAAATGTTTCATCACAGCTCGCTCCTTCAATTTGAGTATACCATTGAGCAACAAGTGTGACGTTATTTCTGGTAACAACATCTTCTTTATCTGACTTGTTCTTGTACACCCATTTTGTTCCAATAACATTAGTTCCTTCAAGTCTTGGTACCAAGTCCCAAACCTTATTCCTGATGTTTCACTATTATCCATAGGAAAGAATGTTCCAACATATTTATAGAGTGTTCCAACATCAACTATGACATCAGTCTGTTTTGGTGAGCCATTAACCACCACATTTATAGACTCCATCATCACTTTTGTTCTTGTGTTGAACACTTTATATTCTTTACTATTGGTAGAGTATCCCATAAATATTCCCTCATCACTTTCAGGGTCCATTTTCCTCCTCTGCTCACGATCAACCAGAATGTAACATTTACTTCAAAAAACATGGAAATATTTCCCAGTTGTCTTCTTTCCTTTCCATAGTTCATAGAGAGTAATCAGAGTTCCAGATCTGGTAGTTACTCTATTGTGGATATAACATGCAGTGTTCATAGCTTCAGCCCAAAAGAAATATGGTAGTTTCTTAGCATGAAGTATGACTCTTGCACACTCTTGGATAGTCATATTTTTACGCTCCACCACTCCATTTTTTTGAGGAGTGATAGGTGATGGTAACTCATGACTAATCCCTTCAATAGAACATAATTCTTCAAATTTGTTGTTCTCAAATTGCTTCACGTGGTCACTTCGGATTTTGACCACATTGCAGCCTTTCTCTCTTTGGAGCCTTTGACATAGTTCTTTGAAGACTTCAAAGACATCAGACTTCTCTCTAATGAAACTCATCCAGGTGAATCTAGAGAATTCATCCACAACCACATAGACATAGTTCTTTCCTCCAAGACTTTCAACATGCATAGGTCTCATTAAGTTCATGTGAAGTAGCTCAAGAACCTTAGAAGTGGTAGTCAGATGTTGAAGCTTTTTATGGGACATCCTTGTTAGGGATGGCAACGGGTCGGGTCGGGTGCGGGTTTTACACAACCCAAAACCGCACCCGAATCCAAATAATGTTCGGGTGGCAAAACAACACCCACGCCCACACCCGCTGGGTTTCGGTTTTTTTCACCCGAACCCGTAACAAAATACACAAAATACATTTTTCCTACAATTTTCCTAAAACTTTCCACAATATATTATATATATATATATATATATAAAATATATATATATATATATTTATATATATAAATATATATTTATATATATATAAATATATATATATATATATATATATATATATATATATATATATAAGCGGGTGTGATTTCGGGTTTCGGGTGCGGGTTTCACACTACCCAAACCCGAACCCGAAATATCGGGTGGCACCCGAACCCAAACCCAGTCAACTCGGGTTTTCACCCGTTGACTCGGGTGCGGGTGCGGGTGGGTCCCGCAGGTTTGGGTCTACTTACCATCCCTAATCCTTGTTTGTTTCCCAATTTGACATTCACCACAGATCCTTTCTTCATCAATCTGGGAATACCTCTAACAGCTTCACTTGATAAGACCTTTCTTACACCTTTTAAGTGTAGATGTCCAAACTTTTGATGCCATAAATTAGCTTCATCTTCATTTGACATCAAACAGGTTGAGAAGCACTCTGTTTCTCGAGGGCTTCATAAATAATAACTGTCTTTTGTCCTGGTCCCTATCATGACAACTTCATCATCCTTGTTAGTTACAAGGCATTCTGATTTAGTAAAGCTAAATTTGAGACCTTGATCACATAGTTGACTAATACTAATCAAGTTAGCATTTAGCCTCCTAACAAGCAAAACATTGTCAAGACTCGGTTGTCCTGCTTGGTCCAACTTGCCCACACCTTTTATTTCACCTTTTGATCCATCTCCAAAAGTGAAATAACTTATAGAATGCAGCTTGATGTCTACCAAGAATATCTGGATATTGGTCATGTGTTTAGAGCACCTACTATCACAACCTTTTTGGGAATCCGCTTTTTCTTTACCTTACCACCGATCTGTTTCTTTCTGGGTTGTGAAACAGTTCTGGGTTAGCCATGCAATCTGAAACAGAAGGCTTTATATGGCCAAATCTTCCAAAATAGTGACATATTTGATCCTTATTTCCTGAGAAATTCTTCGGATGTCTTTGCGGATGTCGGAGCCTTTAATCTAAGATTTTATGTTTTACTCCAGCTGGAACAAACTTAACTTCTGCCACTTTATCTTTGGGTTTTCCTTTATGAGTATACCCAAGACCTCTGTTATTACTAGCATTCTTCCCAATTTGAAGGATCTTATTGAACACATTAGAACTACTGTTGAGCATTCTAACAGACTTAGTCGTATTGTTCAATTTTGAGTTAAGCAACATAACCTCTCATTTCAATTCATAGGTGATGGAAAGATGTTTTGCTTTATCACTCTAAAGTTGTGCAATAATCTTCTTCTGATCTTCAACTTGTTGATCAGCTTTCAGACTCTTAAGACACAGTTCTTTGCAACCTGTGGAAAGCTCCTCAAACGGGAGTTCTTCACAATCTGATTCTTCATCACAGATTCCAGATAGTGTTGTAACATGTTTGGCAGTATCTGTATCTCTTTCAGACTCACCTTCTGACCATTATACATTTAGTCTCTTCTTCTGCCTCTTGAGGAAAGTAGGACACTCAGCCTTTATGTGTCCATAACCTACACATTCATAATACTGAACTCATTTTCCTTGATAGAACTGCTCTTCAGCCTTGGACTTTTTATCAGTATCTTGATTTTCGCTCATGTCGAGAGACTTATTCTTAACATTTGGTCTCGACTTCCAGTTTATATTTTTAAACACCTTATTGAATTGTCTACCAAGTAGCACAAGGTCTTCAAATAGATCTTCACCTTTGTCTTCTAAGCTTTCAGTATTTGACACAAAGGCTACACTCTTTTTCTTATCAGACTTTTCACTAAGTCCCAACTTAAAGGTTTGAATAGATCCCATAAGATCATCAACCTTCATGGTGTTTATATCTTGGGCTTCCTCAATAGCAGTGACCTTCATGTCAAACCTCTTAGGTGGGGATCTGAGAATTTTTTTGACCATCTTGGCATCAGAAATATTCTCTCCAAGTGCACCAGAAGCATTGGCAACTTCCATAATATTCATGTGAAAGTCATGAATACTATCATCTTTTTTCATTCTTAAGTTTTCAAACTTAGTGGTAAAAGTTGAAGTCTTGACATCTTTACCTTAGAAGTTCCTTCATGTACAATCTTCAACGTTTCCCAAGCATCTTTGGCAACAGTACAACCACTTATCAGTCTGAAGATGTTCTTATCCAGTCCATTGAATAGAGCATTCAATGCTTTAGAGTTTCCCATGGATTTTTTATCATCTTCATCATCCCAATTTGCCACATCCTTGACAGTAATGTTATCGTCCTTGTCTTTAACCTAGGAGGACTCCAACCTTTAACAATCGCACTCCAGGCTTTGTCGTCTATGGAGTTAATGAAAGCCACCATGCGAAATTTCTAATAGTCATAGTTGGTTCCATCAAGAATAAGTGGTTTATTCAAGAACGCTCCTTCTTCCTTGTCCATTGTACCATAAAGTATATTCCTTAAATCTCACCCAGAGTCAGAGTAAGATGCATGCTCTGATACCAATTGAAATTCTGGTGTTTAGATCTCAGATGTCCTAAGAGATATCGAGACACTGATCTCTAAATAATACAAAATGACAAGGTATATAAAAGTGCAGTGCAAAAACTTTTAAAAAGAACACTAGTAATTTTTGACCCAGTTCGGTATTAACAATACCTACGTTAGGGGCTACCAAGCCATGGATAAGTCTATTATTATATTATCAATTGGAAGTACTATGCAAACAACCTCTAGTTCACATGTAAACAACCTCAATTTTACCGCCTTCTCACTTATTCACCACCCGTGCTAACTTCTACCTAAGACTTACCTAGGTATGAGGCCCTCTTCAATCCACCTCAATCACAATCGTAATGATCAATTACAAATATTAGAATACACACTTCCAAAAAATAACCACTCAATGCTTAAAAGGTTATGAATGAACACATAGCTTACAACTCAATGAAAACATTAAACTCTTCTATCAAGACGATATTAGAGCGGCTCAAAATAGACAATATTGCACAAACCCTAACACAAATTACAATGTAAGTTCCACAGAATAATAGGTTTGATGCTTGCTATTTAAAACAATCTTCTGGTTTGGACTTGGGCTTCAAATCGCAGTAGGGCACTCCAAGCAATATTCCTCAATCTTCACCATGAAGATAAGGCTTCAATCATTAGTTTCCTAAATATTCTACATATTTAGAAACCAATCAAATATCTTTAAAATAGATAAAAGATATCATAACATCAAACAAAAATCCCAAAAAAATTAACCATAGGTCAAACATAAGTCAACAAGTGTTGACAATATTTTTTATAATTTTTGAAAGTCAGAAAACAATTTTAAACCAATTAAAATAAAGCTAGCAAAGTAAAAATAAAGAAAAATAGTAAAATAAAAAATATAAATATGGAAAAATATAAATCAGAAAGAGAAAAATAAAATAAGATTTTAGCAAAAACAATGGTATTTTTTGGAATTAAAATGAAGGAGTTATTAATTTTTGAAATTAAATCAAATAATCAAAAGAAAATAAAAGAGAAAAAATCTGGACCATAAGATAATGTCAAAATGCGTTGGAAAACAGATCCAAGGGACCTGGCACGTTGTGCATATCATGGACTCTCCCAAATAAAACACTGAATCACTTTAAAAAAAAATTAAAACACGCGTGGCTTTTTGTCATTGGTTGAAGATGACCACGTCATCGTCTTTAAACTCCAGCCACCCTGAACTCATCACCTTCAAATGGTAAAATCAAGAGCTCAGACCTATCCCATTCTCTTTGTCTCATTAAGACGATGACAATCATACCCTCACAAAATATTTATTCAAAATGTAGCTTAGTTGTTTTAGAAAAAACTAGAAGATCATTTGAAAGGGGGTTAGAAAATACATGAGCATAAATCACTTCCAGTTAAAAATAACCCATACCTCAATTATCAGAGTCATGAGAGCTACATTTTAGCCACAAATTTGAAGAGAATTGGTGAAGGAATCTACTTGTAGAAGTTCAACTTGGAAGCTCTGAAAATGGAGTTCGTGTGCTTGATTCATGGAGAGTTAAGGCTTGATTCTTGCTCGGTTAGCTTCAGGAAGAAACAAGGAAGCTAACTCAGCAAAGAATTTTGAGTGAATTCGAATCTCAATTTTAGTAAAGGGTAGTGTGAGTTGCAACAGATGTTTTTTGGCTCTCTAAGCTTGGGGAATGAATGAGGAATGATCCTCTATTTATAGGGAAGCTGATGGAATCAAAAAGCGTGTCAAATGATCGAGAATTGAGTGAATTCGTGTGAAGGTCGAAGCAATAGAAGTGTGACTTGCAATTCACTCAAAACACAGCAAAAACTTGATTTTCAAAGAACCAAACTCCTTCTAGAAGGTTTCTAAACATGTTTAAGAGAAAAAACGCGTGCCACATGGTATTAGAATTGAGTAATTTGGAGATTGACCAAACTGATCATGAGCTTTCTTTAGCTTCAAGGTGCCAACTTCACCATCATGGGGCAACTTGTGTAGGGACCTTTATGATACAATCTTGGGCTCTTTGGAAAGTTGAGGAATCAAGATTTGTAATGTGCTTGGAAAGGTTTCATTTGGTGTCTTGCATAAAAAGTTATAGCTTCTCAAAGTGGAGAAAAAATGCACAAAACACTTAGCCAAATTTAGCAATTTTGGTACTCTTGGTCAGCATACTTCAACCTAAGGCCTCTACCAATTGGCTCGTGTGTTTTTTAATATTTCTTAAGCCAAATAACCTTCTCATTACATAGATCATGATGAAAATAGAATCAACTCCATAGGTTCCATGAATCAAAAGATATAGCTTTGGCAACTTGGACAAAAACAAGGCATTCCCTCGAGGTCATTTCATCAAACACCTTGATGCATATGCCGAAAGTGCATCTTAGAGCTTGAATTTGCTAAAAGTTACAACTTGAAAGCTATAGAGAATAGAAAAATAAGCTTAAGTACAAAAGTTAGAAAAATAAGTTTAAGTACAAAAGTTATGCAAGAGAAAATGAAATTTGCACCCATTGGCCTTGAGGTCAGTTTTGCACACCAAATATGCCTCGAAACCTTAGGCACACCAACATGACCTATAACGTTTTCTCTTCAAACATGATCTTCCACTCATATTTTTCTCTTGAACTTCAAATATGGATCAAATTAGACTCACTCAAGATCACTATGCAAAAAGAATAGGCTCAAGATGATGAAAATTGGCCAAGTTATGATTCTTTGAAGTTATTACACAATTCCTTAACTTTCAAAGGAGACTTGTAATGTCTTCTATCTTTTGATGACTTTCTTCACAAAATTTACTCTTGAATTGTGAAGAGAAGTTGTTGTTGAATTAAAGGAGTATTTTGCAAAAAGAAGCACTGAAAAATGTTGAAAATTGAGGGAGTTATGCCCTTTTGACCATAGAATCAATCACTTGTCCAATTAGGTCTATCTTCTTGAATCAAATTTGAAATTTTCTTGCATAATAAAGCATGAGAGGGTAGATATGACCTTTAAATGATATACTCTTAAAGCACACTTGATTGTGAGGTTCATAGCTTGATGAAACTTATGAAGAAGGCATGGAAATAAACATATGAACCTATGAAATTTCCTGATGAATCAAACCATATAATATTGAGATAGACTTGACCAAATGAAGTGAAGAGATTCTTAATACTTGATCCATGATGATGGGAAATATTCTCTTGAATTACAAGTCATTTACCTTTCATGAATGCCCGGTTGCTTGAGAATCACCCTCAAAACCCTAATTTTAGGAGAGGTGTGGATGCACTTGATTCAACACATATCTTGTATCAAAAAAAATGAAAGATAAAGACATATTTTTGTATTTTGGTTAGTGTAATATATATATATATATATATATATATATATATATATATATATATATATAAGCTAAAATATAGGGTCTTGATGGTCCCTCCTAAAGATAAGATAAGAACAACACCAAAAGAAACAACCCTCAATATTGTGATCTTAATTAATAATTGGAATGCAAATGAATGGATAATATTAGGGTTAAAAAATTGGGATATGACACATTCCTATCGTCTTCTACAAATTTCTGCTAAGTCTTCATGTGATCAGAAGAGGATAATTAGAAGAAGACAAAATGTGTTCAGTTTGATAGTAACCTATCAGAGTTTCTTGATCCTTGAGCTTTGATTGGCTTCATGTTCTAAGTCTTCATAGGTTGACTTAATCTTTAAAAGTTGACTTATTCAGAGTCTGGAATCTTCAAGTTAGCATCCTTGATCATATTCAGAGTGTCTAAGTCTTGAGGTTCTGATACTTTAGAGATTTACTTTTATTCAGACTCTGGTTGTCAGAAGATGACTTATTCAGAATCTGGGATATTCAGGTGCTAGTTCTTGCAACTTTTCTATGGATGTTCAATGTTGTGTCATAACTTACTTTGAATCAGGATTTTGTAATATGTTCCTGGAAACTTGAACAAACATTAGTATACCCAATTCTTATTTAAATACTTTGTTATCATTAAAACCTAAGGGATATGGTACAAACCAATTTTGTTCTAACAACAGAGGAGATGAATTGAATTTTTAAAAGATTATGATTTTGAGTTGAGTACCATCCTGATAAGGCTAATGTAGTGGCAGATGTGTTGAGTAGGAGGTCAATTCATATGTCAACTTTGATGGTTAAGGAAATGGAATTGATTAAGCAATTTAGAGTCTTAAGTTTGGTGTGTGAGCCGACACCGAGAAATGTGAAGTTGAGTACGTTGAAGGTAACAAACCACATGTTAAAAGAGATTAAGGAATGGCATAAGTCAAATTTGTATTTGATGGATCAGTGGACACTAATAAATAAAGGAAAGGAAGTGCACTTTAAGGTGGGTGACGACAAAATTATGAGGTTTTTGGACAAGATTTATATACTAGACGTGTCCGAATTTAAAAGTTGTTTTTGGAAGAAGGTCACAGGAGAAAGTTAATTGATCACCCCGAAGCTACAAAAATGTATTAAGATCTTAAGAGGATGTTTTGGTGGCTAGGTATGCTTAGGGATATGGTTAAGTTTGTGTATTCTTGTCTGGTTTGTCAGAAGTCAAAGAATGACCATTATAAGTCATCTGGATTGATGTTGTAACATCCTCAACTCCAATATATATTTTATACAAACGCATGCAGAAAATATGAAGATAAAATCAATGGAGACACATTGATAAAAACCTTTCATTTGATATTTCAAATGAGGAATTTAATTCAAATCATGGCATCAAAAAATATAGCAAAGTGATTTGTTCAAAACAACTTAATGACATAACAAAAATCCCAAATTGATGTTACAATATTAGAGCAACACCAGATACAAAACTAGATAACCAATAAAAGATACGGAAAAACATAAGCAAAAGTAAACTATTGAAGAGACCAACTACGCCATCCTCGATAACCAAAACTATCACTCTTGAGTCTTAACATGGGGATTACTTGTATAAAGTATAAAAGTAAAAACATAGAGACAAGAAAGGAATGATAATACATTTCACAATTCAAACGGTGTTAAAACAACAAGGATAGTATAATCATCATATACAAACAAATTACAATCACACAATTAGATAACATAGATAATTATGCATGCAATGATCTAGTGACACATAAAGCCCAATCATGTGCAACTTAATAACAAGACAATAAAATTCCATTCAAATTAGAACACCATTACGACGTCAGACCCGTGAATTAGGCAAAGATACCATACCCTTAACTACATGCCCAAGGAAAGTTATAGGACCTCAAAAACAAGGTGGATCTTACCTATGATAATACTTGATTCGGGAAAATGATTGAAGAATAACCATCATATGATAAAATGAATTACCTTTTAACATTTGTCAATTTTCATGGTGATATTATGGGACACACTAAAATTAATACATATGTGATTGATGAACTTCAGTCCTCTAGGTTCCACTTTCAATAGCTCATAACCCTTCTTACCTCTTGGATAGACATTGAAGGCACAATTCACAAACTTTACCATCAAGCTGAATTAGCTTGATTTGATCAATAAGCAATATTTTGATGACCTTCATAACAAAGTAGGTTACGATCTTCCTTCTCTTAACCTCTACAAGTGTTTCAAAGTCTACTATTTTTAATGAATACTTGTCAATCAGGTAAGTAGATGTGGTACTGGACTTACCCCAAAAACTCCATGAAAATTTAAGGGCCAAATGCATTTTTATCCCATGTCTTATGTAAAACTCATTAAAGTGCCTTGAAACAACCTTTAAGAATCATGCCTTGACCTCAAATCACATAACTTGTTCTTTTCATGAAAGTAGTCCCTAGTTGATGATTAATGAGCAATAATACTAGAACTCCCTAAAATATTTGAGCCTCATATTTTTAGACCATTTACTTATAATCACTTCACAATGTGAAATCTTCAACACCTTGTGTTCAACTCTAGTGCAATAGCCTAGATCATCAAAAATACTTAAGGATAACAAATTTTATCTGATCTCTAGAACATACCTCATGATGTGAAGAAGAATCCCACAATCATCAAACATTTTAAATCTTCTCATACCAGTACCATGAATCTTACAAGCCTTAATGTCAAGAAGGTGAACTACTCCACCTTCCTCTAGTTTCAAAGTCTTAAAGTATTCTTTTCTTGGACACATGTGATAAAAGAAATCTGAACCCATGACTCAACTCTCTTTACTCTCCAAACTCGATATCATTAATGCACCAACACTCTTATAACTATCCTCGTTAGAGGCAGCAACAATTTGAATAAAATCTCCATTGTCCTTCTTCTTGGGACAATCTTTCTTAAAGTGATATGGTTTCTAAAAAATAAAGCATTTTAACTTTGACTTTTCAAACCTCTTTGGTTTTAACATCCACTTCCTCCTCTTTATACACTCAAGTCTTCACCACAATTGTCAATTTTCAAATCTTTCACCTTTGAATTTTTTTTTATATCTCACATCTGTCTTACTTCATCCAAAGTAATAATATCTTCATTACCATAAAGAAGTACATCCTTAAAGTTCTCAAAGGATTTGAGTAATGAGCTCAACAAGAGTATAAATTTTCCCTTCTTTAATATTCACCTTAATCTTCTAAATATCATCAATAATCTTATGAAATTCTATTAACAGCTCCACTATGAATTTGTTCTCTACCATTCTGAATAAGTAGAGTTATTATTTTAGACACAACTTGTGATTCAGAGACTCGGTCATATACAATGGTTCAAGTGTTGCCCATATCAAAACTATTGTTTTCTCCCCAACAAATTCCATTATAACTTTATCCATGAGGCACAAGATAATGACACTTCTTTATTTATCCATCATCTCCGTTTTTTATAATTGTGTTAGGCATGCAGACATTGATGTCTCACCCTTCAATCCTTCAATACATTTATCTTGAGTTAAAATTGCTTGCATCTTCACTTTTCACAATCTAAAATCGTTGTCTTCAAAAAATCTTTCAATCTTCTATTTAGAACCTATGTGTTCACTTGTAAACAAAATTCCTTTGTATCGTGATGAGTTCCACTTGTTGTGAAATTGAAAGGTTCAATCGCATTAAGAATTTTGATATATGAGGACAAAAATGTTGGAGAATTTCCAAAAAAATCTAGAATATAAATTTATATTTATTGACAAAGAAGTCATAAAGAAAAGTATGATATATTGGTTGAAATACTTACTGGTAATATTGATGTCATGGGTTTGAATCAGGAGTATTTTTTAGTTTTTATTTGTTTATATTATGAACAGTAAAAATGTTGCAAAAAAAATTGAGCCTTTCAACTGTTATGAATATATTTTCGTTTCTGAATGACCATCTTGAAATAATTGAAACATTGTTTCTCCTCATCAATTGGTACAATATTTTCTACTTGAAACAATTGAAACATTGTTTCTCCTCATCAATTGGTACAATATTTTCTATAAATAAAAATACTTGTTAGGCATAATATATACACGAAAATTACCTATTTCAAGAGCCAAAAATCATATTTAAGTCATTCTTTTATTTTTCTAATGCACGGCAATAAGTGAAGGAACCTTATTCTTTAAAATATCATTGATCAATATACTTAATTTGAATGTGCGATTCATGTTAAGATTTCTAAAATATCCTGAAGGGAATTCGCCGGTTAACCCATTTGCATATAATTTTCCTAAATTTGTGGAAGAGAGTAATGACAGCCAAAATAAATGGCATTCAACAAAAATAATTCTATATGCAATAAGACATCAATCTAACTTGGTAGAAGAAGGTGAAGTAAAAAAATATTCAAAAAACTTATTTACTTTGTTCGATCAAACGATCTACTCTAGAAGGAGAGTGATCTTTAAATCTCTAATTCATCATACTTCTAACTTCTAACATTTGTTACAAAAGATTAAAAATGAGTTACAAGAAAATAATCACTCAAATTTTTTAAAAGAACTATATATTCTACTAGTGTTTCTCAATCTCTCCAATTTTTTATGTGAATCGCACAAACCTAAAATGTTTAGAAATATTTCTCAACCCCTTCCCTCTTAGATATTTTCATGAATTTCCCAAATTTCAAGAGCCCCCTCTTAAAAATTTACCATTGATTTTTGATTTCTGCAATCTCAAAAACATTTGTTTTTTTCTTTCATCACTTAAAATTTAAAAACATATTCCAACAAAAGAGTTGAAGATGAAGATTCACTTATGCGCTAGGTAGGATGGATAAGGAGTACACCTTAATTGTCAAAACACATAAAGACCATAACATATCCCTTTTGTCTATATTTTTCACATCATAAATCAGATTAGATAAAATACTAAACCTGTGTAGGGCACCTAGTTTTATATTTCTGCTGCTAAGGCCATTTTCAACATTACAAACAAAAACGCATTCCAATAACCTAATCTTGACCCACACCATCACCCAATGACAATGACAATACAATTAAAAAATTCTCCTTGCTTTTCACAAAAACCACAACTCTATCTTCTGTTTTCATGGAAAACCACTTTTATTTTTAACACATATTTATGGGATTTTGTTCTATCAACTGTGCCAGTGCACCCATGTTGGTAACTACTAACTAGATAACATTCTTTTAATGCCATTACAGATAAAAATTAATCACAAATGACACATGCAGCTACACATTTTAATTTTTAATTTTAAATATAGCATAAACTATATAAACTTAACATTAGTTCACAATACAACAATTTTGGAGAATGTGACTTCACCTACACCCCAAATATAAAAGAACCTATCAAACTTAGTAATAACATTAAATAAACCAAAACATAGTAAACCCCTTTTAAACAAGAACCAAAATTACACCCAAAATCCCAAGCCCAAGCCTTACAAAGCCCAGCCCGCGAAGCCTGCTAGACCTAGCAAACCAAACCCTCACATCATCCACAACAGGCCCACAAAGAGAGGTCATATCATCACTTCTAGTATTGTAGTAAACACTATAGAAAGCAATTCTAGTCATATCAGCCTTGGCAGTGAAATTGAGGTTAGAAACTTGAAAGGTAGAATTCGAATTCGGCGTGTAATGAATGTTCTGCGTTTGATCTCCAGCAAAGGCCATAACAGCAAGAGGCTCTTTGCATTTGTCATCAGCATGGCCTAACGAAA
The DNA here is from genome assembly GCF_029867415.1 of Vicia villosa. Taxonomy (NCBI): domain Eukaryota; kingdom Viridiplantae; phylum Streptophyta; class Magnoliopsida; order Fabales; family Fabaceae; genus Vicia; species Vicia villosa. The sequence continues at coordinate 152,158,483 of NC_081183.1, forward strand.
AAGTCAAGGTATATGGCTTTTCAGGTTTGGTTTCAACCATTTGAGATATGATACCTTCTTTCCCTGAGAGAAGCTCAATGGCTCTCTTTCCTTGTGGAACCGCATAATGATCGGAGTCTATGAAGCGAACGGCTCGGTTTGATTCAACTATCCAACCGGGGAGCGATGAAGTTTCTTCGTCTAGGTTTGTTGGTAGTAGGACCCCCATTGACGTGTTTCGGAACATCCACGGACCTTCTTCAAAATCACCATTGATTACTGCATTGTCTATAAAGCAAATCCCAACATAGTGCATTAAATATTTGAATGACCTTGCAGAAAAACATTAAAAGTGCTCACAAGTGTTTTCAGCAAAGTATAAATGCATAGAAATTATAAACAATAATGGGCTTCAAAATAATATGTACATATACCTTTGGGCTTCTCAGGAGTGAAAAGCTTCTTGATAGCAATGTTATCAATAATGGGCCCACAAGTAGGATCATCCTCCATACCCGGATTCTTAAACACCAACTTAAAACTATCCTCATCCGCATTAAAAGAAACCGCATAAGGATTCCAACCCTGAACATTATACAGTGTCTGCAAGTCTATCGTCTGTGATGCGGACGACACCGACACGTTAATAGATTCAAATTGCGCGCACGTGCGAGCCGCACAGAACGTTACCGAGTAACTTGAACCTTTTTCTACCGGTAATTCTTGGCTTATTTCAGCGTCGTTACCGATTCTTACTGCGTGTCTACCCTGTGGTACTATGAGGATCATTCCACCTTGTTTTTGCCCTGACTCGACTAGCTCAACGGTGCCGTTTGATTTCCAGTTTGGGACTTCGGTGGGTCCCTCTACTATTGCTTCGTTGGGGAAACCGTTCGATGGACTTAACTCAAAATCTCCATTTGGTATTAATCCTGTAAATAATTTAATGTAGAAAATGTCAGTATTTTTCAATTGAGTTAAAAGGTAGTGCACTAACAGTGTAAAACTATTTTACACTGTCGGTGCAACTGTCGGTGCATGATCCCTTTTCTCTTTTCAATTTTAACATGATTATGTGAGTGTGATATTAACCATAATATTTGGCAACAATGAAGGTAATTTTATGACCCATTAGTCAACTATGGTTCAATTCCAAAATAAGCATCTACCATGCACTAGATGAAAAGGTTAATAAAAAAAGTGAAAAAAGACAATACACAATAATGGTTACCATACATACCCCACCCTAACTTTGAGAAAAATGACCCTTCAAGTTCAACTATCTGTTAGACTATTTAGGGTAGAACATAAATATATTTTATTGGATTCCAACATAAATATATCTATATTTTTTTCTATTTAATATATTTATTTAAATTTATATTTTATTATTAATTAATTAATTAATTAATTATAATTTAGTAAAACTTTAAAAATAAAATATATTTTAAAAAAAGGTTTAATTTGAATTAAATATATTATAATTTTTTATCTAATATGATTTAACAACTTCTGTCAAAAATAAAATTAAACACAACTCAAACACTAATACATTAATGGGCTTAATGTAAAAAAAGGAAAAATTTTAGAACCAAAAATGTTTAGAACCCAATTCCAACATCTTCATTAGAGACATTAAGAAAAGCATATTCATAAGCCTCCATCAACATACCAATTTTTATAAATTTAAGTTGAAATTATGAGACAATGAGTGGCATATCAAATCTAAGTGTGTGTTTGGTTCTGCTAAAAAAAAATTAATTTTGAAAGAATTGATTTTAGTTAAAATTAAATTTAACATAAAGTGACTTATGTTTGGATATATTCACAACAAAAGTGATTTGTATGAAAAATGTTAGGATATTTTTATCAAAATGGCTTTTGGATATGTAAATGGCGAAAAGGGTAAAAAAAAGATGATGAGAATTAAGGATATTGTTCAATTTAAGGGAAAAAAGAAAAATTGATAGAAAGAGAGAATTGATTTCAAGAAGCTAGGAATTGTAGCTTCATAGAAAATCAATTCTGAACTAGAAAAAGCACAGTGCCGGCAGAATGTTTGAGAATGTCAAACACTCCATATTTGATTTTACAGGCTCAGAATTAATTTTGATGTTTTCTATCGGACAACCAAACATAAACTAAGTCATTTAGTTAAAACAATGAACTGTTACCAACTCATTAAAATGTTTTTGGATAAGTCAACCATTTCTAATTCTAATAAACCATAACAGTCACCAAAAAATTAGGAGTTTTTTATCAAGTTACAAAAGGTGGTCTAGTCAATCACATAATAACTCTTCCAAAATAAAAGTACATTTATATATAGACTCATCAACATCCAAAACAATAAAACTCAATAAAAATTATTAATTCCCACATGTAGAATCACACAAGATAAAAATAGCTTTAAGCATGGTAAAAAAAATATAATACTTTAGTATAAAACGACATGACAGTGAGACAAAAAAACTAATATAATCTGTGCAGGGCCACATTTTGCGCTGAAAAGATTTTCAATAGGTAAGGGATATCAGCAGAATCAATGTCAAAGTTTTGTCCACAAACAAATGTCCCCAAACCAAACCAAATTCAATTCAAACCAAAAGCGATAAATAACAACTCAAATTTATTATTTGACCCTTCTTTGAAAACAAAAACGGCAATAAACAACCACCTAGTGAAATTTAGATTACCTTATCCAAATGATATGTCTCAAAGCCACATTGGACCAATAAATTATGGAACAAAATAACTCAAAGTCACATTATACCAATAAATTATGGAACAAAATAAGCAACAGTTCAAAAATGTCCCAATGCATGCCAACTAGCGAAGAATAGGAAACTAAAAATAAGAACAAAATAAGGTAGCATTGAAAAATGACATACAGGAAGAAACCATCAGAAAATAGGTGGAAAAGATTCCAATGAAGAAAAACACGACAAAAAATGATGTTGATAGGAAACAAATTGAGGTCTTGTACGATACCGCGTTCACCGCGTGGGTCCCAACACATGCCCTCACTCCTCTTCTAGTAATTTTTTTTTGAACTATTAAAAAAAGTTTTAATATTTTTTTGGTATGTTAATCTTGGATATTTGTTTTGGTCTTTTAAATTAAAAAATTATATTATTATTTTAAATATTATGTTATTCTTTTCTATTCAATTAGTGACAGAGTGAGTGCATGTTATATTCAAACTCTAATATAACGTCCAATTTAATAATATTGGTTTAGTTATTGTGAATTATATATAAATATATATTTTAATGATAAAGAGTATGGCTTGAGCATGGGAATTTAGTTTAGGGTTTAGTACTTTAGGTGACATAAAACCAAAATATTGGGGAGCTTGAGGCACTTTACGGAAAGGTCCTTACACTTTGCTCAAGATTGGAGGGAAAAAAGCAAGTATTGAGAAGCGGGAACACTGTGGCAAAAACGTCATTTTACCATTTTTGTATCCCTAGGATGCGAAAAAGTCTTTGGTTTGGGACCCATGTGTTTACGGCTTACCAACCATATGCTCTCTTTTACATCTTTAGGTTAACATTTTCTTCTCTTATTAGTCCTACAATACTATACTATACTATGGCCATCCTATAATAAGCTTACTTGACTATTTTGATCACCATGTTTTTAGGGTAAAGTTTTTTATCCTTTCACTTTATCAATTATTGTGGGATAGTGATGTTTTTCGCGGTGATTTTAAATTTAGAAAATAAAATATCTAAAACAAAACTTATATACAAAAGTTTTTTTTGTTGGACACACTTTTCTTTAAGATTCGATAATAAACACTAAGAACTCACACCCATACAACTATGAATATAATAACGTTCAACCAATTAATAATTGAACTTGAATTTGCAAACTGTTTGACACTTATCTAAAAAGTTCGTTAATTCTATTCAAATTTTGTAATTAATAGAGAAAGGTAGTTATATTATTTGAAGTACTCTTTCTCTAAACTAAACTTATTATGATAATATATTTTATAAAAACAAATATTTCTTTTTTGTCTTATATTTTACTCTAGAGTAAAAGGGTAGTAGATATATCACTGTCATCTGCAGTTTTGTACACAAAATCAAAGTGGGTCATATACAATTAGGACTAGGAATTTGGTCATACTAACAAGATTAGTTGCATAATAGTATTTTTTTTTCTAAGAGCTTAAATCCTATATGTCAAACACTACAACCCCAGTACAAATTTTTCAATTATTCTGCCATCATAGAATTCTTAATTTTAACTTTCAGTCCTTTTCTAAGTACATTTTTTAACCCCACTCCTCGTGACACTGGTTTAAGGAGGAATGAAATTTTAACATTAAACCAATGAGATAAACCAAAACTAAATGAAAAATCACTTAATTAAAGAAAACAAAGACAGTGTTAAAAATCATGATGGTGTTAGTTTCACTTCTTGTAGAAGCTTGAAACCTTAAATAAAGTCCAACAGAACAACCTAGACAGAACATTTATAATGATTTTAAGGTTTCACGAATTTTAGAACATTATTCTAAGCTCAAACCTTAAAAATCACTCTCTTATTCTATAATAGCAGTACAATCACCTAGTAGAAACAGAACCCAAAAAAAAACTAGAGATACCATGAAATGTAACTAAAAAACCCACCAAAATCATAGAATACAATAACACACAAATTATATGCAAAACAAACAATTTTGATGTCAGATCTCAGCATACAAAAAAAAAAAAAGAAAGAAGAGAGACATTACCATCTTCAGCGATAGTTGCAAAAGCCAGATGAAACAAGAACAGAGGCACCAACATGAAGACCCGTTTCATTCTCGTAGAGCTCCGAGCCATTTTCACACAAAGAGCTTATCTGAGAACTGTATGGTGTGCTCTGTTTTTGAGGAGCACAAAGGTAAAGAGAGTAAGAGGAGTGAGTGTCCTTTTATCTAAGATTCTCTCACAAGGAGCTAGCAATAGTGTAAGTACTATTCTCTTTTTCTGATTTAGCTTAGAGTAAAATCACTTTATTGAAATAAAGTGATTTTAAAATTCTTGCGATCTACAGTGTGGGGACACTTTTTTTGTTTTGCTATTATTATAAAAAGAGTGACATTGGTTTAATAAATTTTGTATATAGATAGATATGATAAACTTTTTTAAGGGTATAGTAATATTAAAGGCATTCCATTGTTTATTGATGTTATGTATTTAATTGTGTACATTGTAGTACAGAAATTAATATTTATTTGATGGGCAAACTAAATTTACGGGTTCTGAGACTTTGGTCTCACGGCAGGCCCACTCCAGCGCCGTATCAGTTAGGACATACTACATTATAGTGTTCATATTATGCGTTTCAGTGGTATAATATCACATAGTAACCTTCTAGATCTATGTTTAGAAGGTCTCTTTTCCCACCTATAAATTTTAGAATTCGAAATTGTTTAAGATATGAAAATACACACTAAGCACAATATCATCTTATATGTCAAATATTAGTAGGAAGTTGTAGATAATTAAATACAAATAAGATTATAGGTTAGACACATTAAATTTCTTTTTCATCAAGTTCAACCACTAGTACAAAAAGATCAATATAATTTTAAAATTTACACCCAATATATAAAAAACGGGTGTAAATAAAAAATGCGGTGGCAATTTTGTAAATAACATGTCATTTTAAACATTATGAGGTGACAATATACACCCTATTTTCTAAAAACGGGTTTAAATTAAAAATATTATTATAATCAAAGTTAAATTACTCCCTTTAAACAAAAAAACGGGTGTGAATTTATATGAAAAAAATTTTATTTAAAATTTATAACTCAAAATATATAATCTATATAGCATATTAATAAATAATTTACATATTACTAATAAATTAATAAATGAATATTAATGGGTCTAAACAAACGATTTAACTTTGAAATATAAAATTGATGTTTCACTGTTTGACCTATTGAAATAAAAGTTATAAACCCCATTCTTACGCTCTCACCTTTATCTCAACCTCCCAAAACCAAAAACCTAAACCTTACCCTTTCTGCTCGTCACAGCTTCGTCTTCGATCAAATTGATGCAATTATCGAACATTCTCAAAAACACGAAACACGTCAAGGAATTCGAGCTTGGTGTGAATCTAAAAACTCTCCAAACGAAATTATCGAACCCGTTTCGCAACCAATAACAATATCTTTGTCTCATGAAGAGGCAAAAATGAACAGTGAACTCGCGAAATTAGTGAAGAAAGAGGTGGATTTGGTGCATCTGTGGCCGGAGTGGATTCAATTGATGAAGATATTGGTGCATTAGAATTATTTTTAACACATGAGGAAGATTGAGGATAAAATGGTGCAGGATTTAGGGTTTGATACTACCGAGGATGTACACGACGAGGGGTTTGATTTTACTAAGGGTTTTAAGAGTGTTCGTGTTATGTGTCTCAATTTTGGTGAATATCATTTTCACTTGTTGAGGTTTGTGCATTTTACTATAGATTTCAGTTAAATTGAACTCATTTTACTTTGGGGTTTTCAGATTATATTCAGATTTTAAGAAAAATGACAATTTTTTACAATGTTTGTGTGGATGTTATTGTTTTGTTTTGTTTGTTAACTCTTGAGGATTGTTTATATGATGATTAGTTTGCTACTTTGCAGTTCAATGGGAAATTATTTATTGGTTTGTTGATTTCAGATCCCTTTCGAGGCGGGATATTTAAGTTTTGGATGCCCTAATGGGGACAGAAAGGTGATTTTCTCTGGTAAGCTTTTAAGGAAGCTTGTACACCTTGACAAAAGAGATGTAAGTGTAACATGTACTATTCAGTGTTCAACGCAATTAAGTTACCATTCCTTAAGTGTTATTGCCTTACACGATTTATGCAACAGGGGTCTTGGAAAGACAATTCATTCAAATTTTGTGAGATTAATAGATATTAGTCCCTAATCTATGTGTCCATGTCTTTGTGTAGGAGTTGATGGACACTGAAGTTGAAAAGAAAAGGTAACATTCCAGTATTTAAAGTTGTTGTATCATAGAAATATTAAATATATAGGAGTTTACTTTGTGACCTTTTTTTCTTTTCTAATAAGCTATCCAATTTATCTTTAAATTACAATGTAGAGAAATAATTAATGAAATTGATATAAATAGGCATAACTTTGTGTCCAAACAGATGTTGTAAAATGTAAATCTTAATTCTCCGAGGTATGTTTTGATTTCTTAGCTTGCATCCATTGTACGTTATTTATTCGTGCATAAAGTCTCTAAAAAGACGAGGGGAGTGTGTTGGTGATGTTGTAGATGAATAATATGATGGAGACATAAAAGATCCCATTTTGTGAATTATTCCAGGCAATTTGGTCCTTCTGCTAACTTGTAAGAACTAGTTTGACATTAAGTGGTCTAATTCAGGGTCTAATTTGGTCCTTCTGCTAACTAGTTTGACCCTTTGGTATGTCTGTAACAAGTCTCTCTTGCTGCAATTACTCAAGTAATGATATCAATTTCCTTAGGTACTTGAACATAGAAATGTGGTTACTCAGCTTGTGAGAAGAGATGAATCTGCTGGTGTAAAGGCAATTGCGCTTACACTAGACACTCCAATGCTTGGTCGTAGGGAAGCTGATATTAAAAACAGGTTGGACGAAATAGAACAATAGACCGAAAGTTGATTTGACCAATCTTGTAACTTCAATAATTTCCTCCTGCCCCAGCAGAAACATGCACATCATCATAAAATTTTCATATATTCACGGGAATAGAGGTGGAAGTCAGATTATCGGTTCCCCACATCTGCCATGGAATCATCTTGGGTTTGGATCTGGACGAGAATATGACTTTATTGTCTTATAATTCTATGGCTATATTGAATAGAAAATATGCACACATCATTGACACCCCCTAGCGGTTGCATGTTAATCATCAAATAGTTTTTTAATGTGATAAATAAAAGAAGATATTTCATGTCTTTATCACTTATTTGAAGCATGAGTAACTTTTGTCTTGATGCAGGTTCGCTTACATCTTCTTACTGTAGTAATGAAGTGTTTCTTTAAAAGACCCCTGAGACTCAGAAAGCATTAGGAGCTGCACTGGCCGCAGGTCTTGCTGACTTTCACCAAGTCAGCTTATTTTGTAAGTTCACTATGGTTTGCTTTTATGATCTCTTGACAAGCCTATCTAAGAATGTCCCTGATATGTGTTTGAGAAACTATTACTTTCTTCATAGTTATTATATCAGTAATTTTATTTATCGTGTTTAATGATATTTGATATTTGCTAGTTTTACTAATCAAAGAGCTGCAATGCAATATTTTGGTTTTTTATATGATTAGTACTTGTCAATCTGTTCTTAATGAAGCTGTGTTGTTTGTTTTGTGCATTGGTTCTGTTTTTTGTGTCATTCTTCGCTTTCACAGTTCCTTGTTTGGCATCCTTTTAACTACTGCCTTTTTCATTCAGGAGCACAAGGAGAGGGTACTCCTTTGGTTTGTGGTTTCCCTCTCGCTATTGGTAGTCGGATATATTCTGGAGATTTTAGGTACTATAATTTAGATTTCTCAAGATTAAGATACATTTAATTCTCCTACTAACAACTGTAAGGTTTTTCAGGAATTCCTGTATCAAAAGCACTGTGAGATTCTAATTTAATTTAATAATCGAAATATCGTGTAACTATTAAGCACCATGAGTTGTTCCATTCCATTGAATTAAGCTATCCAAATAATGAATGCAACCAACTAACTACTCTTTCATAGCTTCTTTATTTGCTTAGTCAAATTGTCTTTCTGATTGAAAATCTCCAACAAGATGGAACAAGGTTTTTTTTCTCTTCATATTTTCCCACACTACATAAATATAAATATTATGTTTGTATAATAACGTGAATAAACTACAACTTCAACATATACTATTTTTCAGATGGCTATGGCAAAGCCCTCTATGTCAAATTGGTTGATGAGTTTGAAAGATGCATTCTCAGTTACTTTGCATTTCGTGTTGAGTGTTGTTGAGTACTGAGTTTTTCTTTCTTATCTAAATTATAGGTATTGAATACTCAGTCTCAACACAAAACAAAACTGAAAGAAATTCTATTGGCAGCTACAAGGTAATTTTCTCTTTTATGATTCCTTAAAATAGTTTCAAATTTGTTATAGTAAAGTGAGAATGACACTAAGTGATGTACATTTGACAGGAAGCAGAGATTTGAGAGAGTAACCAAGAACCTGAAGTTGACAAGAGTGTTTTCTACTTTGGTAGCAGAGATGAGAGTAATCGATGACGGCGGTAAGGGAGTCATGGTCCCGAAGGAACTCAGTGAGAGGAGTCCAGTGCTACTATTCATGAGTGGCGGCATGGGAGCCGGAAAAGTATCGTTCTTAAAGACATTCTAAGAGTAAGTACAACTTTATCATGCTGATGTAAGTAAGTTTCTGCACCGCTTCTGCTTGTGGCATCCTTTTATCATATAACTGAACTTCATAAGCTCCAATATTTTCTCAGGTGGATGCAAGCAACACTAGTTGACTTTTATATCAATGTTGTGGCCCTAGCAGTAAGTCTACATTTTATTAATCTTAGTAGCTCTAAATTTATTTCACTGACTTGGCAGATTAATATTCAAGAAGTTCTGTTTGTACACAAATAGATTTTAAGACACTCTGTTGACATTATTATTTTTTGTGCTTATAACAGAAAGACTTATTCTATGAAATTGTCAATACTCCTCTCCCTGAACTTGACAATTGCAATGAGAGAACAAATAACTGAATTCCCTTAATGCAAATAACTTCTCACTTAGCTATGTAGTATTAGATAGATACATATTACTCTATTAGAAGGTATGAAATGTAAATGATTTCCATCACTAGAAAAAAACTGCTGTTTGGTTTATTTTAAGTTTTCATTTTCAGTTGATGATAAGTTTTCACATAATAAGAAAAATGGCACGGATTATGCTTTTAAATTTTATGGATCTATTTATATACCCTGCCATTTTTTTTAAGCTGATTCAATTTTTAACCAGGGAAACTTGTTTTTGCTGAGCCTGTTCCCAAGGATAACGAAGCTGCAACTTGGAGAGACAAGTTAGATCAGCTTTATAAGAGTTCATCACAAAGTTTTAGAGTTGTTGTTCACGGATCAAAAGTATGCACTTCTTTTCTTTATGTTTTTTGTACTGTCAATTTTTTTATCACCTCTCTTTTACATACATATGAACATGCTCTTACGATAGGAATTAATCTTGACCAACTACCATAAATATTAATTCTAAAGCAAAACAGATCTCAACCATTGATTTCTCTGTGGTCCAGATTAGCTCCTCAATTCTCTCACGCTCGCTTGATACGCTACTTGTTTATATGATATTCGGAGCATGTCCTTCAGAAATGAGGTGGAAATGAGACAAAGTTTGCTGTGTAATATATTTTACATTGAAGACAGTGCATTAGAAGTTAAGTAGAAGTGAAAATGAATTAAATTGATAGTTTGAGAGAGAATTCTCTAAACCGTATCTGAATTTCATGCATGTGAATGAGTAACAACAATCAGTTGAAATTAGTTAAATTCTCCTAACTGGTAATTGTTTCACTTTATTATAACTAACTGACTAAAGAGTATAAGTCTATAACAGAGTTTAAAAGGGCTGAAAATAGCAGCTAGAAATTTGTCTTCAAGTGGACTCACAGGAGAGTTAGTATATTCCATATGGAAGCTCACTATGCTACAGTATTTGTGAGTATCTTTTTTTCTCTATATTCATTGAATATTCAAAATTGTAACTCTGCATATAGATTGTTCATTTCAGGAATTTTTCAAACAATAGCTTAACCGGACCTTTGCCCGAAAGTCTTATACAACCACTAGTGCTATTGTCATGGATTTGGTCTCTGATTTCTTTGGCATGAATTTAGTGTGCCTTTATAGTTCTTCTTAAACATAATAATTATGAATTGTTTGGTAAAACTTGGTGCTGACATTTGATAATAGTAAAGATAGGGGTTATGGTTTTAGATAGATTAATTGAAGACCCAGTCATTATTATTAGATTAATTGATAATGTGATACAGTGGTGACGTCATAAGGCAAACTTGAATGGTTATCTCTCCTATCAAACTGGCCAAAGCTTAGATAAGATAATTGTTTTCTTGGTTCTAGTTTTTTTGCGCCATAAAGTTTGAAAAGAATTAGTGAATTTCTACTTTTAATTGAACAATGATTACATTGTTAAACATGAATCAAATGGATGGTCTCTGCAACTTCTATCATTTGCATGTTTATCTTTAGCAGCAAATATGGAGGAACCCCTTGTTCCTTCTCTCTTGGACCTTCAGGTATAAACTAATAAATGATTAGAATTTAGAACCCATGTTCATTTGGCACTTAACAGCCTAGAACTGAAACTACAATTATTATGAAGGACGGTTTTGAAATTACTACTCAATATTTGTTATATTTTCCGTGTAGTCCACCTCTCAATTTGATTCTTTACTATTAACAATCTCTGCATTTTAATTTTAGGTTTCAACGTGGTTTGAACAGCAAGCCTAATGCACTCATCAAGAAGCTCCGCAAGGCGGTGAGTTTTCTATTTATTCACGTATTGTTTCATTTCGTTTGTTAATTCTTTTTGATACTTGATTTCAACTTAGAGGTTGGAGTTGGAATAAATTTGAAAATAGGAGGATTTTGACCAACCATCACAGTGAACCGACTGCGTTACTACGTCAAATACCTGAAGTCAACGTTGGTCCTTTTAATAAACATGGCCAACACATAGCCCTAAAACATTTCAGAGATAACAATCTCAGCTATTGCCCTATTTGTTAGATCAAATACTTATTGGATTTTGGTCTGATTGCTTACTATTCTATCTCAAGTGAATCTCTCTTATATATGAAGCTATATCATTTTAACTTATGCACGTATCAAGACTGTAATTTACATTCTAACATCCACCAAATACAGGACTCTGATGAGCTAATGATAGAAGCTGATATCACGTGCACAATACTAAAAAGCTGATTTTGGTCTGATTGTTTATTCTCTTAGCCTTTGTTACACCATGTAGGCATCAATACTATCACTTCCCAACAGTCTGTCAATCACTTCATTTTTTGCTTCTTAAGATGTATCCTGTTGCTTACAATAGAAGGATCAATCAAACTCTTGGTATGTATCTTTCTCTAACTGTATGCATAAGCATATTTAGACTATGAAGCACATACACATATACCGACACTGGACATGACACCGACACTGACATGCTAACATCAGTAATAATTTGAAAAAATGAATAAACCTTCATATTTGTTGCAAAGCATTAGCGTGTTAAAATGCACATCTGAGCTATATACCAAATTATGTTTTTTAAAAGACTATCCAAGTGTTTCAATGGTTACCTCGTGTAGTCAATGGTTACCTCGTATCTTTTACATACCCAATGCACAATCATATATTATAAGATTATCCGTATTTCATGCAATAAAACATAGCAAAATCGAAGCTCCTTCATTATTAGGGTTTTGATGGGTACAGAACGGAAGAGAAAGGTGAGTTTGTTCGACGTCGTCGACGCCGCCACCGCTAAGATGGTGAAAACCAACAGCGCGGCTTAATCGGCAACAGCCTCATTAACCACTGGAACGGAAATCCGTACTCTCAAAGGTACTATGAGATTTTGGAGAAGAGGAAAACGCTTCCTGTTTGGCACCAGAAAGAGGATTTCTTGCAGGTTTTGAAGGATAACTAGAGTTTGATTCTCGTTGGTGAAACTGGTAGTGGTAAAACAACGCAGGTTTGGTTTTTTTATTCTAACTATCTCTTTCAAATGAGTTCTATTTTGTTTTTTTTTAGGTTTAGATCATAATTAATGAATAAACCAAAAATTTAGTTCCTTAAGTAAAGATTACATTTTAAACAAACTCTAATTAATGTTTATATGTTAAGTAGTTGCCAAATCATATGAGCTTAATGAAGTGAAAAGCTAATTGAGGGATGGAGACATGAAGTTAATAATGCTAGATGTGATAGTGTTATGGGATAAAATTGGTTTTTTTTAAGTGTGTAGGATGTTAATTTTGTTGTGTATTTTTGGGAGACAGATTCCCCAATTTGATTTAGAGACCCCAGATAAACGCAAGAAGATGATGATTGCATGTACTCAGCCTCGTAGAGTGGCTGCTATGTCTGTTTCACGACGTGTGGCTGAAGAGATGGATGTTACTATTGGGGAAGAGGTCGGTTATAGCATCCGATTTGAAGATTGTAGTAGTGCAAGGACAGTTTTGAAGTATGTATTATTTTTCATTTGAAATTATGTTATGTAATCGATATGAAGCTTGTTATACTATTTTGATAAGAAATTGTTTTCGCCATCTTTTTTGTTCACAAATATAATGTTTTTTCGTCGTTTCTGCAGGTATTTAACAGATGGTATGCTTTTGAGAGAGGCAATGACGGATCCTCTTTTGGAACGATACAAAGTAATTATTCTTGATGAGGCACATGAAAGGACTTTGGCTACAGATGTGTTATTTGGCCTTCTTAAGGAAGTTCTTAAAAACAGACCTGACTTGAAGTTGGTTGTTATGAGTGCTACACTTGAAGCTGAAAAGTTTCAGGGATATTTTTTTGGAGCCCCTCTAATGAAAGTTCCTGGAAGGCTACATCCAGTTGAAATTTTTTATACTCAAGAACCATTTTTTTTTTCATTTTTTACACTCGTCAAAACTGCGGTATGGTTACCATTGATACATGTGACTCTTTATTGTAATAACACTTTCTTGTAATAATTTCTTGTGTCTTGTTTTTTTGCATACAAAAAACAATTGCTTCTCCAGGGCGTGGTATTTTGGCCATGGATGAATCCAATGCTACATGTGGAAAGCGGTTGGATTCAATTGAACTAGAGAACACCGAAACTAACCGTCAAGCATGACGTAAAATTATATATGAAGAAAGTGTTATGACTTAGTTAAAATATAATTTTTATGTGTATGATTTTATAATACTTGAAATATTATGACTTTACATGATTTTGTATATTTTTTTGGTTAATATGAAAAATATTTTGACTTAGTTAAAATATGATTTTTATGTGTATAATTTTTATAGTATTTGCAATATTACGACTGAAAATGAAATATAACTAAATGGTGTATATGAAATAGGGTGTAAATAGATATAATTGTTCATTCATAAATGGCGTATTTACACCCGATTTTTATTAAAATACGGTGTAATTAAGAACATATTTACACCTGATTTTTATTAAAATAGGGTGTAATTAAAATGTAATTATGCCCAATTACACCCGATTTTTATTAAAATGAGTGTAATTAAAACGTTATTACGCTCGATTACACCTGATTTTTATTAAAACAGGGTGTAATTAAAACGTAATTATGCCAAATTACACCCGATTTTTATTAAAATAGGGTGTAATTAAAAACATAATTAAGCCCAATTACACCCGATTTTTTTTAAAACAGGGTGTAATTAAAAACGTAATTACGCCCAATTACACCCGATTTTTATTAAAACAGGGTGTAATTAAAAATGTAATTACGCCCAATTACACCCGATATTTTTAAAATAAAACGGGTGTAAATTCATTAGACATTTCTCACCCTGTGGATATACACCCGATTTTTATTAAAAATAATGGGTGTAAATTTAATAAAAAACGGGTGTAAATTAACATTTTTGTACTAGTGAACTATGCACATTGTGATCTAATCAAATGTTGCGAGACAAATCAAATTTAAATATTGCATGAATGGATCTAACCAAGGTAATAGTTTGACCAAATATTGAAAATATGATTCCACATCATCATTGTGATGATGTTTAAAAGTGCATGTTGGTAAATTAAATATGTTCATTACTGTTGATTGACAGTCAACGATACTCAACAGATCATCATTTTTGTGTAATAGTGGTTGAGACACATATTTATTTAGATTAATTGGTGTTCGAGATGAGACAATGTAACATTGACAGTGATCCTAAACAAATAAGAATGGGTCCCTTGTTGTAGCAATTTGCAGTTAGATTGAACTAATTCTAATAGGGTAGGTAGTTTGAAAATCTTATGTATCTAGCCTTAAATACACCCTAAGAAACCTCCAAGATCATATGCATAAGTTTGCAGTAGTTCCATGAAGCTTTGCAAATGTTTGGAATGATAATAATTCATGAAAAGATGCATTTTTGCAATGTATAACCGATTACTTAAAAGGTGTAATAGGCTACCACCCTCAACGGTACATTATTTTTTAAACATAACCTTCATGTAACATAATTTAAGAAAATTACGACGGTTAGGAAAGTGCTCTTACGGCAATTTCAACAGTCATAATTTACAAAAATGATGTTTTTTTCAAAGATATGAAGCGAGATCAACTGGTAATTATTTACCACTTTCATGTAACCAATTACCACTGTGTTGAAAGTGAAAAACTAACTTTTTATGGCAATACTTGAATGGTTTTGATGCATGATGGTTTAGAAGCTTTAGAGATGATAATGTATGAAATATTATGAGCATTAAAGTGATATAACATGAAATGTAATAAACCTTTTAAACTTGATCATTTAGTTTGACTCTTAACTTGATTAACTTCAATATAATTCAACATTTGTCCATCAATTTTTCTTCTTTGATCACCATTGTCTTCAATCTTCACTAATCTTAATCATGATCAAACATCTTGATTTAAACTTTAAAATTGATAAGCATTCATCATATGACTTTTTAAGCTCTTTCTTCTTTGATAGCCTTCATCAATTTTTATTTTCATCAAAACCCCATTTGATAGAGGATGGATATATTCTTCACAAAAATCACTATAAATTATAAAAGTAATGTTAAATCACCAAAGACAAATGTAGTCAAAAACGAGTGTTGGGTTGTAAAATCGTAAGATCATACGTGTTGGGGTGGTAATTTAGTGCTAGGATCTGGGAAAGATCGTTTTTGGTCACTCCATAGTCAAGATTGAGATTTTTTTAGTAAGATCGTAAAAAAAGTAGTGTTGGGCCTTTTTTTTTTGTTTGGGCTGTCAAACCGGGTCGGGTTTTTTTAAGTGAAAACCCAATTTTTATTTAAATGAAATTCCTAACCCTAAAACATAACACAACAAAAAACGGCGCTCCTCGTTATCTTTCACGACCTTTTGCTCTTCATCCTCTCCCTCTTCAACTGATTTCACGCTCCTCTCCTTTCTTTCACGATTTTTTTCTCTTCGTCCTCTGTCTTCTTACCTTTTGCTATTCAGTTTTTGCCGAAAACTTCAAACTTCTTCAGTTTATCTTCTCCCTATTTAATGGCTTCCAACATAGGGTCAAAAAATGTTTCATCAACTTCTTCTGACCCAGCTTGGAAATATTGTGTTTTAATTGACCTAGCTTCAAGAAAAGTGAAGTGTAAGTTCTGTGAGGGTGAGTTTACAAGAGGTGTGTATCATTTGAAGCATCATTTGGCCGGAACCAGAAACAATGTTAGCCCTTGTTTAGCTGTTTCAGATGACATCAAAATAATAATGTGGGACAATGTTAAGCTCGGTTTAGCTGTTAAGATGATTTAGATGTTCCTTCTATTGTTGAATATGATGCTATTGAAGTGGAAGAGATTAAGAATGAGGATGAGTAGGGGGTTTATATAACTATCATGATATAGGAATGCATAATATCTTAGATGATTAGACTTATTTGTTATATTTATATTTTTTGAGCTACTTATGTTGAACTTGATCTTTTAAGCTTATTAAATCATGGAATGATGATTATGAATTATTAATTAAATTAGTTGAAAATTGTGATTTATTAGTTATTTTGTTCATGTATTATAATTTTCATATTTTTGTTCATGTGAATTTACCATTTTGTCCTTTAGTAAAATCTTAAGTGTCGTACTACGATCTTTGCTTTACGATTTTTCACAGGTCGTCCGATCCTACTTAAGATCTCGTGTTTGACTACCTTGCGAAAGACTATATAGTATCAATGTTCTATAAATCAAATTTTAAATAAAACTCGTTGCATCCTAGTTGGAGTTTTCTATCCCTAATTATATCAATTTCAAAACAACTATATCACAATAAATTTATGCATAATTTTTAAAATACAACAGTCACCTTCATAATAACACAAAATATATGAAACTCTCAACTATCAAATTTTTATACATTAGGTTTCAAATGCTACTGATTTGATCTTGATCAGAGTTTTATATCCCTAGTTATACCAATTTTAAACAAGCTATGTCACAATAATTTTCTACATAACATCTAAAATTGAATAGTCAACTTTACAGTAATATGAGATATTATAAAAGTATGATAAAGTTATGAAAAATTTCAATTTAATTGTTCTTACATATGTCAACCAATTCATTTTAGCAATACACTACATTTCTACTTTAACCATGAGAATATAAACAACATGATTATAAAATGAGCACTCTTTTACTCTCTTATGCTTAATTGATTGACATCATATAAGTTACACATATCCTTAAATTTTAAATTGTTATATATTTAAGAATAATATATAACTTAAGTCATCAAACCATAATTATTTAAAAAAAATTACAATACTATGTTTAATTAACAAATTGCCTAGTTGTCATCTAAAAACATATCTATCTTAATTTTCATTATACTTACAACAAAGGATAATATCATATCCATTTCTACACTTTTTAACACCTAATTTTATTTTATTTCTTATCTCAAATTAATTAACTAGAAGTATTGCATAAGCTATAGTATAGTGTACATAATAGTACCGTATATGTCATGTTAGCTTCTTTTCCTTTTTTGCATAATATATTTTTTGAAACTGATTAGTATATATTGTTATCGTGCTAGTTGTTTCTAATTTGATTGTGTGACAATGCCATGACCCGGTTCAAACGATAGTGGTTCGCATATGAGGTTTTTAGTGAAATGCCACTATTTTGAAAAAAAAATACCAATATGCTACACTTTCAAAAAAAATTATAATACCACACTTTCAGAACAAGCTCGGTCATCCAGTGGACAAGATAATACAATTAATTATTTTTATTTGTAGGATTGATCATCCATTGGTCGAGTGGCTTATTAAGTCGATTCCTTTTCACTCTTTAAGTCAGGTTTCCTGTTAACTGACTTAATAAGTCTTGTTGCTATTTAAAATTTTTTTGTTGAAATTATACACTTGTTAAGTTAAGTCTCATGTTAACCAACTTAATAAGTCTTGTTGCTATTTTAAATTTGAAAAATTATTTGAAATTATACACTTGTTAAGTCAGGTATCCTGTTAACCGAATCAATAAGTCGCTCGACCAATGGATGGCCGAGCTTGTATTAAAAGTGTGGCAAATTGGTTTTTTTTTCTTTTCTAAATAGTGGAATTTGAGTAAAAAATCCTTCACATGGTTTAATTTATTTACGTTTGTTGCTGTTAGATTGGTATCAAGTTGCCAGCAGCATTGCGTTGCAGTTTCTTTTATCTTTTCGTTTCATTTCGTCATATTCCATTTACATTATCTCCCATTACTTTACGCTATCGTCACTTTAATTTTTGTCGCGTACGTGTTGTTTTCTTGTCGTTTCGATTGCGATGAGCGCAATTTTGCGTTAGCAACATGCTGGATTCTCATGTATTTAAGTGCGACATTTTATGATTCATTATTGATGCGTTGTGTTATGCCTTTATGTTGCCTTTCACATGATATGTTGCATTACGTTAACTCTCGTTGTGCTTACTTTATTTTTGTTGCATTAAGTTATACACCATTGCATTACAATTCGTGGTGTCACCTTTCGCATGATAAGTTGCATTATGTTTTGTTTAAGTTTCGAGTTGATCGTGATGAGCGCATTTTGGGTTAGTGGCCGACCGTGATTTTTTTAGTGTGCGACATTTCATTCCATTGTTGTCATGTTAACTCAGGAGCGTGTGTATTATCGATAGTTTGGCATGACGTCAATATGCATTTGCTTTTGCTACTATGTTTCGTAACGTAATTTTACCATTCGTTATGATGCGATACTTCATGTTATGTATTATTTGTTTTTTCGCTTCGATTGTATTGAATGCGTGTTAGTTGTCATTATCGTATGCACGTTAATTCTCTTATCTTTTGTGGCTTTTGCGTGCGACATTACGTTATGTTATAATTCGTGCTCTCAAGTTAATTTATTTTGTGCAATGCTTAATTTTTTGATATTTTTGTGTTGTATTTTATCAAACCATTTCACAATAAAATTAACACATTTTCAAATCAATTTCAAACCAAAATCAATCAAACACTTGATCAACATCAAGTTGTTTTTCAAATTCAATCAAATCATTTTCGATTTAAAATCAAATCAAACGCTTGATCAACATCAAGTTTATTTTCATGATCAAAATTCTTCATTTCTTTTTCTTAACAAAGTCGGATGAAAAAGGAAGAGTTAGGCGTATGTCCTTTTTTTCAGGTATTTGGGTGCCTGTTGTATAGCTTGTTGCTTGGATACTCGTCTCTGCTCAAAAAAAGTAATAAGCGCAATTGAATGCCACGAGGTATGCCAATAATAAAGTAATAAGCGCAATAATAAATAAATTAAAGTTAAATAAAAATTATATACCTCTCTATATCATAATCGGTATGCCACATGGTCAATATATTTTGTAAGCACCGATTGGTCACTAGGTCCTCCAAAGAACTCTTCGTTAGTGTGCATAGATTGCTTCATCAAAGAAGGAGTTGTAACCAATGTAACAACAGTAGTAGTAGACTCGACGTCATCTGTCTCGGTCTCAACAGTAATATATACCATATCTATTGATAAGTGCCAATTTGTAGTGTTTTTGTATATATAGTTTTATGGCACTTATCGTGTTTTTCTTGTATTACCATTGAATAATTCCGAACTTAGTGTATAAATAGGTTTAATTTGTTTATACTCGTGTTTTAATTCATTTATCTACCAACTAATAGTTTTCCATTCATTTTGTAGGTATTCATGCATGGTTGGAGCATTGAGTAATAAAAACCAAATGTTAAGCTTTAAGATTGCAATGTTTAGCAGTTTATGAAAGAATAAGGCTCAAATAAGGATGATAAAAATCATCAATTTGGTTGCCATTTAATCATTGTTAGATAGAGCATTGAATAAGCTTTCTAACACTTCGAACTGAGCGTAAATAAAATCTGATTTTTTTTCAAGTTGCAACAGAGTTCGCTTAGTAAGCTTTTGCTACTTCTAAGCGAGATCTGCTTGGCAGAATTGTATATGTAAGGCAAAAACACATTTTTTTTAGGTATGGGTTGGATATTTTTGATTCATAACACCATCACCTTCATTCTTTGATGAGAGAAGCTAAAAAAACAAAAATGGATCATGCATCTTGATGATTATTAGGTGGATTTGCTTCAATCGGTGTTGATAACCCGAGAGATTCCGATTTGTCTTTTCGCTTCTCTATGTATTTTCCATCTGTTGGGTTTGTTTGTATACTTACTCTAAAAATATGTATATTTATCGTTCATGGCGTTGTAAAAAGCTTGCTTTACAAATCAAACTTGTTGTTTTCCTTGATATTTTTGCATTTATGTTTGCATTTGTGTTGTTATAGATATACACCTCACAAATCTTGATTGAGGATAAATATCTATTAGTTTCTAGATTCTAGAGATATATTTAGAGCTAATATTCACTATGGATACCGAAGCTTAATGCTTCAGTGTTTGAGTTTCACGCAAGAGATCGCCGACGCGAGAATACGGATGTTCTCGCAACTTTGCGTTAAAGATAACTTGAGTTGTGATATGTCTCGTTGGTGCTTCAGAGATGAACACTGATGTGAGAGATACGTGATGAGTTTGACGAGTATTGTAGGTTGAGTGCAACTGATCGATGGTTTAAGTTTGTGACGAGTAGTGTAAATTCATGCCTGATGAGTTTCTCCTCTCCAAAGAATGCATTTATTTTCTTGTTCATACGTTTTTGCCTTAACCCATTCAAACCTAAACTCATTAATGCGAGAAATTGTCGAACGGAAATTCAATAACACTAATCTCCATAGACACGATAAATTCCCGAAATAATATTTCCAAATCTTTTTTTGCTTGCACTCTACTATTTCAACATCTATCTCGACCTCATCAGTAATATGGGTCGCATCTATGTCGACCACCTTATCAATAATAAGGACAACATCTGCCATGACGTAAGGAATGTTCTTAAATAACAGGCGTCGAGCTTATGACGTAAAACAAGCATGTTTATTCTTTTTAGTTTTTTTTTTAGTTTAGGTATTGTGATGCAATTTCATCTTCACTTTTAAATCTTCACTTTTAAATTCGTTTAGAAAATTTCATCTGGTATTTTAGTTTGTTAATATTAATAGTTTGTGTGTTTGCCTTTGAGCTTGTTTTGAGTAGCTTGAGGAATTTGAGGTTATTTTCCAAGTTTGATCGTTTCGACTTGCAAGTGTATGGTAATGATTTTGTTAAAGTTTTATACATGTCTAAGGTATGTGTTTATCGCTTTCTAAACTATATCATATTCATGATACTTAGGCATTTTCGCTTGTGAATCACTTTAGTTTCCACCTTTTTTTGTGAGGTAGTTTTCCATTGTTCATATATGTTGGAGAACACAATTCTTATTCTAATTAGATTTTATTATGCTTAATCTTTTGTTTGTGTTGACTATATGAAATCAGGAAAAGGATCAAGCCATTTTTGCTTCATTTTGAGCACAACTACCTAGCCAAATAGCCATTTTTACCTTGTGAGCGTGATCATTCGTACCCCCTTTTGAGCCTTTTGTCATTGTCCATATTCTTTGAATTTGATGCTTGTCTATGAGTATTAATTTCACTTTTTGTATGGATTTTGATTGTTCTTTTTCTTGAACCCTCAACTTTTTGTTGTTGTATGAATTTTTACCTTTCCTTAGAAAGTAGGGAGTATTCACATAATGATACAGTTGAATTAAAGTTGGGGAGAAAAATGATTGTGCCCTTGTGGTTGATTGCTATGAGGTTGAAAGAGAAAAGAAAAAGAAAGAAAAAAAGGAAAAAAGCTTTAAAAAAGAAAAAGAAAAAAGTGTTTGAATATTGTGCAAATAAGTATGGTGCTTTGGTGTGAAATTTGGGTTGATAAAGAAGTTTAATTAGAATTTTGTGTTTGAATCTTTGGTGAATTGATTACTCCCTCAGATTTAGACAAGTTTTTGTTTCAATTAGCCTTAGGAATTATCCCTTGTTTGTTCACCCGACCATGCTACAACCTTGAAAAGTCCTTGTGATTCTTGCTTTTGTATATTCAATACGATTTTTGGATGACTACATAATTTAGTCTTTTGTTTGCAAGATTGTTGGATGAGTGAAAATACCCCACTTTTGTTTTTTCATCTACTGATGATTGTGTGCTAGGTGTGATTCACTTTTGAACTAGTGTTGTTTTAGGATGTTTGACATGATTCTTTGTATTTAGCATTTGTTTTTGTGATTATGTTGTCGTCACAGTTTAGTGGTGAGTATGTTTCTTTATGTGTACCATTTTACATTTGAGCCATACATTTGTTTTCGTTTTTCAAAACTTGTTGATTCGCGATTTTTGAATTTTTGCGTTTGTTTCCTTGAGTTAGATGATTCTTGTTTAGGGACAAACAAGTTTAAGTTGGGAAGAGTTTGATAAGTGCCAATTTGTAGTGTTTTTGTATATATATAGTTTTATGGAACTTGTCGTTTTTTTTGTTGTATAACCGTTGAATAATTCCCAACTTAGTGTATACATAGGTCTAGTTTGTTTATACTCGTGTTTTTATTCATTTATGTACCAAATAATAGTTTTCCATTCATTTTTTAGGTATTCATGCATGGTTAGTGTAACATCCCGATTTTTATTAATATTTTTATTAATTATATTAGTAATTATATTATTTGGTGTTTTTAATAATTACTTATTTATTTAGTTATTATGTGATATAATAATTATTTAAGTATTTAATTATGTGAGTGTTTGTATTTGACTCAATTGAGTTATTAGAGAGATATAACTAAATGGGCCTAAGTGATAGAAACATAATGGATGGATTGGTGGGTTAAGCCCAATTGACATAAGTGAGATAGTAAGAGAAGGTTAGGGTTTTAGAGGTTACTATTTTCATTTGGGGAAAAAAATAGGAAGAAGAGAAAAGAGGCAAAAGGGAAGAGAAAAGCTAGAAGAAACCTCATTTTCGCAGCAAGTTTCAGCATTGAGTCACCTTAGCAAAACGAATGTATATCTCAATCCAACCATTGGATCGTCGCGTGGTTTTGACACAACATTCCTAACTCATAGAGGTAAGTTCTGACCGGAGCGATTTTAATTTTGAGGATTTTAAGTTCGTCTGATAAGCTGATTTCCGAACTGGTTTTTAGGTGTGTCTCCAAATTATGTTTGAAGGATTTATTTTGGAGAAAAGCTTAGAGCTATGGTGAAAGATTTCATATTTTCCAAGGTAAGGGTGGGGTTCTTTCATGCTAAAGGGTTGTATGATAGTATGTTATAGTGGGTTTAATTCTATACTTTGATATCCATGTTCTTCTATGTTGCAATTTTGGGTATTTGATGATTTGTTGGAATGTGATGATATAAATGTGATAAGTTGTGTGCAATTGATAATCTATGTGTATTAGATTGTTATGTTTGTTGTGAGTAAACCATTGATAGTGAAATAATGGGTTTTGTTATAGAATTGGAAAATAATGGAATAGAAATATAATAGTTGAATTGAAATTAATATAGTTTAATTATTAATTGGATAGTTAAATTATTAGTTGAATTGATTCCAATAAGTCTATGTGATTGGAATATACTTGGACTTGGACCAATTATTCGGTTTATCGGTAAATTACGGTATTTTGAGAAATTGTTTGTAATTGTGTTTTGGCTTGAATATGTATGTTGAGAAATATATATTGTCATGCCAATGATGTTGTTTTGATATTGATTCTTTATGGTTAGTTGGTTAGCATTAATTCTAATGACTAATTGCTTGATGTTGAAAATGTGTGTTCATGTATAATTGACAAAAATGAGAATTAACATGAGATAGTA
This sequence comes from Vicia villosa, assembly GCF_029867415.1. NCBI lineage: Eukaryota > Viridiplantae > Streptophyta > Magnoliopsida > Fabales > Fabaceae > Vicia > Vicia villosa. The sequence goes on from NC_081183.1 coordinate 152,182,546, forward strand.
TGATTACTAGTGTTAATTGGATTGTGTGAATCGTAATTGATTAATTGGCCTCTCATATGTGAATGATGTGTGTGTGTTGTGAATGTTGTGTACAATTGGTGGATAATTCATAGAGTTGAATTATTGTGATATGTGGAAAGTTAAGATGGTAGAGATGATCTTAATTGCATATATTTGTGAGATTGTACATACATTCATATCATAGTGTGCCTTGAAACATAGGTGGAATTGCTTTGAAACACAAGCGTGGCTTGGATTCTAGAGTGAATCGGAAAGCGGTAAACTATATGTTTACATTTGGTGGCTTTGGTCTTGTCCGGATCTGAAGCGTGGCTAGATTCTATATGAATCGGAAGCGGTGGAACTTTGGGTCCATATTGGGTACCACATGCATAGAGTCGCATGTCTTGCATTGAGTTACATTGGAGTTATGTGATGTTTGAATATATGTAATTATGTGATTAGGTGATTGTTATGTGTGCATGAGATGTGATAATTAAATTTGGTGATGTTTGATACATGATTTTGGTGATATATGTAAATGAAACGTATATGATGCGAATGCAAATATATATATATATATATATATATATATATATATATATATATATATATATATATATATGTATTAATGATATATGTATATATGTGGAATATATGAACCATGTTTTGCCATTGTTGATAGTTGTATTAATTTACGTTGTGATTATGAAGTATATGTTATTATGTGCTTGAATGACATACTTGTAAACTTGAATACATTGTTATAGTTGATAGTTAACATTATTGTTGTGATGCAAATTGCTTATATTGAGAAGTGGTGAATTGTGTATGATTTTATCTTTGCTATATGTATTATCATACTTTCCTTTATAATGTTTGATATCTCACCCCTTCTGCTGATGTTTCCCCTACCATGGGAAATGGGCAGGTACTCAAGTATAACTGTGGAAGATTGTAGATTCATCGTGTCTGGTTGGTGTGTCGCTTTGATACGTAGCACTCAGGGGTTGTCTATATTGTTGTTTCTATGTTGTTCATGTTTTAGTTGTTGAGTTCCAAATTGGATAATGAGAAGTACTATGATGTTTGAAGTTGTTTCCGATTAAATAAGATGATTTGTTTATAAATTCGAATGTTATGATTCTGCTGCATATTACTATGAAGTTGGTTTGTCTAAGAGCTGTTATGAGTTGTTTTGTGCTTCTCTGAGATTAAAGTGCTATGTATCTGTTTATGATTTGTTTATAGGAAGTAAATGTGATATCCCAAATGCATTGTTGATAGTTTTTAAAATACTCTGATTTCTCACATGATATTTTTGGGTAGAATTTGGGGTGTTACATTAGTGGTATCAGAGCAGGTCGGTCCGTCCGGCCAAGTTGTCGAGTCAGTTGAGTTGTGTGACAGTTGAATGATGTCAGTGTTTTATTCCTTAGTACGCGACATGTGTGTGAAACACTGTTGGTACTTGTTCGTTTTGTTGCAGGGTTATTTTAAGCGAAGTAGGGGAGAAGCTGTGCTTCTCGGATATGTTTCAGTTGTAAGTTATTGGTGTAATATATTGCTTAAGGGGACAGAACAATCAATGTAGAAGTTTGTTGGTTCCGAATTCTAAGGTAACATGGATTTAAGATTTTGTTTGTTTAACAAGTCGGATCATCTTGGAATAAGGATAATTGTTATAAGATGGAATTTAGGAAGTTGCCATATTCAGCATTATTAGTGGACTGTGAAGTTATCAATTTAAGTAATCGTTGCGTAGGATGTTGACTTAAGAATAATGATTAAGCGACGGATTACGGTAGACCTTGTCAAGGGATCCTTGGCAAGAGATTGGAAAAGTTGTCGAAGTTGTTGGAACGTTCAAGTCGGAGTTAGAAATGTGAAGGGACGAGTATGATTCCAAGAATAAAAAGTGTTGATAGTGGTGTAAAGGAATTATGTTCTAATGTTATCACAAGGTGTGTGTTAGCATGTTCAGATGATTTTAGGAGTTAATGAAGTATGGTATTTTTGGTGACGTAAAGGATTCTATTGCAGTTAAGTAACGATGGTTTACGCTACCATTATGGTTGTCGACTATCTATTGACAAATTGAGGAACTGATCACCCTTAATCTCTTGTTGATAGTAGACGGAATCGTATTGGAATTAGATAGACTTGTCTTACCAGCTTGATAATATTGGAAGTGAATAAGTCTGTGCAAGATGGTGCGATGTTGTTTAGGTTGTTTGCAACTTTGGATGTTCATGAGGAAATAACGATTGGGGGATTATCGATAGTTGGCGCATTTGCATAAGTGTTTCCTAAAGATGTAAGTGATTTACCGTCAGAAAGAAAAGTTGAGTTTTCGATCGATTTAGTTCCTGGAACTAGTCTTGTATCGAGGACTCCATATAGGATGTCTGCTTATGATGTTGAAAGAGTTGAAGAGTCAACTTGAAGATTTGTTTGAGGAGAGGTTGATTCGTTCGAGTGTGTCGTCTAGAGGTGCATATGTTTTTGTTGGTTAAGAAGAAGGAAGGTTTTGCAAGGCTTTATGTTGAAACAAAAAGGACAAGTTGTAGCTTATGCTCCAAAGCAACTTAAGATTCATGAGAGAAATTATCTGACGCAAGATTTTGAGTTGGCCGCCGTTGTTTTTGTTTGAAAACTTTGAAGGCAATACTTATTTGGATCGAGATTCGATGTGTATAGTGACTACAAGAGTTTGAAGTATTTGCTTGATCAGAAAGAGTTGAATATGAGACAGAGAAGGTGGTTGTAATTATTGAAGGACTATGATTTTGGTTTGAATTACCATCCGGGAAAAGCGAACGTTGTAGCCAATGCATTGAGTAGGAAATAATTGCATATGTCTATGTTGATGATTCAAGAATTGGAATTGTTGGAATAATTTCGAGATTTGAGTTTGGTATGTTGAAGCTTACTTGTGGTATTCTCGATGAGATTAGAGAAGGTCAGAAATCGGATTTGAAATTGGTTGACAAAATGAAATTGATTGATTGAGGATAAGGTGATAATTTTCGGATTGACGAGAACGGTGTCATGAGATGTCGTGATTGAATTTGTATTCCAGATGTTTCGGATTTGAAAAAGAGAATTTTTGGGATGAAGGGCATCAAAGTGGTTGAGTAATTATCCTGGTACTACTAAAATGTATCAAGACTTGAGAAAGTTATTTTGTGGCGAGGTATGAAGAAGGATATTGCGGAATTTGTGTATTCGTGTTTGACTTTTCAGAAGTCAAAGATTGAACATCAGAAACCGTCTGGTTTGATGCAACCGTTGTCCATTCCTGAGTGGAAGTGGGATAGCATTTCTATGGATTTGTTTTGGGTTTTTCTAGGAAATCGATTAATTGTGAGGCAATTTGGGTCATTGTAGATGGATTGAAGAATTTTGCTCACTCTATTCCGATAAGCAGGGATTATCCGATGGAGAGACTTGCAAAGTTGTATTTTGAAAAGATTGTGAGTTGGCATGGTATTCCATTGAGTGTTGTTTCTGATAGAGATCCGAAGTTTACTTCTAGATTTTGGAAAGTTTTGTAGAGTACTTTGATTATTAAGTTGTGTTTGAGTTTTGTTTATCATCCGCAAGCTGATGGTCAAACGGAGAAGACGATTCAGTAACTTGAGGATCTTTTGAGAACTTGTATTTTGAAGCTTTGTATGGTCGAAGGTGTGGAACGCCTTTGTGTTCGTGTGATTCTGGGGAGAGTAAGTGTAGTTTTGGAGATGAGATGGTTGTGTCGATGGTATTTTCGAGGACGAAAATATTCTAAGTGGGGGAGAGTTGTAACATCCCGATTTTTATTAATATTTTTATTAATTATATTAGTAATTATATTATTTGGTGTTTTTAATAATTACTTATTTATTTAGTTATTATGTGATATAATAATTATTTAAGTATTTAATTATGTGAGTGTTTGTATTTGACTCAATTGAGTTATTAGAGAGATATAACTAAATGGGCCTAAGTGATAGAAACATAATGGATGGATTGGTGGGTTAAGCCCAATTGACATAAGTGAGATAGTAAGAGAAGGTTAGGGTTTCAGAGGTTACAATTTTCATTTGAGGAAAAAAATAGGAAGAAGAGAAAAGAGGCAAAAGGGAAGAGAACAATGGTGGAAGAGAAAAGCTAGAAGAAACCTCATTTTCGCAGCAAGTTTCAGCATTGAGTCACCTTAGCAAAACGGATGTATCTCTCAATCCAACCATTGGATCGTCGCGTGGTTTTGACACAACATTCCTAACTCATAGAGGTAAGTTCTGACCGGAGCGATTTTAATTTTGAGGATTTTAAGTTCGTCTGATAAGCTGATTTCCGAACTGGTTTTTAGGTGTGTCTCCAAATTATGTTTGAAGGATTTATTTTGGAGAAAAGCTTAGAGCTATGGTGAAAGATTTCATATTTTCCAAGGTAAGGGTGGGGTTCTTTCATGCTAAAGGGTTGTATGATAGTATGTTATAGTGGGTTTAATTCTATACTTTGATATCCATGTTCTTCTATGTTGCAATTTTGGGTATTTGATGATTTGTTGGAATGTGATGATATAAATGTGATAAGTTGTGTGCAATTGATAATCTATGTGTATTAGATTGTTATGTTTGTTGTGAGTAAACCATTGATAGTGAAATAATGAGTTTTGTTATAGAATTGGAAAATAATGGAATAGAAATATAATAGTTGAATTGAAATTAATATAGTTTAATTATTAATTGGATAGTTAAATTATTAGTTGAATTGATTCCAATAAGTCTATGTGATTGGAATATACTTGGACTTGGACCAATTATTCGGTTTATCGGTAAATTACGGTATTTTGAGAAATTGTTTGTAATTGTGTTTTGGCTTGAATATGTATGTTGAGAAATATATATTGTCATGCCAATGATGTTGTTTTGATATTGATTCTTTATGGTTAGTTGGTTAGCATTAATTCTAATGACTAATTGCTTGATGTTGAAAATGTGTGTTCATGTATAATTGACAAAAATGAGAATTAACATGAGATAGTATGATTACTAGTGTTAATTGGATTGTGTGAATCGTAATTGATTAATTGGCCTCTCATATGTGAATGATGTGTGTGTGTTGTGAATGTTGTGTACAATTGGTGGATAATTCATAGAGTTGAATTATTGTGATATGTGGAAAGTTAAGATGGTAGAGATGATCTTAATTGCATATATTTGTGAGATTGTACATACATTCATATCATAGTGTGCCTTGAAACATAGGTGGAATTGCTTTGAAACACAAGCGTGGCTTGGATTCTAGAGTGAATCGGAAAGCGGTAAACTATATGTTTACATTTGGTGGCTTTGGTCTTGTCCGGATCTGAAGCGTGGCTAGATTCTATATGAATCGGAAGCGGTGGAACTTTGGGTCCATATTGGGTACCACATGCATAGAGTCGCATGTCTTGCATTGAGTTACATTGGAGTTATGTGATGTTTGAATATATGTAATTATGTGATTAGGTGATTGTTATGTGTGCATGAGATGTGATAATTAAATTTGGTGATGTTTGATACATGATTTTGGTGATATATGTAAATGAAACGTATATGATGCGAATGCAAATATATATATATATATATATATATATATATATATATATATATGTATTAATGATATATGTATATATGTGGAATATATGAACCATGTTTTGCCATTGTTGATAGTTGTATTAATTTACGTTGTGATTATGAAGTATATGTTATTATGTGCTTGAATGACATACTTGTAAACTTGAATACATTGTTATAGTTGATAGTTAACATTATTGTTGTGATGCAAATTGCTTATATTGAGAAGTGGTGAATTGTGTATGATTTTATCTTTGCTATATGTATTATCATACTTTCCTTTATAATGTTTGATATCTCACCCCTTCTGCTGATGTTTCCCCTACCATGGGAAATGGGCAGGTACTCAAGTATAACTGTGGAAGATTGTAGATTCATCGTGTCTGGTTGGTGTGTCGCTTTGATACGTAGCACTCAGGGGTTGTCTATATTGTTGTTTCTATGTTGTTCATGTTTTAGTTGTTGAGTTCCAAATTGGATAATGAGAAGTACTATGATGTTTGAAGTTGTTTCCGATTAAATAAGATGATTTGTTTATAAATTCGAATGTTATGATTCTGCTGCATATTACTATGAAGTTGGTTTGTCTAAGAGCTGTTATGAGTTGTTTTGTGCTTCTCTGAGATTAAAGTGCTATGTATCTGTTTATGATTTGTTTATAGGAAGTAAATGTGATATCCCAAATGCATTGTTGATAGTTTTTAAAATACTCTGATTTCTCACATGATATTTTTGGGTAGAATTTGGGGTGTTACAGTTAGACCATTGAGTAATAAAGGCCAAAGGCTAAGCTTTAAGATCGCAATGTTTACCAATTTATCAAAGAATAAGACTCAAATAAGGATGATAAAAAGCATCAATTTGGTTTCCATTTAGTCATTTTTAGATAGAGCATCGAATAAGCTTTCCAACGCTTCGAACCGGGCACAAATCGGAGTTACGGTTCTCAAGTTATGGCGAAAACAAAATCTGATATTTTTTCAAGTTGCAGCAGAGTTCGCTTAGCGAGCTTCTCCTACCTCTAAGCGAGATCTGTTGGGCAGAATTGTATATTTAGGATAAAAACATATTTTATTTAGGTATGTGTTGGGTATTTTTGAGTCCCAACACCATCGCCTTCATTCTTCAATGAGAGAAGCTCAAAAACAACAATGGACCATGCATCTTGATGATTATGAGGTGGATTTGCTTCAATTGGTGTTGACAACCTGAGAGATTCTCGTTTATCTTTTCTCTTCTCTATGTATTTTCTATTTGTTGGGTTTGTTTGTATACTTACTCTAAACATATGTATATTTATCGCTCATGGCGTTGTATAAAGCTTGCTTTACAAATCAAACTTGTTGTCTTCCTTGATCTTTTTGCATTTATGTTTGGATTTGTATTGGTATAGACATATACGTCACAAATCTTGATAGAGGATGAATATCTATTAGTTTCTAGATTCTAGAGATAGATTTAGAGCTAATATTCATAATGGATATAGAAGCTTAATACTTTTGTGTTTGAGTTTCTCGCGAGAGATCGCCGACGCGAGAATACAGATGTTCTCGCAACTTTGCGTTAGAGATAACCTGAGTTGTGATATGTCTCATTGGTGGTTCAGAGATGAACGATGATGTGAGAAATATGTGGTGAGTTTCCAAATATCTCTCCATAGACACGATAAATTCCCGAAATAATATTTCCAAATCTTTTTTTGCTTGCACTCTACCGCTTCAACATCTATCTCGGCCTCATCAGTAATATGGGTCGCATCTGTGTCGACCACCTTATCAACAATGACAACATCTGCCATGGCCACCTCATCAGCAATAAGAATCCACATCTGTCTCGGCCACCTCCGGTGGGTCAATAACCACCTGACCTTGCACCTTCTTAGCATGAGCAACCTCAACAACATGCTCATCTACATCATCTTTGGGTTGCCCGTCTAATCTAATCGCTCGACATCGGGTGCTACAGGGTGAGAACCAGTTGGAGCTGCGAAGACCCTGCCTCAATAGCCCTAGCACGGGATGCCTCTCTATTTGTGATCATGCATGTAATAGTGTCGTCATTTCCCCTAGTCTTCACTGCAAAATAGAAAAATTCAAAAAATTAATGAACTATCAGCAATTTCAAAATTTCTAGTATTCATATTTTCAAAATTTTCGGTACTATGTTAAAAAAATTTGAACTACCGACATTTTCAAAAATTTTGGTACAATTTTAAAAAATTTAAACTACCAACATTTTCAAAAGTTCCGATATTATTTTAAAAATTTTAAACTATCGATATTTTCAAAATTTTCGATATCAATGTATGAGTAAATACCAAAAACTTTGAAATCTCAAGTAAAAACTCATAAATTTATACTGCCATTTTCAAAATTCATGGTACAAATACAAAGGGTTTTACCAAAAATTTGAAAATTTTCAATAAATTCTCATGAAACTTGAAAAAAACATATTATTATTTTTTTTAAAATTTTCGATATTAATTGTGAAATTTTCGATATTGTTCAATAACTTTTGATAAATGTGAAAATTAGGGTGGATTTGAAAAAATAGTTTAAAATTTGTGAAAGATAATATAAACAATTTATTCAAAGTGTAGGGATGCTAGATATAAATTGGGGTATGGTAGGTTAAATTCTAAAAGAAATAAAATTGTAGCGGACATCAAGCCCATAGACTCAAAACAAGCCTGCAGCTAAGGTCCAAGCATTTTTTTTCTTAAAAGGTAAAATTGATTGATCCAAAATGGTATGTAGTGTAGTAGTATCATTTCTCCAAAAACGTTATTCTTACATGAGGTGTAATTACATTCTATATATAGACTAGAGTACCAACTACAAACAAAGTACTCATTAGTACTTCCTATCTGCGTTTTTTTATTATAAATTGCTTTGAAAAAAAAATTATATTTTAATATAAGTTATTTTATAATTTTAATGAATAATTAATGATATTTTTCCTACTATATCCTTAAATATTTATTATTCTCTCTCCATTCAATTATATAAATTTATCTTTCATATATATATATATATATATATATATATATATATATATATATATATATATATATATATATATATATATATATATATATATATATATATATATATATATATATATATATATATATATATATATATATATATATATATATATATATATATATATATATATATATATATATTTTGAGATTTGATCTTTCACATATATTAATATAAGACAATTTTATAAAAACTTTCATAATTTCTCATTTCATACAAGAGTTATTATTTTTTTTTAATATATATAAAAAATTCAAAACAATTTATAATAAAAAACGGAGGTAGTAGTAACTAGTACTAACAATATCTCTAATATAAACTAATGGTCTCTAACCATACATACATCTCTCATGAGCGGTCATAAAATTTTCAGCACAACATTTAGACAAAACTTAGATACAATTCTTTAGGTGCGGTTCTTACTATTTTCCAATGAAAATATAACAAGTGTATAATTTCCTATTACACATAAGCAAATTTCTCCTAATTTCACTCACAAAATGATATTTAAGTATATTTATCATTTTTTTATTGGAAAATAGTAAGAACCATATCTAAAGAATTATACCTAAGTTTTGTCCACAAAATTTATACAGAGTCACAAAAATGAAAAAAAAAACAGTAATTAAATAGTGTTAATGTTTAAATAACTAAACAATATGTATTATTAAACGGTCAAAATTTCAAAATGAAAGAACACACCCACCGTAAATTTAATTAAGCAATGTGATATGCATCAATTAAGAGACTAAATATTTTTGGATTTTGGTTAGACGATTGGTTGTTAAATGTTAGTATTTTAGTTATTAGTTGCGAAAATCTTAGACATCTGTAAAGTTTAATGAGGCTGATGTTGTTTAGGCCTTATAATTAATACTCCCTCCGTCCCAAATTATAAGAGAAATTTACTTTTTAGATTCATTGAATAATTAATGTATCTGATCTGCTTATAGACCAGATACATTAATTATTCAATGAATCAAAAAAGAGAATTTCTCTTATAATTTGGGACAGAGGGAGTATATATTTGGCACTGACCAAGGGAATAGTTATCTGATTCCCACTTAACAAAAATTTGTTATGATATAATTGGCTTTCATGACAATAGTATAAATGTGTGAAGGACTTGGCCATGGCCGAGAAATAAAAAATTGAAATAGAGAAGCAGGAGGTTTAGGTTGTCAAAAAGACTCCATCTCATTATGATATAAATTTTAATGATAATTCAGAAAATTTGATCAATCAAGTTGTAAAAAAGACTCCATCTCACTATGATATAACTCCAAATAAATAATTAAATAATCAGGTATCGAAATGTTATACACAATATCATGACTTAAGTTACATCTAACACTCGCAAGCGCATCAACCCATTCGTTCATTTCTTTAAAGGAGTGAGCCACACAAACTTTCCCATACTTATTCATAAGCTTTTTTTATCTAATTGATAATCACCATGCTCTCTCTAACTCTTGAGCTACCTTTGTTAATTGCCCGAACCACCATGGTAGAATCCACGTTAACTTCAACCTTCAGTAATCCAAGAGACAACATAAACTTGAGGCCTTCGTACAAACCCCACAATTCATCCATAAAAGCAATACAATGGCCAAAGTATTTCGAAAAACCACCTAACCACCTGCCTTTCTCATCTCTTATCACTCCCCCAAAACCAGCCAACAAATCATTTTTACGAGCCCCATTCGTATTCAACTTCACCCAATTACTACTCGGGGGAATCAAAGCAATAATTTTGGCTGTTTTAATCTTCTCCCTAACTACTTGATTCGTTCGCATAGCTTTTTCGCACTCCTTCATTTTTGAATATATGAATTCCCCTAGGTCAAAAGGATAGTCAACCTCTTCACCATGATCCTCTTTGTTCCTCCAAAACCAAATATAATAGCACCCCATAACTCATATCACACTCCAAGGAAACATAAGACTGCTAGTGTAGGAAATACTCATCATAATCCACTCATCCAACTCCTTATAGTTGGAATCAGACAGCCATGCACTCTCAAATCTAAATTCTCGAGGCACCTTATAATTTAAACACAACTTCAGAGTGATCAATAAAGGGTGATGATCAGAGAATTCTACTCTAGTAAGCACTTTAGCTTGAGCATATACGAATTCCAGTCTCCACTCTTTATTGCTCATAAATCTATCTAAATTCTCATAAATTTGTTGTCCCCCATGAAACAAAAGACATCTCCATATTTAACAGATTGCAATCATTAATTCTATCACGAAATTTTTTGCATTTCCTCGTCGAAGCTGGTGCACCACCTTTCTTATTTGCAATACTAGCTATATCGGTAAAGCCACCCGCTAGAAGCCAAGGTTCTTTCACATTTTCAGCAACACTTCTTACCTCCTCATAAAGAACTCTTCTATTACTTTTATTGGGGCTTGCATAAATGGCTATAAACAACCAATCTTTATCAATATGAACATTAATTCACATGTGAATAAACTGAAAAATTATATCTTTTAAAAGATAAAATTAAATGCAAATTACATTTAAATTGTTTTCTCTCTCATTTTTTCCATAAACAACATTGATTGTTTTTACATCTTTCTATGAAACGTATTTAAGAAAAATAATTTTTTTAATAAGTGTTAAAATATTAGTTTTTTTACTTAATAATCTACCATGAATGGAGTAACAAACAAAGTGGGACAATAAGTTATGGGAAATGTTCATAAATAAATGCTACGTGGTGTAATTGTAATACATTTACCCACAATATAAGTGTTTCGATACGTAATTAATTGGTGAGATTTTATCCTACCACTTTCACAGATTGATTTGGCATCCACGCATATTTTCATAACACATATTATCTTTGTCAAAATTTTGTCAAACCATTGAATAACTATTGAAGTATTTTCTAAGGATGGAGAATAGTTTAGTGGCAAATCGTATTATGACCAAGAAGTAACTGGCTTTGGGATAGGTTGGGGGTCAACAGTAAAACCACTGATTTAAGAGATGACAGTCCTCTGAGGTTGATCTTCTTTATCAGTCAAGGCTTGTAGAATCTCCATGACCTTGTTCACACTCCCTTTCAATTCATCAATGTCTACTTTAAGTCTTTCATTATGCTTCTCTTGATCCTTCATTCTTCTTTGGACGTTAGCCCTGATTCTGTACTTGTATCAAGGAATTAGCTTGACAGTAGACAAAAAACTTTGAAGAAAAAGACAAATGGAATGAATTTCTTTGACAACTTGAATGCACTCATGAAGATGAATGCAGATGCATGGATTTTTTTATTTTCGAAAATACAATTCCATGTATGGATGCATACAAATGGAATGCAACACAATGCCACATACGGCTCAGAAGATATAGTTTTGGAATCATATTGGTCTCAAATGATTTACGTATGATTTCTCATGGTAGGAAGGAGTTTAGGTGTTGCACAACCAGTAATTTTCATGGGTAGGCTCTAGAGTTCATCAGGTTCCTAGAGTCATTGAACATACTTTAAGAATATCGTGACCTTAACGGATTACTCATTGGACGACAACATCCTTAAATAAATCTCTTCTAAGTGAGGTTATCGCGTCAACCCCACTAGGTATACATCTCGTGGTCCAACACCACACAACCATCAACTCCAAGGTTTTTGACAGGGTTCTCAGAGTCACATACCACATTTAAAAACATCATTGCCATAGTAAATTACTTGCTTGTCAATGATATACCTCCAAAAGGATATATTCTGAGTGAGGTTTAGCATCAAATCCAAGAGGCATACATCTCACAAGCCAAAACTAAACCAGCATTCCTAATATCCATTATTTTGGGGTTCTAAAAGGTCCATCGAGTTATAGATCCCTTTTGATAATACTATTGCCAAGACAAATTACTTGCCAGTCAATAATACCTTTAAAAGGATCTACTCTAGGCAGGGTTTTTGCATCGATCCCACAGAGATTTATACCTCAGAGGTCATTACTACACAACTACCATCATAACGTAAGTTTTCTTTAGACTCGTGTATAGAGCCTTCTTCACTATGTGCCACCAACCAGGATATTCCAACCATACAGAATATGAAACGGTACAAAGGAAATAATAAAGACAATTAAAAGGAAAAATAAAGAAACCAAAATAAATAAGGCTAACATAAACCAACTAAACTAGGGTGGAATCACTTTAGGGAAACCTTCCCAACAAAGTCGCTAGCTGTCGCGGCGTAAAAATACTCGAGCAAATCGCCCGCTCGAAATAGAACATAGTCGCCACCGAACATTATTTATTCCAAAAAGAAAGGGAAAATATTGATAAAAAACACAAAAGAAAGGATAAGATGGTCATCGCAACCAAATTAGGGTTAATGAGTCAGTTATGCGAGGGGAAGATATTAGCACCTCTCACATCCATTTTACTCAACAAGACAAATTAATTAGTTTTATGATTGAGTGTTAGCGTGATGTTTTATTGTGATCTTCTAATTATTACGCGAGAAAAGGGAAGGAAAATATTTTTTGAATTGTTTATTATGGTGCCAGAAAAAACTTTGGGTCATGCTCTTATGTATCTCCAGGTGCGGTGGAGAACTCAAGTCTACGTAGTTTTAGGTAGAAAATGTTTGTGAGTTGGTTGATTTTAGTGAGAGATACTCAATCACATTCAAACGAAAACATGGAGCCCAAAACATTGATAATTGAACATCTGCATCACCTCAAGAATGAATGACTGAATCTGGATCGACACAGATTCTTGCTATCATCACATTCGAGTGAAAAACGTTTGATTTTCACATTTGGAGGCGTTGTTTGCATCGTCGCGGAATAGAAAAAGAGTCTTTCGTTTATGATAATGATTTTGACATCGCTACAGGGAGAAAAAAAAGATTTAATGCATTGAGTTTATCTTAGGTGGGAGCCAAGCATTCAAGCGGTAAGCTATTACAACCATCACCTAAACATTTAGAGATTAGGATGAGTATTACACCCAACTAACCCTTTTGTCGTCCAAAACATTTATGAAAAAGTGTGAGACGAATCAATATTCGTTTAATTATCGTGTTTTGAATGTTTTTTATTATGAATTTTTTTTGAAAAGAACTTGATGTTGAACAAAGTTTATTGAATTAAATTGAGAAATTGACTTGAGTACGAAGTGAAGTGGAAAAGCAACTTGATGTTGATCAAGCATTTGAGACTTGAAAGATTGATTTTAATTGCCGTTTATAAAAGCAATAAAAATAAAGGGGAGAGACACACACTACCAATACAAGAGTTGATCAAAGCTAAAAAGAATATAATCAATAAAGGAAATAATAAAAAGAAAAGGGGTACGCTATCGATACATAATGTGTGAGCAATTAAAGTAAAGAAAAGTAAATGTGAAAAATAAAATAAATAAAGCATAAAGAAATAATAAAAGGGATAAGTATGCACTATCAATACATGAGTAAGAATTAAATGACATAAAAATAGAGAAGAATGCATTATCAATACAAGAGTAAATAAAATAAATAAAACACAATAATAATAAAAATAAAAATATATTCAATTAACTAATTAAATGAATTAAGAAATAAAATAAAATAAAATACTTTTTGAGTTTTTTAATATGTGAGCAAATGAAATTTACAAATGCATGAAAAAAATAAAATCGAAACTAAAAAATAAAATGATAAAGCATTTAATAAAAATAAGAAAATAAAATAAAATAAAAGGGGTGTTGGGCAAACAGGGTGCAAAGAGCATAAGAAAATGGTGGCATTAGACAAATGAACGTTGGGCCCACCAACCACCAAACAAAAAATAATTAGAAAAAAGACAAAAAATGAGCATGATAAATTGATGACCATGATTTAATCAGAGTTTGTCTTCAAGAACAACAACAACCTTCATTCTTATTTTGCCCATAAGTTGCTCATTTTTTTTAAAGAAATTAAGCAAATGAATAATGAAAATTCATCTCGATCTCACGTACAAGAATTTAGGCAAAATGGAGTTTTGAATCAATGAAATTTTAAATTGTTGATTTTTTTTGGCTTTCGCACTCTGGTTCTTAGGGAAAGAGGCCCAAGTAATCTAGAGCTTGTGCCGAGAGGTACGGGCACTGACCATGCATTGTTCCCACCTAGGAATCGAACCTGGTATTTCTCGAATCACATCCTTAGCAAGAATAAACAATAAACATTAAGAGCCCACCTAAATAAAGAAAAATAAAAGGTGACTTGAAAATTGAAGAGAAATGTGTCCAAAGTTTTGGTTTGTTTTTGTGAGTGATTCTTGATGAGATTTGCGAATGAGAATGAGTTTATTTATAAGCTCTAGAAATGATAGTTTAAGAATTAAGAAAAAGGAGTTAAGAAAAGTGTTAGTGAATTCTAGAAGCTTAGTTACTTAAATAATGAATAATGATGCAATAAATTAATGAAATAATGATGTACATAAATAAAAGATATTTTGGGTCTTCTAGAAACTTTATTTTTGTTTTATGATATATGAAAATAATTAATAAAATTCAAATTGATATAATGATGATAAATCAAATGATCATAGATTTATTTTCAAAATACATAATGAAATAATGCAATTCTAGTCAATTTTTTTCAACATGTAAAATGTTGACTTTTCTTTGACTTTTTATTATGATGTATGATATGATAAAAGAATATTCATAATGAAATGATGTGATGATTTGAATGATTTCTCAACAATGATTAAGGATCCATGAATTTATAGACAAATTTTACAACACATGAAATGTTGACTTTTTTGTTGACTTTTGATTTTTGAATAAAATAAACTATAATGCTATGTGTATGATTATGATACCTTTATTTGATAAAAATGCACATATATATATATATATATATATATATATATATATATATATATATATATATATATATATATATATATATATATATATATATATATATATATATATATATATATATATATATATATATATATATAGCTAAAAAAATAAATTTTGTTGATAAATGAATATATATCCAATGAACTTTAAAACAGACCGAACAAAATTAGAGTATTACAATTACAATTAAAAAAAAAATCTAAATTCAATATTATATAAAGTGATCTCTTCATACCTTTTATGAAAGATTATAAAGGGTTATCGCAACAAACTAAAGGCAATCCAAACAAACCGACTAGATTACAATCCACATAGTTAAAGAAAGAATCCTACTCCTTCTATACAAACCAACCCAGCCAAAGTATATTATGGTGCACATCCCAACCCAGAACAATCAATGAACTAACTAGGAGCATTCCCATAGACTCTCCAACCACCTGATAATACAAGCTACTAAACAATGCTTAAGACACAGAAAACATCCCAAAATAGACTTACAAAAAACACAAAACACAAATACTAGAAGAAACTTGATCGGTAACAGCTTCCACACTTCCTTTCTTGGGCCAATTAATATAAAAACCGATCTATAAAGATGAGTGAGAGACCAATTATATAAAGTCATGCGTACGTTTTATTTATAAAAACATAAATAATACACTTGTAAATAAATTTATAAACATTATTATTATTATGAGAGTGTTCGTAGCCTCAGAAAGTTGGTCATAGACTCCTTCAAACTCAGGACCTCAAGGAGAGCATACCCTTGAAACTCAAACACCCTCTCACTATACCAACCCTCTCGGGTTATTATGATTTAACCGTAATAATATTTTATAAAGCACAATTTAACTGTGATAAATTTTAAACTATAGATTATAGTAATCCACCTTGGCTCTAAAGACATCTTGCTAAGAGTTAGGGGTCACTTCAATTCCATCAAGATGTTTCATTTTCATCTGCACTTGCATTTGCTTCCATGTTAGATAACATATACTCCATGCTTGTCTTAAGGCATATTGTCTCCTTAGTTCTACAATTCAAATAAATACTCAAGAAATAAGCATTAAAAATATATACATGATCATATCTTGCGCAATTGCCGCTAATTTCAGAAGCTTCTGGACCAGGACTTGTCTGGTGAACCACTCACCATGAAAGGAATATTTGTTTCATTGAGTGAAAATTGAACTCTAGTAATACTAATACTCCCTAAACACAAAAGGGAACAGCCACTCAAGAAGGGTAATGGGATGTACCTATATTTGATGAAATTATATCTATCATTATCTTATGAGTAAGTCGCATCTTTGGAACATGTTTATTGCGGCCGTCGAACTGCTATACACCAACATTTCGAATAAATCACTCATTCTAAAATAGAGTAATAAATTATTATCAAAAATTGAATCCATGTCTTTGTGAGGTAAGAGCCAAATTTTTATCAAGTGAATGAATCTTCTTTGACAAAAATTATTTAGGGTTAATTCATACTCCCTCCGTCCCACAATGAGTGACCCATTTGGAATATTTTAGTGTCCCAAAATGAATAATCCATTTCAATTTTCAATAAATTTTTTCCAATTCTACCCTCAATTAATTAAACTTTCACAATTTCCAATACATAGTTAGGGGTACTATAGTAAAAGTATTATTCTCTCTCTTACTTTTCTACACTTTTCTTAATATGTGTGAAATGGTGGGCTGGGTCACTCATTGTGGGACGGAGGGAGTATTTGATTAATTATAATAAGGGTTGAATATCTTATTGAAAGCTCTGGGTTAATATATCAATTTTCTATTTTAGTTTCTCTGATTTTTTTATATGTATACCCCGGTTTTGCCAAAGTCGATTATTTCCACTCTTAAACGGAAAATTCATAGATGACATCTCCATTAGTAATTATTGAGAGACATTTAACTTACTAATCTTATGACTTCTAACAAGTAGTGGCATGTTAATAAATTGGATTAATTGCAAGGGGCAAGATGGTCATTTCTACAAAATGGCTTAAGTGGAATTCTCTTTTCTCTCATTCATTTTCATATCAGAATTTTAGTAAGAAGATTGGAGGGAGAGGAAGTGAAGAACATGGAAAATGAAGAAGGAGTGTCCAAGATTCTCCACCATCAACATGCATTTGCAAGATACTTAGAGATATCAAAGTTTGGTTTCATGAATCATGCTTGGTGTATGGATCATCATCATCTCCATCATCAATTCAGAATTTGTTCTCAACGTGAGTTCCACAGTTAGAACTTGGGTAAAATTGGGGAAAATTTGTTTGATCATGATGCTTGATTAAATGGTAGAATATGTGTTCTTGAAGTGATAATACATGTATTGAATTGCTGTTACATGTTAGGGTTCAGATTGGGATGGATTAGAATGTGTTAGAACTGATCTTATGCAGGAAAAATATCATTTTTGGCTCTAGTTCAGTGAGAAATCGATTGTACTGTGAAAAATTGATATTCTGCGCTTCTGGTTCAGTGAGCAATCGATTGCACACCAGTGCAAATTGATTGCACCTGACAGAAATTTACTCGTTTACTGTTTCGACCATAACTGGAGCTTCGTAACTCGGAACTGGGCGCCGTCGGAGGCATTGGAAAGTTAATAGAAAGGGATACAAGATGCTTAAGCTTTCACAACTTTAGAATACTCTTAAGTATTAATACAATCCATGTGAATATTCTTGTACCTTGATTAATAAAAGATAATACTTGAATAATTGATTGTTAACCATTCTAAAGGCCTTTGTGCCCAAGCGTTCCTTCAACTAGGTTTTAGGCATCATGGAATAAGTGGTGATGAAAGTCAAAGCTAGCCATGTACACTAGAATATGTTGAGGTCTTATAGCTCGTGAAGCTAAGCATGTGAACCAATGGGATGGGGAGATCTCACAATTTGGTGTAATTTGTGTACATCAATTAACAAAATATGACTATGGTAAGGTGAACCTTAGGATACCTAGACTAAGAAACATGAACAAATGCTAGCATGCTATTCTCTTTTTCCTTATCAAGTGACTACATCCAAAGTCCTATAATTTAACGGTGTAGTGATTATGGACAAGGGGTTAGAGGACATACATAAGGACAGTAACTGCGAGTAGGCACGTTACTTATATGTTGGCTATTTCTTGTGGAGTGATTCCAACGATGCCCCTGTGCCACCTATATTGCAGGCGTTCTCAGGCTTTGGTCTTAGGAATTGGTCGACTCTGTAGTTCATGAGCTATTCTTCGGGGATGAACTCCCGGGGATGTGTACCTCACCCTCTCCTTTTGTCGTTTCCTTTACGGGTGAATTTCTATGTGAGATTCGGGACCTGGAAATTGGAAGAGTTGAATCGTTGTAGCGATTCAATGTCGTTCCATGGTTCTATATAGTCCAAATTAATTACTAACCAGATAGATTTAAAGGTATGATTTTTGGGTCTTGTTTCGGAGAGCAGATAGGTAGATAATCCCGAAAGACTAGACCTTGAGGGTAGCTCCCGACAGAAGGTAAACCCAGAAGACCTAATCTGGAGGAAACATGTACCTAATATCTGAACATGTGATATATTCTCAGAGTATCCAATTAGGTGATCAGTGGACACTCATTCATGGTGCTGCGAATGGATAAACTTTCATGTACTGGATAATGAGGACTCCTTAGGATCTGAGATGGATCCGTAGATGATGCATGTATCCTGTAGAGTCGAGAGAACCCATAAGATAGGGGAACTCACTAATATTTAGTAATCTCACCCCATTCATATTATTATTTTTCAAGTACCATGCAAGATCGAGTTTTTCCAGATGCTTGGATCAAGATCTTTTGATCAGATGTCGTGAAGACCGTGCTTGATCCTTTCTTCCGCAGTGTATCTTTATCATCGTGTAGATATATTCATTTTATCCATCTTCGAGATGATTTTGAAATGTATACAACTCATGTTATTGTTCTGACTTTTGTATGTACTCAGTACCAGTTATTAATATTTTACTGCTATGATTCTAGACGCATATTGGTAGGGTATTACATTATAAAAAAATTTTGTTGCAAATTTTAATCTCTACAATTTATAAAATGTTTCAAATGACTATTTTGAATGAATGTCATTGCAAATAACTTAAAATATTATTAGATTAATAATTTGTAAATATCTATTTTGGTCTTATATCTTAATCAGATAAACCGAATATTTAGTCTTTTATGTTAGTCAAAATTAATAAATAAGATTATCTAACACTTAAATGACAAATATCCACGTGTCGTTATTTTTGTCATGGTGTATGACATGTGGTTTAAAATAACTTTTCTTCTTTATTTAATGAATGACAATATCCACGTGTCGTTATTTTTGTCATGGTGTATGACATGTGGTTTAAAATAACTTTTCTTCTTTATTTAATGAGAGAAAAATCAATCAATCTATTATCTATTATTTATTATCTATTAAAATGAAAGAACTTGGAATTTCCATATTCACCCTTTTGATTTTACGTTTTAACTTTTTTGATTTCAGGGATATAAAAGACTATTTGAAACGTTGTTTAAACCTCATTCACTTGACATTTATTATTGCAGAGGTGTTCCCCCCAACAATTTTTCTTACTATTTTTTATTTTATTTAAATGTCTAATGTATTAATTGTCAAGCATTTTGAATTTATTTTTCACGTAAACTAAAGTTGTAGAAGATGGCAGGTCTCTCTTATATTCACTCTTTTCAAATGAATAGTTAGATTTTTAGTTTCTCAATAAACCTTCACTCTCCTCAATGTCTTAAATAGTGAAAGATCACATTGAGTGTTGTAGTAAAAAAACTACACTCTTTAAACCATATCCTATAAAAAGAAGGTTAATTTTTTGTGTTGGGGGACAAAAAGAATACATATAAAAATTAGAACCAAAAAGAGAACACCAGAAGAAACTCTAAGAACAAGTTAACTGAAAACTTTTGCAGAGAAAAAAATTCCGAAATCAAATTGCAATACATTGCCCCATAAGTTATCATCACTGAAACAGATCCAATCAGTGGCATGTGATGAGCAAGGATGAGCTTGGCAAACATTAAGGATGAGGAACATCCAACCATAATGGATTGTCAGGAATTCTGAAGCTACACAGACTCAGTGCGAAGAGGTAAAGGTTGGAGATCTTGGAAGGATCATTTCCCATGTATGCCAAGACAAAGTACCTGAAGAGATGTGTTGTGTGAGGATTAAGGCCTTCAATCAAGAATGTTAGGACACAAGTCTATTTGCGGGTTGTGTTTCCTGGGATGGAATATTCCATCCCCTTGCTGGAAGAAGTCGTGAGGAGCTTGTTTTTCGTGGTGATTGGAAGGAATTTGAGGGTGAATTCTATTTAAAAGGGGGCAATATAATACCCATATGCTCTGACACTAGTAATTATCATTTAAATAGGTTAAATGGTAATTAGAGGGCATACTTTACTTTGCCTCTTAACATCTTCTTACTAGCAATCTAATTAGTCTAAGGAATGGTTAGAATGGAACTAAATAGCACATTAGTAATTTTTACATGGTTGGAGGGTACTCTGGTCATTTTCCATATTAATGGGAAGGACTTAAGGGTTCTTTGGTTGAGTTCTCACTCTCATTCATTGCAAAATCAAATTTTGAAGGGAGGAGAGTAGAGAAGACATGTATGGAGGAGACAAAGAGGAAATGCTCAAATGAACCTTCTTCCCCAACCACTATGGATTCATGTTGGAGTTTTATGGAACCTCGAAGTAGGAGCAGAAAGATAGCTATGATTCATTATCATCACCATCTCCATTCTTATCATCCAACTCAGAGTCTTCATCATCATCAAGGTGAGTTCCATAGATAGGAACTTGGGTAGGAATTGGGGGAAACTTTCATGATGTGGGGTTTAGAGTGATATCAATTCATTACATGCTTGATTAATTAATGGAAATTGTGTTCTATAATGTTCTTGTATGCTTTGGTTGTGAATTTTTCATGTTACTATGTGGTTAGAGCTGATATGGGAAAGCTTAGATTGAGAATAAATGTGTTGGGACTTGTTTTATGCAGGAAATATGTCATTTTTTACTCTGTTTCAGTGGTAAATTAATTTACCTTGGATGTAAATCGATTTCCCTTGCAGAAAATCATGTTTTTAGCTATGGTTCAGTGGTAAATCGATTTACCAAGGATGTAAATCAATTTCCCTTGCATAAAATCATGTTTTTAGCTTCTGGTTCAGTGGTAAATCGATTTACCAAGGGTGTAAATCGATTTTCCCTTACTAAAAATGATCTTTTATTGTTTCAACCATAACTCTAGTTTTACAACTCGAAATGAAGCCCACTCAGAAGGGTTGGAAAAGTCTTTTAGTGCTCTTTATGGATATGCTTAGACATCATGCTTTTAGTTCAGTTATGACATATGGAAAATGTATGTTCAATTGCATAAAGTTAGATAAACATATGTGACTTTGGGAATATGACTATAGGATGTTACCCTTGTGTTGGTTTCATGACAATAGGTCAAGTCTAAGTCTTATTCATGACTAATGATAGCTTGACTTGAGTAATGGATGTATGTTTGGGATTTGAACATAGATAATATGATCATTTGATTATGCTACTTGTATGTATGTATGTATGCAAAAGAAACACATTATATTGAAATGCTATGCTATGATCACTTGCTTGGTTACTTCCCGATTGTTCCGGCCGAACATTCAGATGTGGATTGTGATGTATGCTTAAATCAAAGTAGGCCGATGCTACTAGGTGGTAAGGCACCGGTATTCACGGACTTAGTTCCCGATGGACTACTGTTGCGATGTGCTTGTGAGGGTCTAAAAGGGCGTTTCTCACTTGCGGTTCACATCAGCGTTATCGGTATGTCATATACATTTGAGCTACTGTTGCGATGTGCTTGTGAGGGTTACCACTTACGGTTTACATCGGAGTTATCGGTAGATTATACACACCTGAGCTACCATTGCGATGTGATTTTGAGGGTCTTACAGGACGTTTCCCCACTTGCGGTTCACATCAGCGTGCTTGGTATGGTCGGAAAGTGATGCCACATAAGAAATATCACTTCGGATCCGCCTCTGGTGATGCCAAGTAGGAAATAATGCTAGTGCTTTCGCCCGATGGACTTGTGCAGTCATGATGGCGTTAGGCATGGCAACGGCCCGGGATGGAGACATTTTTTACCTCCCCCAAACCCAAACCGAACCCCCAATCAATCCCCATTTTCCGCCCCAAACCCAAAAAATCACACGGTTTTCAAAAAATAAAAAATTAAATTATAAAATTTGACATATTTTTAATCTTCTAAATATATATAATGGTAGTTAAAGATTGAAAGTTTTTTTAGTTATAAAAATACTAAAACAAAGCAACAAATTTCAAACTAAATTTTTTATAATTTAAAATTTTAAAAATTGTTTTATGATAAATTAAAAGTAAGTGTTACTCTATTTTTTTAAATGTATATTGTTGATCCAATTTAAAGTAATGTATATTGTTGGCGCCAACAGTATAATAAATCAAATAAATTATTTGTAATTTATCTAATCGAAATTTTATTTGTATCATTTCACGAATTTGTTTATAAAATCAAATTAATAATGATCAAATTATCATTTTGATTTAATACCAATGAAATTTTTTAGTATTTCTTAATAATTTAACTAAATAAAACACATTTAAAAAAATAATTCAATTCATTAAATCTAATCCATTATTACAAATTTTAATTTTGTTATTAAACCAATTACATGTAATTATAGTATATATTGTATTTTGTAATGTTTGCTAATAAATATAACAGTCAATTTTAATTTTCATATTATATAATTTTTATTCAAATATATTTATAAACAAGAAAAAAAGTATAGTTAATACTTATATATTCAACTGATTCAATCATATTTTTTTCTCGATTTTAAAGAATACTTAAATATTAGGTTAAATTACTCCCAAGGTCCTTTAAGTTATTTAATTGTAACAGTTTGGTCATTCAAGTTTTTTTTTTTGTAATAACTTTGTCCTTTTGGGTGATATCTGCCTCGTTTTTCTCTCATTTTAATCATTTAGAAATGTTGGTTATTGTGTTTTTGGAAGCACTTCATCATTTTTATATCTCTCAAAATAATTGCATCCACAATCAACACATTTTCTCGGTTAAAAAAGGATAATGATGTACACATTTGATAACATAAAGGACCTAGTTGTAGCAAAAATAACATGAAGGACAAAACTGTTACAATTAAATAACTTAAAGGACCTTGAGAGTAATTTAACCTAAATATTATTTGTTAGATTAGAATATATTATTTTCTAATAATAATATACAGGTTTCACTATTAAATTATTTTATTTTAAAAATTATAATAAATTTCAATAAGCAAAATTTAAATAGACAATAATTATTTCATAAGTAGACAAAAATTGGAAAATTAAAACGTTTATTTTATTATTTGCATTATTATAATAAAATAATTTAAAACCAACTGCAATTTTCAAATTTAAGTAAACAATAATTGTCCAATAAATTATAATTTCAAAAATATTAATTGTTTTAATTTTGAAAATTAAAACGTTCAATCATTATTATGAGATAAATACTTTATGATATGTAATTATTATTAGACGTCTACCCGTGTGATGCATGGTAAATTCTATTAAATTTTTATTTATAATTATTATAATTTAAAGAAACCGTGTCGAATATATTTCTATAAATATTTTTAAGAATAATTTTGCTTATGATTAGAATATAAAATAATTGTTTTGAAGTTTATAAAATTTATATAATATTTGCCACACTTTTACACTTTTGATTGAAAGGTAAGTGAAGTAAAATAGAGGTAAATAAATGTAAAATTTAGAATAAAAAATAATGTTACACATCTTGTGATGTTAGAATTAAATAAATAATTGTAATATATTACTAATACCTATTTTATATTTAAAAAAAATACTACTTTATAAATGATAAATTTAAGTGGTGTTTATATCTTGACATTTATTCGTAGTTATCAATAATTTTAAATTATTTTTTATGTAATTTTTAAAATTACAACATATAATTGTGCATGTGAAAAAATAAATTGTGCAAGATAAATAAATTGTTTTGGTTCATTCCACCACAAACTATTGTAACCACCCTTCAAGTTTTGGCTTCAAAAGTTATCAAACTTAACAACTTTAATATATAAGATTATTGAATTGGAAACTAAATCACTTTATGTCTTTTGAAAATGAGTGTAAAATAAATTTCATACGTTATGTTTTTTCATTGTGCAGAAAACGACCACTTTATGACTTTTGTGTCGAGACAAATTTACTAAGGAAATTTGCATTGTCATTCTAATCAATATTGTCTTTTATTACTCATCATAGTTTTTCATCAAAATTGAGTTTTATTTTATTTTAAATTGGAGTTTTATTTGCAACAAAATATTGCAGGAATATATTAGTAAAGTCTAATCAACAGTTACCAATTTACATTTTGATTTAATATTAATTACGTTGAATATTTTTATCAAATATTTTATTTGCCAATAGTAATAATAAATAAAACAAATCATTTGTGATTCATGTAATCGAAATTTTATTTGTATCATTTTACGAATTTGCTTATAAAATCAAATCAATAATGACCAAATTGTCATTTTGATTTAATATCAATGAATAATATATATTTTTTACTAATCTAACTAAATAAAACACTTTAAAAAAAATGTAAGGATGTTTATTTAATATTTCAATCTAAAGATTTGAATTTTTTTACCATTATATACACTATGCTCAATGCATTTATCGGCAACTGAAAAGTCACAATAGAATTTGGAATGTCTGTTTTGGGAAATTAAAACCCTTCATGCATCTAAATATTTTACTCACCAACTTTATAACCTAAATAATTTCATTGGTAAAAAAAAAAACAGAGAAAGCTGAGTTAGCAAGCACATTACTTAATTTTCAATATGCTTCAATCTATCCATAACATATTTTAAATATGGGTTCTAATAAGTTGAAAAAAATAAAATAATTAAATGTAACCAACAGTATATCGTAATGAAAGTTCTTAGAGACATAAATTGACAGGTACATTAATCTAAGAGTTATTTTTATTTCTCAATTGTTCATCGTAATGAAAGTCCTTACAAGCATAAATCCGCGGTAGACTATTCATTTTAATGCCAATCTTTTAAATCGTTGTTTTGTTGCCATTTTATATTAATTCACTACATAATTCATTTTTGATTAAATTTTATAATCTTTTTAACAAAATCCGATTAACATTAAATACTTAATACAATCTTGGTCAAGTATATTAATTTAAGAGTTCTTTTTATTTCTCAATTTAATAGCAGTAGATGGTTCATCATAACGAAGGTTCTTGCAGGCATAAATCTACCGCTAAATGTGAACTTATCTATGAGATACCAGCGGTAGACTATTCATTTTAATGTCCATCTTTTAAAAAAATTTCTTTTGTTGCTGTTTTATGTAATTGAAGTTAGAGAATCGGTTGTACGGTTTATTATAAGTACGAATTAATGCTTAAAAGCTGGTGCATATTATTAGCCTACATTTGTAACTATGTGAATGTTAACTAACTGATTAAATGAAGACAAGTTTTACAAATGAGAGTGAGGTAATGTGAATACAGACGAGACCCGTGCGATAGCACGAGTTTCTTACTAGTAATTCATAAAATATTAATACATCTGATATATGAGTAGACCTTCTCAACTTCAACTTCCCCAACTTTAAATTCCAAAACATTTTCATCTTCAAGTTCCTCTATTCTTAACAACTGCTTTCTCAGTTTCAAGTCCTCTAACTATGACTTATAGTTTCTTGCCAGCAATATTGAATTTAGGTTTCTGCAACCTAACACATTGCACATGACCTCAAAAAATAGAAGTATATATAGCTAAATAATTAACAATCCATAGTGTGCAAACTGCAGAGAATGATAGGAAGAAAATGTTGTTGGATCGAGTCTCGACAACACCAATTTGTAAACTTTCTTTTTATTATTGTATAAAAGCTACATACAGTAATTTTATTTTATTACTACATGAAAACTAGATACAAGAGTTTGAAATGACGCACCAAAAGTATATATGTACTATTGTGTTAAATAAATTTTCAATTATAAAACTAGTAACAAACCCGTGCATACGCATGGGTTCTGTTCGGTTATGCGAATTTGGATATATCATTTATTTTAAATAAAAATGCTAAAAAAGAAAGAAAAGATAAATAATTGATTATTTCGTTTATAAAAATATTTAGATCAATAATATATTTTTTCCCGTATACAAACTTCATTTTTGTTTAGGTATCATTTACAAAAATATTTGGATCAATAGTAAATTTCGTATATAAAAATATTTAGATCAAAAGTAGATTTTTTTCCGTATATCATTTTTGAATAAAAAATATTTGGATCATAAATACCATTTTTCAAAAATAATAGATTTTTTTTGAATACAAATATTATTTTTATTTAGGTATCATTTACAAAAATATTTGAATCAATATTAAATTTTCGTATATAAAAATATTTAGATCAATAATAGATATTTTGAATAAATTTTTCCCTATATCATTTTTGACTAAAAAATATTTCGATCATAAATACAATTTTTCGTATATAAAAAAATATATATCAATAATAGATTTTTTTTTTGTGGAAGAAAGAAGTGAGAAAGTGATGAAAGAGAAAAAAAAAGAATGGAGAGAGATTTCATAAGTTTGATAAAATATAAGAGTTGTATTATTTTAATAAAAAAATTAAGAACTTTATGGTGCAAAGACAAAAAAACCATAATTTTAATATGGTGGCAAAAATCAAATAAGAGTATTTTTGACTTTTCCACAACTATTAATTTT
This sequence comes from Vicia villosa, assembly GCF_029867415.1. Lineage (NCBI taxonomy): Eukaryota > Viridiplantae > Streptophyta > Magnoliopsida > Fabales > Fabaceae > Vicia > Vicia villosa. The sequence goes on from NC_081183.1 coordinate 152,209,953, forward strand.
CTTATATTATAGATGATACTTTTGGTATATAATTGATTGAAATTCATAATGAACACTTCAGTTAAATTTCGTCCTTGATGGTTGTTTTGTATAACCCTTACAATTTTATTTCAATTTATTTTTGTATATATTTTACATACTATTTATAGATCATAAATAAATATTTAAAAGTTTATCATATGACCAACTCATTTATTATCATATTTTCATGATGAAACATAATCCGTTATCATTTATGCCTTGATTTATTATTTTTCTTTTTAGGGATAATAGTCATTTACCCCATGCCATATGAGCGTGTTTTGATTTATCCCCCACCATTGCCAAAGGCAGGTTTTGGCAACGATTTTTTTGAAAAAACCGTTGCCAAAAGGTAGGGAGGGGGGAAAGGCAAAATTCGCTAACATTACACGGGGTAAATGACTATTAACCCTTCTTTTTATTATAGAAAGATATATTGTTAACATTTATTTATAACATATTAAAAAGTTAAGCAAGATTACTATTATCATTAATTAAGTTATCATAATTAATTAAATAGATAATAATTGGGGGTGCATGTGAATTTTTTGAATTACCCACGTGTGACATAAGATCTACACTTAGACCGACATATATTCTAGACTTCTAGTGTACGAGTGGGTTTTAGGGAAACAAATATGCGTGGATTTGCCTGAGGTTTCCCGATTTGAGCGAGTGAGGATTGAAGGTTTTATAGTGAGACCGACTGTACTTAAAGATGTTACAATTAAAATAGTAAAACATGAGAAAATATGATTTAGCAATTAACATGTCTTCATAATGTTTTCATTTGAGACTTTTAGCTTTCTATTTCTAGAGGTTGTAGGGATACGATCTTAGTTTGTTTGCAGATCATAAGTGCTTACAAAATATATACCTAAAAAAAAATTATCAAAATTTGAAGTATTAATTGTCAAATAATTTTTGATAATTTGTTTTAATTTTAAGTATGTTTGCTTTTGGTATATTTCAACAGACGTATCAAAGTTTTTTTTCGTTGAGGATGGTTCTCAATACTTATAATTGTGATGATAATTTAACCTCTTAGTAAGTTGAAAAGACAAGTTTATAATGGATTTATCTAACTCGTTAATTTTTTTTACCAACACTCATATCCAACAATTTGCAGAGAATGATATGCGACATTATTCTGTCCTTCCCTCGAAAGGTGGAACTTTAATCAAGGTTACTTGATATTTAAGGTAGCCCATTTTTTAGAGGTTGAATAATCAGAAAACTCTTATCAACCCTCTAAATAAGTGATTTATTATTTACTCATCATTTAAAAATATTACTAATGAAATGGTTGAGCATTTATCATTTTTGGAGAAAAGGGTGCAAAAAGGTGACAAAAGCAATATGCCAAAGGAAACTTTCAACCCAAGGCCCAAAAAGACCAAGAAGAGTGAAAACAAGGTAAATAATCGATTAGCCTAATCGATTAGATACCCATTGTGTTTCAAATTTAAAATAAAAATTAGATTGTATCTCTGCTTCCAAGCATATCAAATCAGAGTATTGTCATACCCCCAAATTCTCTCTCCCCTCATTTTTATTTTATCTTGCTCATGGCATTGGATTTATCTACATACATTTTCCCTAATCACTCATTGTAGGTAGAACCATTCATTCATTTAAATCTCATGTAACATTACTAGGTCAAGGGATCACTGGAACATTGGATTTAACTGTTTGATATTGATTCTCAGTGTGTTTTCCTCATGATCAAATGATGTTAGAACTGAAGACCTATTGCTTATTAGATAAGTCATCTCGCTTTTTATTGGTTTATAGGAAGATCATAGAAGGGTATGGAAGAAGTGCTCAAGCTTTATCAAGGTTGACTTTTGGTTGGCCTATTTGTTCATTACTTCATCATTCAAATTAAATTTTGATTTTCATTGTGTGAATACATGAGGAAAGAGAAAGTTTTGAGGCATTTACATTATGCTGACTATTGGTCAACAAAGTCTACCATGGAATGTTGACTTTTTGACCAAGTCATGTAGAATTTCTCTATTCATACTTGATCATCACTACAGTTTCAAACAATCACTTGATGCACCTTAGCGACTAAAGGAATTTCAATTTAGATGGAGGGAAAAGATGTTACTTAAAAAGTAAGCCTCATTACAAAAGTCAATGTATGAAGACAAATGCAAGAGTACATTTCAAACTTAAGTGTACAATACAATGAAAATACATTGAAAAACTACAAGAAAAAAGCTACAGTTAACTTTTGGTCAACAATTGACTTTTTGGTCAACTGTTGACCATTGACCTTTGAGTTTGACTCAGACCACTGACTCCCCAACAAACTCATATGAGCTATTCTCAATTTGTTCCATTTTTGTACTCCAATTCCTTCCAAATTCTCTTCATCTCTTCACTTCTCCATATTCAAGTTTTTTCATGTAATATTCCATATTCATACCATGTCCAAGTTCATGCCATGAAGATCCGTCAAAAAAATTGGTAGGTTGTACTTGGATATTAAAGAAGACACTCATGTTCAATTAGAGAATGATCCTAATATAGAACTTCTCTATATTGATTCTGAGAATATAAAGGATTTTATGTTTGGAAATGAGTGGTTGAACATATCTATACTACAATTTGGGTGCTTATAAGTATATTTTATACGCTAATTACTGTCAATTTATTTGGTTCACGTAAGTACTTTCAATGTTAAGACTTCTTTCATTTTTTGAATTTTGTTTTACCATTTAGATACATGCATCATTTTTGTATATAATAAAATAAATAAAATATTTTTGGATTCTAAGACCCAATTAGTATGAAATTTTAATTGAATACTTACAATCACAGTTAAAAGATTGAAATAAAGTTTGTTATTTAGCATCGTTTATCCATTGGTAAATAATTTTGAATGAGTTTTCTCTAATATTTAGTATTCAAATTTTTACCAATTGCTAATTATGCTTTTGTTCATTTAGTGGTCACTGGAAATTGATTATTATATGTCCTAAATAGAGTATGGTAATTGTGTTATGTTCCTTAGACAAACAACTTGATTTAAAGATTAAACGTATAATTGCTACGTAAGTTTATATTTTATGAGACTTAGTAATATATTATTTGAATTTGTAATTATCATAGTGGAATGTTTAAATTATTATCAATATATAGAGGCATGGAGGAAACCAATATGTTAAAAGGACTTAAAAAACACAAATTGTATACCCCTATATTAAGTGTATTATTTGTGACATTTATTTATTTATAATTACTTGTGTTGTTGTGTGTATTATTACTCAAATCAAGCGATCTTATAACATTTTCTTCAAATTTATATAGTTGTTTAAGGACGCTATATCATTTACATTACCAAACTTTAAACACATTCATACACGTTAGACACCTTACTTCAATGGGATTTATCAAAGTGACAATATATTAGTTTTGATGTAAATAATGTATATGTTGTTTAACATTTTGGTACTAGATGCATGCTATTTTGGTGCATATTATATATATATAATATATAGTTTTGTCACGAATTTCGGTGCATATTTTGGTTCATATGTTGTTCTGGTAAAAAAAAAGGGAAAATTATACGCACCTTCCTTGAGGTTTGTTAAAATGACATCGACATCCCCACTAGTTTTAAAATATGCTATAACCTCTACTAAACATATAAATACCAACGGAAATTTTTAGTGACAAACCAAAAATAATAGGTAAATGTCATATATACCCACAGTTTTAAGCTACCACTAAAAACTAGAGGGCTGTCAATGTCATTTTAAGAGGCATCAAGGGAGGTTAATGCATATTTTAAAATTATAGGGGTGTCAGTGCTATTTTAATAGACCTCGGGGGAGGTGAAAGTAATTTTCCAAAAAAATATGGTATACAATATATAAATTAAAAAATGATATATATGTAAAATTAAAATAAATTATTTAAAAAATAATAATAAAGGAATTAACCACAATTGGATCACCATACTGTGGTGAAAGGTGACACGCTATCTATTAACTACTCATGGTTTGACTGTAAAGCAAACCCATAACCTAGCAACATTTTACCACGGTTGATATTCCTAACCATGGTATAATATGGTGCGCTATCCCGATTTCACCACGACTACTAGTCTGTGATGAAAAGTATCACACTTTCTATCATACTCTTTGTTATCACAGACTATCAACCGTGGTGAAATCTTTCTTCTAACCATGGTGAAAGATGTTTTTTGTAGTTGTGTGTGACATCTTGTTACTCACCAAACAGAATTTCACAGTTTATCAACAACTTCTTGGAAAGACTATTGCGACTCAAATTGAGGATCTTGCCAGGATCCCAAAAGATCAACGGTAAGCTTGGATCATTTTTAATCTCCTGGAAAAGTAAAAAAAAAACTTCCCCCACTATTTCTAGAGTGTAATAAAAAATGGAATATCAAGCTTTTGCCCAAGCCACATGTGAAGTCCATTGGCTAATGTATCTTTCGTAGAATTTTTCAAATTTCTCATTTTACAATCGTATTTATCTACTACGATAACAAATCTGCAATGCATATTGCAGAAAGTCCAATATTTTACGAATGTATCAAACACATTGAAATGAACTGCCATGTGATTATGTATAAAATTCAAGTTTGAATTCTGCATTTATTGTCCATTGCTTCTCTTGATCAAGTTGTAGATATTTTCACTAAAGCTTTACATCATATTTCTTAACATTCATTTCACCTTGAGAGTACTATTATTATTATTATTATTATTATTATTATTATTATTATTATTATTATTATTATTATTATTATTATTATTATTATTAATATTATTATTATTATTAATATTATTATTATTATTATTATTATTATTATTATTATTATTATTATTATTATTATTATTATTATTATTATTACAGTTTTGGTCCCCCATCCAAATTTTGAACCAACTGGTCATGTACGGTCATGTATTGTTCATAAATTATGAACAAAATTGGGATGGGGGACTAAAACTGTTTAAAAAGAAAATATGGGGACCAAAATCGTGAAAATACCAAAACAGGAGGACTAAAACTGTAATTTAGCCTACAAATTATTATATTTCTTGTGAATTGATGTATTGATAATATTTTAAACGTTGATATTATAGATGATATAAATTTGTTTATAGACAAAATTGAGTTACTTTTTTCTTCAAATATTTATAAACATCAAGGTAAAATATTATTTTTTAAAAATAAATAGTTAAATTAAATAAGGGCTTTTTTCCTGTGTTGTGAGTGGAATATATTATTTTCATTGCATATCCAAAAAGAAATTGGTAAACAGTAAAAAATATCATTTATAATTATTTTTTTTAATTGTAATATCTTCTCAATATAATAATGAATGAGTTTCTCAATACTGTCAGTCAAAAAAAATTATATTATTGAATTTTTGCATTAGATGATAATATTCAGAAATTATTCTCAAATATAAAAACGGACTTCATGAGGTGGAATCAACAAAAACAACAACGCCATTTTGTGAGATAGATTGCAAAAGTAAAAAAAAAAAATGTTTTGTTTAAGATTGATAAAATTAGTTTCTTCAATGCATGAATGCAACAACAACAATACACGACCTTAAAAGATTTCCTAACTAATTAATAAATGTAAAATATTTTTCTGTCTTGTAATCCATCTTAGAGAATGATGTTTATGAGTTTGGAGTGACAACAAATGAGTTATGTTAGGGCAAAACTAAATGAATACGTGTTTTTATAGATGAAACTGAGTAATATTTTCCCCTCAATTAATAGTCTAAATGAAGGAATAGTTGTCTTAATATTTAAATAAAATAAAAAATAAACAAAATGACACCATTATAAAAGAAATATAAACATAAATTGTAGTTGATGGGATTTGAAGCGAGTCCTTTAGTTAGTTTTTCATTCGATTATGTGTAACAACTGAGAGAATACATATATTATTTTTTAAAAAAATTTAAATGTGGCCTGCCCAGGATTTAGACCTAGTTTTTTATTGGGTGACGTGAAAGTTTAGTCATAAAATATATTATTTGTAGTAGTGCTAATATCGATCACGAGCCGGTGATCTCAGGACTTCTCTTAGTGGCGTAGTTGTGGCAATGGGAACTGAATCTGGTGCGACAACCTGATCGCCCTGGGAGGCTATCTCCTATACAATACCGTCCCTTTGTGGAGCGTGTTGAGAATTCTTTTCAATTATGAATATCCTTATAGTCATAAATTATGAGTTATGCTAGTGTAACACATTGAGAACAATGTTTAACAAATATGTATCTCTTTGAACTTGGAGGTTCGCTTGTAACAACTGAAGGGTTGAAAACATTTCCTATCCATGAATAATAGGGAGATGAGGAAGTTTGCGTGAGATGGTTCACCCTGGTGAGGTTGTTGTGTGAATGTGAAAAACCGAAAAGCCTGAAATGTTCGTTGAGAAACTCTTGGAGCAAAATCTTATTGTGTAGGTTCAGATAGAGATGCTCCCTAGAGCTAAATCGTCTTTTGTTGGGGGGGAGAGGAAGAGGTGGAGCTTTGGCTGCTTCAACGACTGCAACAAGAACTTGTGGAATAATGGATTGAGTGACTTTGGATGTCAACGTGTGTGATGAGTCTGATGATATATCTATTCGAGGAAGAGATTGGAACTTCAAGAAATAAGATCGTCGAAACTTCAAGAAAGGAGATCTGAATCTTTGGTGGAGAAACAATGGTTTTTCATGGAAATTAGCAAGAATCAGAGGTTGATTCTCATTGACGGCGCCACTGTTCGGTTAGAAACAAGAAGTGAGAGGTGAGATAGTGAAGTTGTGTCCCGCTACGTTGGATCAGTACTTCCGATGTAGAGGAGAGGGGGTTCACCTACAAGGATATATCACTCCAACGCTCAAGTCTGTGAGAGAAACCAAAAGTAATATGTGAGTGATGATTGAATTTGAATACCTAAAATGATGTGTTTTACCCATATATATTACGAGCGGTTGAAACTGTTCGCATATGATTGGACACATTGTACATACAACCTTCAGATTAGAACGAGATTCTACGCGTCTTTCAACTTGAGATTTGCTCTTTAAACTCTTAAGAAAATTAAATATAGACAATTTTTAACTTAGTTTGAACTTAAGTTAACCATATCAAAGGGATCTAATCTGTTATGCTATAGACTCCAATCTTGTTGGTCGTATCAACATGATATTATTTTCATACTATAGTTGCCAATGCATCTTCCTTATGTTGCGCGCTATGTTAACCACTATACCAATATGATTGAACCACTACAAAGAATATGAATCTCCCACTTAGTGGACAGGGTTCATCTATAACTATCTTCTTCATGGTAATAATGATGACTTGCAATTAAACTTTTCAAATAGAGGTAATACCCACGATTCCAAATTTAGCACATTGCTCAATTAACATATTAGTAATGTCATATCATGATTCATGACTGGTACATTCTGATAATCAACTCAACTCTACCCAGATTTCAACATGATAGAAAAGTTGAAAGTAAGCATTCACGTGTCCCTAGCCAACCAATCCACTTGGTCCTTTTGATAGTGGTTTGGAATAAGTGGCTATTACCATGTCAGAACATTTCTATGGATGGATTAATTAATATTCTTGAAACCACCACGCCTGTTTTACTTTGCTCATTGATCAACCAACATAAGTACTTCATATCACTGGCGTAATTAAGTGCTCTGAACATTTTTTCATGTGAAATGCTTCAGGGCATAGGAGGACCCTGCATCTTTTGTTTTCTACGTACTTTTCCACTAGTCGGAAAGCGATCCCTCACTCACATCATGCACATGTTAAGTGACTTTAGAGTGACTAATTGTGCATGAGAAAATGGTACGTATGAGAAAAAAAATAATTCAAAAACATGTATATTTTTAGATTTTTTTTTTTAAACCCAACTTGTAGAAATGTATGAGTTTCCATTTGATTTTATGAACGGAACAACTGGTCTCATTAATTTGACAAGATTAAAGGTTCTTGCTTAAAGCCTTACAATGAGAAAAGGCTCTGTGTATTACTTCAGTGCAGAGAAAACAAGTAGAGAAGCTTTTGCTATTATTATATGTAACTGGATCCATATTTATCTCACTTAATTTTGATTTAGTCAAAATTCTAATAAAGATATTATATAATCAGCCTATTATAATAATAATAATAATAATAATAATAATAATAATAATAATAATAATAATAATAATAATAATAATAATAATAGAGTTAAAAGGTAGTGCACTGACAGTGTAAAATAATTTTACACTGTCATCCAATAGAAAATCATAAATGTGCCATGTCATTAAGTTTTTTTTAAATAAAAAAATGGTTTAATTGGATACATGGGTGGTGATTGGTTGACAGTGTAAAAATATTTTACACTGTCAGTGCATCACCCCTTTTCTCATAATAATAATAATATTAATAATAATAATAATAATAATAATAATAATAATAATAATAATAAGGCTAAATTACAGTTTTAGTCCCCCTGTTTTGGTATTTTCACGATTTTGGTCCCCCTATTTTTTTTTTAAACAGTTTTAGTCCTCTATCCTAATTTTGTTCATAAACAGTGTATGATCCGTACATGAACAGTACATGACCGTACATGAACAGTACATGACCAGTTGGTTCAAAATTTGGATGGGGGACCAAAACTGTTTAAAAAGAAAATAGAGGGACCAAAATCGTGAAAATATCAAAACAGAGGGACCAAAACTTTAATTTAGCCTAATTTGTATGATACTCTCATCCACAAAACATTGTCATCACATCAATTCGGAAGAACCATTTATAAGTATTTATAAATTAGCTCTGTTTGAAAAATTTAATTATAAATCATCATTATTAGTATGAAGAAGATAGTTAAGATGAACCATGTCCACCTCAAATGGGACATTCATATTGATCCTTGTGGTTCTAATCTTGTTTATTGATCTAGTGGTTAAAATCGCGCCGGATCCATAAAAGATGCATAAATGTTTCATAATCGTATTTCTACTCCTTAAAGCTCAAATTTAAGGTGAAAAATATGGCTGCATTTATATATTAAAAAAATCCTACTGATAAGTGATTTTCGTGACAAACCAATAGCTGATGTCTTTTATATGGAAAATTCTTTGCCCACCTCTCAACCTTCTAGGTCATCTCTGGTGAAAAACCCAAAATACCCCTTACTTCGAAAATGCATCTCCGAAATGCAAGAAAAAGGTGTTTTCGGAGATGCATCTCCTAAAGCGCATTTTTTTCTTCAAAATTTGTCTTATTTCGGAAATGCATTTTCGAAAACACCATTTCGAAAATGAACTTCCGGAATACTGCGCGTTTTGCAGATTTAGCAAAACAGCCCCCCTCCCCCATTCACTTTACCCTAAATCTACTTCAAACTTCCTCTCTTCAAAAATTTCTGCAAAAGCAAGTGTGTATCAAAAATTTAGACATTCCAAAAGCTTCCCAAACTCAACCTAAATCATCCCAATCTCTTCAATTGGTAAGTTTTTCAATTTTTTCAATTTTTAGATCCATTATTAAAATCTCTATTAGGGTGTTTAGAAATTGCAAAAACTGTATTAGATTAGGTTGGTACTGCTATTTAGGTTGTTTAGATTGAATAAAAATTGTTTTGAACTTTGTTTTTGGGGTCTGCCATGGAAGTTGCAGAAAACTTCCTCGCAGGGGTGTTTCGGAAGTTCATTTCCGAAAACACCTCCGTTCCCAGTTTCGGAAATGAACTTCCGAATTGTATCAGAAGTCCAATTTTTTTAGTTCTTTATGTTGTCTCGCATATTAATCGATTTCAATTGTTTTCAGGAACATGTCAGGCAACCAAGCACGCATCAGACAAGGTAGAGAGACCCAGACTGCGTCGGCTAGACGCGAGCGGGCGGCGGTGCAGCTGGCGTCGACACAGGGACGGGGGCAGGGCCGGGGACGACGTGTGCGAGTTCCCGTGGAGATGGACGAGGGTACCTCTACATCTGGATCGAGGAGTCGTCTGACTCGGGTATCTTCTTCCCGCCAGCGAGAGGAGGAGGAGGAGGTGGCAGTGCCATACCACGAGGCGGAGGAGGTACCGGATGTTGACCCTCCACTCGGGGAGGAGGATGAGCAGGAGGAGGGCTTCCCGGGAGGGCCCAATGACACTTTCGTGCTGCTTACCTACCGCGAGCACGTCGCTCGACGTATCTGGGAGGGAGAGGTATTTTTTATAATTTGCCCGACTACATTATTTAACCGTTTATAATTTAGACGTTTATTCAATATTTTCTTAACGGTCTATTTAACATACTTTTTTATATGTTTTTTCAACAGGAGAGAGAGCCGTTGAAAATGGTGAACCACGCCCGGAAGGTTTTCAGTCTGTTTAAACCGACTGCCGAGTGGTTTAATGACGCTGTGAGAGGTTCATGGCTTAGTGTGCTCTGCATGACGGGGTATTCCACCATCAGCCACGGCATGCAGGGGGCCTTTGTGGAGCGGTGGCACAAGGAGACGTCTTCTTTCCACTTGCCGGTTGGGGAGATGACGATCACCTTGCATGATGTGCAGTGTCTTCTCCACTTGCCGATCAGGGGGGGCGCTGTTGACCCACTCCCGGATCCAGAGGATCGAAGCCAGTGAGTGGATGGCGCTCTATTTGGGTATGGAGCCCGAAGCTGCTGACTACGAGTGCATCACCGGTGGAACTGGGGGGCAGCTACTATGGCATACCTATACCAGAAGCTGAATGAGGCCTCCAACTGGAGGACGAGGCAGTCGACCGGATCCTGCACACTACTCACGGTACGTTTCATTTTAATTGTTTCGTATTTATTTATGTTTCGTATTTGTGTTTCGTATTTACTTATGTTTCGTATTTATTTATGTTTCGTATTTACTTACGGTACGTTGCATTATCGTGTTTGTGTTTCAGAGCTGGATCATCTCTTACTTCTCCCGGATCCACGGCTTTCACATTGATCCTGAGTACGTTGACGCCATGCCCAGGGCCGCCAGATACGTTCTCCAGAGGGGGAACAATGCGGTGGGACCATACCGTGGGTACCTGGACCGCACGATGCACGGTGACGTCACTTGGAGGCCATTCAGCGACTACACTCAGGTTGTCCCCTTTGACGGCATATCTTTATATTCTGGTTGGTTGGCATGCGGGACCAGCATCATGGTCCGGTATCTCCCTGAGCGGTGCATGCGGCAGTTCAGATTTGTGCAGATGATACCCAGGTCACCTTTTGAGGCTGCTCCCGACACAGTGACCAGAGTGCAGCTCACTGCCATATTTGAGGATTGAGAGCATCATGTGGTACCGGAGGAGTATTGTCGTATTCGGGTTACCCAGGACTGGCACAATGTGGATGGGTACGTCACATGGTTCTACCGGGTGTCACATCCTCTGCTGACACCCGACGCTGCCGGCGCTCCTAGGCCAGCACACGAGGAGATCTTGGAGAACCAGCAGGCCGAGGATGACCACGCCATTGATCTCCTGCCGATCTGCCAGCGGATAGGGATGCTTGGCCGGGACGCGTTGGATCGAGGTGTCGTTCATCAGGGCGGTCCAGAGGCAGTCGCCGTGATGGAGATGATCGTCACTGATGCGGGCCGTGCGGCGGCATACAGGCGGCAGAGGAGGTCCCAGGGAGAGAGGGTTAGGCATACCCAGTAGTGGTCGGGTTTTTTTTTTTGTTTTCGGATTGTATCTTTCGTACACTATTATTATTTGGATTTGGATCGGATTGGCTTGTATATATTACTATTTTTATCATATTAGTATATTAGTATTTTCTGTTTATATGTCGCTTATTTTATTTGCCGTCTTCCTTTAATTAAAAATACGAGGCTGTTTCCAAAAACATAAAAAAAAACACAGTTTCTGCATAATTCGGAAGTTCATTTCCAAAACCCCCCAAAATCTGTAAAAAGGTGTTTTCGGAGATGCACTTCCGAAGTCTGAAAAATTTTAAAAAAAAAAATTTTGAAAATACATTTCCGAAGCAGGGTAAAGTGGAGTTTTCGCTGGAGGTGACTCAATAGAAAGGTGGGTAGAGAAATTTTCCTTCTATATTCATTGTTAGTAATTAAATTTAATAAAAAAATGTAACTAAAAGAATTAAAATAAGACATCGAACAACAATTAAATATTTATAATAATTATTTTCAAGTTTTGTTCTAGTTTTCTGAATCTAGGTAGTGTGATGAGAATATTCTTACATTGTGGCAACATTGCCTTTACACTAGTTCTCTTAGCTGAAGAAGTAGGGGTACGTATCAGTCCAATAATTTAGTAGGTTGATTTTTTTTCGAAGTAATGGGCTGAATTTAACTTTACGATCCTAGGCTAGCTAGCAGTAGACTCTTAATATATTGTTGTTTCTTTATATATCTGCCTTTTGAAAATTTAAAAATATTTTTTATATTTTAGAAAACATAACATGTTTATTAAGCATTTGAATTCTAGAATTTGAACTAAATTAAAAATAAGGTAAACAGCAATATGAATGATATATTCCAACTTACTACCAAGAGAGTTTCAGATTCTACACACAAAATAAAAATTCAAATTTAAAATTTATTTATTTATGTAAGATAATTATTACTAACATATTTAATACAAAAGAGTCGCTCCCTTTATTATTTTTTTTCTTGTATTAGAATATATGTTTCTAAAAACTCATGATTGATGATGACAACTATACGTGGTAAACTAGGCGGTTCTGTCACATTTAGATCTGTCTCATTTAAGCACGTTTAAAAGTGAGGCGGGAAAAGACGGACCAACTTAAACATCCGAATTTAAAAGTCAAGTACATGTTATTTATTAACGAGTTAGTTGGGTATGATAATTTTTTAATTTTTTTACTTTTACAATTTGATTTATTATATAATTTATAAAAAATTTATTCATTATTAAAAAAATTGACAAAAGATATTTTTTAACAACACATAATAGAACTTAATGAATCTTATGGCCATGTCATATTCTTCAACGTAAATAAAACAACAAAACAGTGGTCTATATTAATGAGAACTAGCTTATAATTTTAAAAATATAATATTGTTTAATTCATACACAAATAAATTCTATTTACAAAGATTATGTCAATGTTTTTAGAAAGTATTATTTTTATATAAAAAAACCTCATCCATTGATAGATATGCAACAACTTAATGTCAGTAAAAGACAATGAATCAATATATTGAAGAAAAAAAATTAGGTATATAAAGGTTAATAATCAGTTTAATATCGTAACGTTAACGAATAGAGATGCAAAAATTTCAAAGACAAAGTCATATACTTCATGAAAATAATCAAGTTTTTTTTCTAAGTTTATCTTGAGATCATGATAGTACAAATGTACAATACTAAAACTGCAATAAATCTAAAACTGGTTTATAAATGTGTCATTTCTATAAAATTTATTGAGATGTTTAAGTATTTGTCTCATTCTACATGTAATATCAAAAACTGAAAGATTGAGTTGAAGGTTTTCTTAAATGTGTGTTTCTCTGGAGAGGAAGAAGAACAAAACCAAATCGGTGGCTCGAATGATCAAATAGAATGATGGTGGAGTGGAGAGATAGGCACGGTAGCAAATGAAAAAAAACCTATTATGGAATAAGAACATTATTTATATAAGAAGAGGGAACGTTCAGTTTTTTACTAATAAAGATAAAAATATTAGTGGATCGGACACTTCAATGCATTGTCGAATTTTCCTTCTAAGAAAAAAATTACAAGGCCCGCGGACAAAATCGGCCCCTCCCCGCCCATTTTTTAAGTGGATTAGACGGGACTGACCACTTAAATTACCGAGCCGAAAATTTCAACCCAACCCGTAAAAAATGGTGGGTCAAATAGGTCGATCCGCGAGCCCGATCCATTTTGTCACCCCTAATGGCAGTCAGTAAATCTGCAAGGTTCACACAAATTAATTTTTAGATTTGAATTTAATTTCATAAGTGGAAGATGAAGAACAAAAAATAGTACATAATGAATGAAAAAAAAATTACTGAAAAAGTATTGTATTAGTTTCAAAAAGTAAGAAAACTTATTATAGGAGGAAAAATCTTTGCATGCTCTTCCATCATCTTTTCATTGTATCAGATGCAAAAAAGTTTATGGATTTTCATGCTTTTTCATCATCTTTTCTTTTCAAAACAATACCACCTGAAAATAAAAGAAAAAAATCAAACAAAGTGGTAGTAAAAATTATATATATATGCGTAAATGGTGTACGATGAAGAAAAGAAGTGTGTTGTGAGGGGTTTGAGAGAAGAGACGGATTAAGGATGTGATGGGAGAAGGTTAAGTAAAAGAGAGAGTTTATCAAATAGCAGGCAATAGACGTTTGCAGAAGAAAATTGATTAGACGTTATGGAAAATCATTTGGTCACTTAGCTGTATATAGAAATCAATTTGTTTGAAATTAGAAATAAAATTTAGTTGAATAATAGTTGATGTAGTAAGTGAGCCGAAAAGTTGCCTTGAAAAGAGGAAATCAATTAGCTTTGAATATTGTAGAAATTTAATTGAAAAAAAATTTGTTTTTAGACCGAAAATAACCTCAAAATGATGAGGTGGTCAATGAAGAGGAAATGGTAGAAAAGACTTTTTCAGAGCATATTGTTTTCTTATATTATAGATATATTAAATGTCTCTTAATTTCTAATTTTGATATTTAAAAAAAAGCTTTTAAATTTTTTTCCATATATATATATATATATATATATATATATATATATATATATATATATATATATATATATATATAATGCTAGTTATATAAAAATTATTTTTAAACTAACTGTCAATTCATTATAAAGAAATAAATTTATTATTTATTTAATAGAAAAAATACACAAGATCGTCTATAATTGTATATTGTGATGAATTTTATTTTTAAGAGTGATGATAAAGGATTTGGAGAGAGAAACATACAAGTCTGTTTCAGAGAGTGTTATTGTATGGATTAAAATCATTTCATTAACATTTCTAGAAATTAATATTATATACTAATAGTGTCCATCAAATAAGTTCATAAAGTATCTCTTTGTTGCTCTCTTGAATATGTTTTGCTATATAACTTAACTAATGAGTACGTGTAGAGAAGCTTAATAATTTGAGAGAATTTATTTTATATCAAAATTTTACCATCTATTTTAAGTTTTTAGACTAATTTTATGATGTAAGTCTATAGTTGATTATTTCTAAGAATGTGATTGAATTTAAAAAAAATATTCTACATTTATAGTTCAAAAATTTAACATTTATATAATATATATTTTGTATAAATATTTATTTGAAAGATGTTTTAAATATCATATTACTAGCTTTATCATGTGGTTTAATCTATCTGACAAATATTTTGTATTGATTTATATTATGGGTCAGTCTGACTCAACGCAAGGACTCAAATGTGCACAAGTCAATTGAAATTATCTAACGTGTATAATTACCATTGAAATATTAAATATAATTTAAATTGAATAATACAAGTTTAAGCCTGTTGTAATTCTACTTAGTGTACAAGCTAATTGTATATAAATAGACATAGTTTGTAATTTAGATCGTACAATTCAATTCAATAATAAACTCCTAATTACTTTATTCTTTCTCTTCTTACTTAAAAATGTCTCACACACAAACATATTTAAGATACATATTTTTTTTATCTGTATCTTTTCATTTCTATCTTTCATCACATTCATATTATTCTATAATTGATTTAAGCATTTGAGTGTTAATTTTGAAAATCCACGTTGCAGCTCTGCGCCATTGAATTGGAGATCTAACATTACTGTTTTGGTATCCTACATTATTAATCACATCTATTCTTATTTTAGTATGGAACAATTTATTTATTACATTTTAATTTTTAGATTTTTTTTTTTAATTTTTATTAAGGTTTTTGGTTTTACGTATTGCATTTTAGTCTTAACTCAAGTGTTTGTCCTAATCCTTAGAACCTCTAATGATGATTAAGACATTGACATTTTGCATTTACTTTATATTTTGGCAGTATTATCTAATATTCTTCAATATCCAGGACATCTACTCAACAAAGTGAAATAGGATAAGTGCTTATAGTCTTGAAGCCACAACTGAATGTGGACCAAAAAGAAAAGCATATAGAGTACAACAACTTCAAAAACGATTCACATGCATGAAGTGACTAGAAAAAGAGAGAGAGTCAGATTTTAATTTGAAAATGCAACTCTAGCTGGCTTTGAAATTAACCACAAAGTTATATGGAGGCGTTAGGGTTAAGAGCATCTAGAATCACCTCTTCTTGACGGCAATTGAAAGTAATATTAGTCCCCAATATTTGGTCCCAAACGTCTATCATTAGTGGACTGTGTTGGCCAATACATCATTTTTCTTTCAAGAATATCTTCTCGTGTGATTTTGTTTAACTAAACATTTTGTTTGACTATTGGTGGGTTATACCTACATGCCATGATGCTTTAAAGAATTTGATTTGGAACAAAATTATTTTAGATTTCTTAATTTGGTTTAAAATATGAAGACAAAATTATAGGTAAAAATTGTTAGTGTACTTGGTTGGTTAGTGAAAGAGAAAATATTGTTGTTTCGGGCAGACCACGGACCTAATGGAATTAAAGATGAATCATAAGGAGATTTGTTTTAAAAAACGTATTCGATAAGGCATTGATGAGTCAAAGCACTCACCATCGTCAAAAATAATCAGACAACTCTCCGCGTGAGGCACTATATTAAACAAGAACAATTCTAACCACTCACGTTATATAAACTTCAACACATCTCATTTCAGGTATTCTTTGATCCACACGCTCAAATTATTTTCTCACTCGTTAACTGACATGAGCATGGATTGCTAACTTTGCAGTTGTACCCCTGCTCCGTCGTACTAGGAGCTCACTCCTCCGCCGTATTAAAGCTCAAGGCCATCAGATCACCCTATATTTTTTGTTCCTACATGAAATAGTGGCACCGTCTTTGAAAACAAACTCCCGAATCTCACGAATTTCTATGATTAATTAACTTCTATGATCCCAAAGTCATGAATCGTTACTGCGATCTCGATCTAAAAAAGGCGATAATGTCTAGTCCACCTGGTGAAGTCACCACATATCTGTCGACTCCGAAATCACTCCCTTACCTTGACGTATTTTCAATCGATGGTGGATCGTCTAACAAGGAAGAAGAGAACGTGAATCATCCACTGCATTACTCTTCAACATCGTTAGTGGTGTCTAAGAAGCGGAAATAAGACATACTTATCTTAGGGTTTCGAGACTGCAAGAAAGTATATGGAAGCCCTAACATGATGCTTCCACTGGTCGAAAATCCTGTCAAAACAAATCACTCAGTGTCGGAAATCCTTTCGACGATAGAAATTCTTGCGACATTATGTACCTTAACATATTCAGCGGGTCAGGGCTACACATGCGGGATCTTAAGCCATACGAAGGTTGAGATCTCATGGCCTTTAAGAACTCTTATACCCGCCCATCCAGGATCGTACAACTACCCATTCGTGTCGAAAAAGGAAGGGACAAAAAGACCGTGAACACACGTTATTATTGTAAAATCAACAAACTAGTGTTTTAAAAACCGGACCGAACCGGTCGGTCAAATAGTTGGACCGAGAATCGGAGGGGTCACCGGTCTGGTCTGATTGATGGACCATGTATGTTATTGATCCGGTGAGAACCGGTCAAAATCGGAAAAAAACCAGTGAATCAGCGGTTTTAGAAAACCGGTGGTTCAAATGCATGCTCTATTTTTTTCGCATAAAACGACACCGTTTTTGTGATTTTTAAAAAATATATATAATTAAAATATAATTAGGCTTTAATCAAACCTTATTTTGAACAACTTTTCCCTGTTTGTAATTAGACCTGATTTAAAATTTATTTCAATTTATATTTTTGTATTATATTTAGAATTTGAATGTTAAAATTTTGTATTATATTTAGAATTTGAATGTTAAGAATAAACATGTGAAATTATGATGTTTTAAAATTTTAAAATTTTGTAGGTGTTGTGATATTTTTTAGAGACTAAGTCATCCGGTTCGACTGATTTAATAAATATATAGTATTGCAATAGAGACCGATTCAGTCAACCGAGTTATCCGGTTTAATCCGATTTAGTCATGCAATTCGACCAGTTACCCAGTAATTCAATCAATAAACCAGTAACCCAATACCCTTATCGGTTTGATGACCGGTCCGATTTTTAAAACACTGCAACAAACTATCTTATTCTTATAAATAAGAAGTTAATCATAAATAAAAAATTAAGTTGAATTTTGTTAAACATATACATTGTCTGATTTTGAGATATTTGCTCACGTGCTTCTAGATTTGACCAAATTTTTGATCTTATAAAAAAAATCAAACTTTTCGTGATAATCTTTACTAAATCTTATCATTCATTCTAATCCATAGAAAAAAAAAAGTAACAATTCATTTCTCTATATTTCTGTCAATTTCTCTCTAAATTTTCAATTATTACAACTATGTATCAACTCAATTATTACTTAAAATTTATGTCCTTACTCTATTTTACCGCCTTAAAATTATAAATATAATAAATTTATCAAAATATTAAAAAAAAATGGTTGAATTTCAATTTATTTAGTCATCAATATCAGTATATACTTTTTGATTGTGATGATCCACTTAATTATTTAACCTGGCTTCTCTTAAACAATGACACATACCATATCTACTTTTTTGTATGTATCTTCTTTTGAACTTTAATTCTTTATATCAATTAATACAAAACAAAATCTCTATCCCAATTAAGTTTCGGTCACTTTCATAGTGTTCCTGTTTTCATTTTTGAAAAAAAAAAAAAAGAACTGAAGAAGAACTTAAAAGAAAATTGTTATTTCAAAAGTGTTAGTCGTATGATCTAACTTTACTGCTTCTTCCTTCTAAAAAAACACTTCCGATCTCAAATAGAGCAATTTTAGAAAAAAAAATTTAAATAACAAGGTTTAAAAAAAAAATTATCAAAAAAACAAGTTTTTCAAAAAATTTACCAAAGTGTCTAGGTTTTGAAAATCCCCTGGAGTATGCGCCAAATGAATTGGCGCATTAGTACAAAAATTAGGAGTATGCGCCATATGGTTTGGCGCAAATGTGGATTTTTTTATTTTTTTATTTTTTTATTTACTTTTCACAAACACATATACGCCAAATGAATTGGCTAATTCAATAAAATTTATACTAATGCGCCAAATGGTTTGGCGCATACTCTAGGGGGTCCTGCAAAACCTAGACACTTTGGTAAATTTTCTGAAAACCTTGTTTTTTATGTAATTTTTTTTATAAACATTGTTATTTAAATTTTTTCATCGCAGTTTTAATGAACATATAAAGAACATTGAAATTCAAAAGGGTATTTACTATAGATCCTTTTGAAAGCGTTTATTCACATGATGATGGCGTCACATCACATCTAGAGCTGTCAAATAGGCCAGTCCGACCTAGTCCGCTTTAACCCGATGAGTCAATGTGTTTAAATGGGATGACCCGGCCCGGTCCGATTGTTTAATAGACCACATAAAATGAGTCCGACCCATTTTTCAAAAGCTCGTGCGACCCAATGGGCCAGCCCGACATGTATTTCAATATTATAGTTTTAATTTTATAAAAATGATGTAATGGATAAATGCAACACAACATAGGTAGAGAGTCACTATAAACGTATATAAGTGATGTTTAAAATATATATATATATATATATATATATATATATATATATATATATATATATATATATATATATATATATATATATATATATATATATATATATATATATATATATATATATATGAATACCACTAAATCATCCATGTAAAAGTACAAAGTAACTTAACATTATCACCAATACGTATCAAATTTTCTCTCCATCTCACATTCATTTCCTTGATCACATCATCTTGAAAATATATCTTCATCCTCTTTAACTTTTCTTTATCACTTGAAAACACATTTATAAAATCATATCTTATCTCAATCTTTTTTCCCCAAAATTTACCAAAATCTTTTTTTAATGGGTCAGCCCGAAGTCCGCTTGGTCCGGCCCAACCCATAAAAAACATAGGCTCGATGGACTGGCCCAAAAAGACAAGGTCGTATTTTTTTAAAGTATTTTACGGCTCAATCCGACTAAATTGTTAGGCTTATGCACCAGCTCATATCGATGAGCCGAGCACATTTTGACAGGTCTAATCACATCTATGCTCATAAGCAGTTTAGATGGCTTCATAATTCAATATAGGCCTATAGAGTTATAATTGATAGGTTTGAGAGGTTAAATTAAAATGAAAGCACCAAATGATATATTATTTTAATATAATTCACATATAGGTTTGCAAAGAAAATATAACAAAATTTGATTCACAAATTTCATAGTCATTGCCATCACAAACATTGCAATTGAATAATTAGAATTTTCTAAAAACTACGAGACATGGACCACTTTAGAAAATTAAACAAGACAAAAAAATGAACTACAAAAAGATAGCTACAAATGTTAGTTGCACATCTATAAATGGATAAAAAACCTTAAGTTAAGAGACTTTTTAGAAAATTTCTTTAGCCACCTCCCTATGGGGTCACCCCCAGCGAAAATCCGAAAATACCCCTGTTTCGGAAATGAACTTCCGAAGCGCTTTTTTTTTTTAAAAAAATTTCCATAATTCGGAAGTGCATCTCCGAAAACACCTCATGGGGGGTGTCTTCGGAGAGGAACTTCCGAAAACACCTCATGGGTGAATTCGGAAGTTCATTTCCGAATTATGCAGAAACTGTGTTTTTTTTTATGTTTTTTCTTAAACAGTCTCACATTTTAATTAAACGCAAACGCCAAATAAAATAAGCGACATATAAACAGAAAATACCAATACGATAAATAAAATCCAAATAATATATACAAGCCGAACCAAATAGTAATAGTGTGCGCAATATACAATTCGAAAACAAAAAATAAATAAACCCGACCACCCGACCACTACTGGGTGTGCCTAACCCTCTCACCCTGAGCCCTCCTCTGTCGCCTGTACCCCGCTGCACGGCCCGCATCAGTGACGATCGCCTCCATCACGGCGACTGCATCTGGACCGCCCTGAAGAACGACACCCCGATCCAAGGCGTCCCGCCTAAGCATCTCTATCCGCTGGCAGATCGGCAGGAGATCAATGGCGTGGTCATCCTCGCCCTGCTGGTTCTCCAGGATCTCCTCATGTGCTGGCCTAGGAGCGCCGGGAACGTCGGGTCTCAGTAGAGGATGGGACACCTGGTAGAACCATGTGACGTACCCCTCCTCACTGTGCCAGTCCTGTGTGACCCGAGTGAGACGGTACTCCTGCGGTACCACATGATGCTGCCAGTCCTCCCATATGGCAGTGAGCTGCACTCGGGTCACTGTGTCGGGAGCTGCCTCAAAGGGTGACCTGGGTATCCGTTGCACGAATCCGAACTGACGCATGCACCGCTCAGGGAGATACCGGACCATGATGTCGGTCCCGCATGCCAACCAGCCTGAATATAGAGCAATGCCATCAAAGGGGACAATCTGAGCGAAGTCGAAGAACGGCCTCCAGGTGACGTCGTTGTGCATCGTGTGGTCCAGGTACAAACGGTATGGTCCCACCGCATCGTTCCCCCTCTGGAGAGCGTATCTGGCGGCCCTGGGCATGGCGTCAACGTACGCAGGATCGATGTGGAAGCCGTGGATGCGGGAGAAGTAGGAGATGATCCAGCTCTGAAACACAAACACGATAATGTATTAAAAAAAATACGAAACATAAATAAATAAATAAATAAATAAATACGATAATGTGTTAAAATAAAACGTACCGTAAGTAGTGTGCAGGATCCGACCAACTGCCTCGTCCTCCAGTTGGAGGCCTCATTCAGCTTCTGGTAGAGGTATGCCAGAGTAACTGCCCCCCAGTTCCACTAGTGAACGGTATCCAGGTCCATGAAGTAGCGGAGGTAGGTCACGTCGACGTACCTGGCACTCTTGTCCACAAAGCATGCAGCGCCTACCACATGTATGTACCAGCACCGGAGAGCACATCCGCGGTGATACTCTGTGAACAGCTCGTTACCCACACCCTCAGCCTCGGCAGCCGCGTCCAGATGGTGGTCAAAATAAGTGCTCAGTGTGGTGAACCGGACATGAGGCCCAGAAGTCGTGACGCACTCATAGTGAGCAACCTCGTGCTCCATGCCCAAGTAGAGCATCATCCACTCAATGGCCTCCACCCTCTGGATCTTGGAGTGGGTCAACAGCGGCCCCCTAATCGGCAGGTGGAGAAGACACTGCACGTCGTGCAAG